>NW_028322260.1:1151250-1500000 GCF_059928025.1 Delphinapterus leucas
AGCATGTTAAAGAAATCTGCACTACAATGAAGTCTCACTGCCCCCCAGTCAAAAGGGCCATCTGAAAAAAGTGTAAAATCCAGAAATGCAGCACAGGCCATGGAGAACAGGGAGCCTTGTTATGCTGATGGGTGGGATGTACATTGCCAAGAGCCACTCTGGAAAAGTGTATGGTGTTTCCTGAAACACCTAAAAAACAAAGCAACGGAGCCTACGGCACTTCCACTTATGGTCCTATAGCTTAGGGAAATTAAAATCAAAAACACACAGCCACCCCAAAGTTTCAGACGGCTCTGTTTACAAGAACCTCGTCTACGGTACAAGTTAAATATCCCAGAAAGCGAAAAATTAATAAAGAAGTTGTGGTACGTACGTACAATGGAATATCACTCACCAATGAAATCTATGTCATCTGGCCCGTCGTGGCATAATGAGTGGATTCAGGTACGATGATTCCAAGTGAAATCAGTCACACAGAAAATGAAACATCATAAGATATCACTAGTACACGGAATGTAATCTTGGCTACACATGAACTGAATTACAAAACAGAACAGTGTCTCAAATTTAGAAAACCAACTTATGTTTGCTTAAGGGGAAAGGTGAGTTGGGGTGCTGCATAAAACCAGAGATAGAAATTAGCACAGATACCATTCCATACGTCAAATATGTAATAGTCGAGACCTCCCGCTTGCTCAACGAAATGGGTTAAACACCCTATATTCAACGCCTAGGAATACACCTGACTAGTAAGAATCTTCAACCCATGGATTTATATGTCTCCATAAGAGAATCAAGCGTGTGTACAGCTGCATGAAGGCAGCAGAGAAAATCCGATAAATCCTATTATCAAAATGAATTACAAAAACAAAACACAATGACAGTGAAATAGAGAGCAATTCTTAGATAATTCATTCAGGGCTTGTGATGCAACCTGGATTTACCTCATCTACACCCAGAGCTGAGTGAGACATAAAGTTGGACACTTCGGGCTGATAGCATTGGTGAGGTTTGATGAGCAAATGCAGACCATTTGAAGTCATACTGCATGGTACCCATTCCATGGTCCCAAATCTCCAGGTTTAAGCGATTCTTCCTTCAGCTAAAACATGCATGGGAAACCCACAGGATGGTGCACCGTGTGACCGGGAAACGTTTTCAAATGCATCTCAGTTTTCATCCCCTTTTACTCGGGTTCACAATTCCAGACACTTTACTAACACTCTCCGCACTTGGAGAGTCAGTGCCTTTAACCTGCTGTTTGGCACAGTTTGCAATTTCTGCGCAAGATGAACAGGAATAGGGAGAACCAATGAGAGACTAGCTGTAGGTGTCTGCACGGGAAAATTTAACGCTCATTTCCAACCACGAAGAGGAATTAACCAAAGGCTCAGCATGCCGTGCCGGAACCAGATTAGGGCCTGAAGCAATCCTGCGGGTTTGCCGCCAGCTCACAAGAAAGCGATTTGAAGAAAGGAGCTCCGGGGCACTCTAATTCACAAACCTGCAGAGTTATAAATGACAGCTATCGTCCAAAAATATATTGAAGGAAGGCTTCGAAGAGGACTTGAAAGCGGGGCAGAACTGCAGGAAAACGATTTCAGGGGGTAGACAGGAATTGCATTTAAAGCATAGGAAAAGAGGCAGAACTTCGACAATGATGCACTTGGCCAAAAAGGGCGTATGCGTTTTTTCCTGAATATATTCAGGAAAAAACGCATACGCCCTTTTTGGCCAACCAAGCAAGCATGTTAAAGAAATCTGCACTACAATGAAGTCTCACTGCCCCCCGGTCAAAAGGGCCATCTGAAAAAAGTGTAAAATCCAGAAATGCAGCACAGGCCATGGAGAACAGGGAGCCTTGTTATACTGATGGGTGGGATGTAAATTGCCAGCAGCCACTCTGGAGAAGTGTATTGTGTTTCCTGAAACACCTAGAAAACAAAGCAACAGAGCCTACGGCATTTCCACTTATGGTCCTATAGCATACGGAAATTAAAATCAAAAACACACAGCCACCCCAAAGTTTCAGACGGCTCTGTTTACAAGAACCTCGTCTACGGTACAAGTTAAATATCCCAGAAAGCGAAAAATGGAGAAAGAAATTGTGGTACGTACGTACAATGGAATATCACTCACCAATGAAATCTATGTCACCTGGCCCATCGTGGCATAATGAGTGGATTCAGGTACGATGATTCTAAGAGAAATAAGTCACACAGAAAATGAAACATCATAAGTTATCTCTAATACACCGAATATAATCTTGGCTACACATGAACTGAATTACAAAACAGAACAGTGTCTCAAATTTAGAAAGCCAACTTATGTTTGCTTAAGGGGAATGGTGAGTTGGGGTGCTGCATAAAACCAGAGATAGAAATTAGCACAGATACCATTCCATACGTCAAATATGTAATAGTCAAGACCTACCCCTTGCTCAACGAAATGGGCTAAACACCCTATATTCAACGCCTAGGAATACACCTGACCAGTAAGAATCTTCAAACCCATGGATTTATATGTCTCCATAAGAGAATCAAGCGTGTGTACAGCTGCATGAAGGCAGCAGAGAAAATCCGATAAATCCCATTATCAAAATAAATTACAAAAACAAAACACAATGACAGTGAAAGAGAGAGCAATTCTTAAATAATTCATTCAGGGCTTGTGATGCAACTTGGATTTACCTCATCTACACCCAGAGCTGAGTGAGACATAAGGTTGGACACTTCGGGCTGATAGCATTGTTGAGGTTCGATGAGCAAATGCAGACCATTTGAAGTCATACTGCATGGTTCCCATTCCATGGGTCCCAACTCTCCAGGTTAAAGCGATTCTTCCTTCAGCTAAAACATGCATGGGAAACCCACAGTATGGTGCACCGTGTGACCGGGAAATGTTTTCAAATGCATCTCAGTTTTTGTCCCCTTTTACTCGGGTTCACAATTCCAGACCCTTTACTAACACTCTCCCCACTTGGAGAGTCAGGGCCTTTAACCTGCTGTTTGGCACAGTTTGCAATTTCTGCACAAGATGAACATGAATAGGGAGAACCAATGAGAGACTAGCTGTAGGTGTCTGCACGGGCAAATTTAACGCTCATTTCCCACCAGGAAGAGGAATTAACCAAAGGCTCAGCATGCCGTGCCGGAACCAGATTAGGGCCTGAAGCAATCCTGCGGGTTTGCGACCAGCTCCCAAGAAAGCGATTTGAAGAAAGGAGCTCAGGGGCACTCTAATTCACAAACCTGCAGAGTTATAATTGACAGCTATCGTCCAAAAATATATTGAAGGAAGTCTGCGAAGAGGACTTGTAAGCGGGGCAGAATTGCAGGAAAACGATTTCAGGGGGTAGACTGGAATTGCATTTAAAGCATAGGAAAAGAGGCAGAACGTCGACAATGATGCACTTGGCCAAAAAGGGCGTATGCGTTTTTTCCTGAATATATTCAGGAAAAAACGCATATGCACTTTTTGGCCAATCAAGCAAGCATGTTAAAGAAATCTGCACTACAATGAAGTCTCACTGCCCCCCAGTCAAAAGGGCCATCTGAAAAAAGTGTAAAATCCAGAAATGCAGCACAGGCCATGGAGAACAGGGAGCCTTGTTATACTGATGGGTGGGATGTAAATTGCCAGCAGCCACTCTGGAGAAGTGTACTGTGTTTCCTGAAACACCTAGAAAACAAAGCAACAGAGCCTACGGCACTTCCACTTATGGTCCTATAGCATACGGAAATTAAAATCAAAAACACACAGCCACCCCAAAGTTTCAGACGGCTCTGTTTACAAGAACCTCGTCTACGGTACAAGTTAAATATCCCAGAAAGCGAAAAATGGAGAAAGAAATTGTGGTACGTACGTACAATGGAATATCACTCACCAATGAAATCTATGTCACCTGGCCCATCGTGGCATAATGAGTGGATTCAGGTACGATGATTCTAAGAGAAATAAGTCACACAGAAAATGAAACATCATAAGTTATCTCTAATACACCGAATATAATCTTGGCTACACATGAACTAAATTACAAAACAGAACAGTGTCTCAAATTTAGAAAGCCAACTTATGTTTGCTTAAGGGGAAAGGTGAGTTGGGGTGCTGCATAAAACCAGAGATAGAAATTAGCACAGATACCATTCGATACGTCAAATATGTAATAGTCAAGACCTACCCCTTGCTCAACGAAATGGGCTAAACACCCTATATTCAACGCCTAGGAATACACCTGACTAGTAAGAATCTTCAAACCCATGGATTTATATGTCTCCATAAGAGAATCAAGCGTGTGTACAGCTGCATGAAGGCAGCAGAGAAAATCCGATAAATCCCATTATCAAAATGAATTACAAAAACAAAACACAATGACAGTGAAATAGAGAGCAATTCTTAAATAATTCATTCAGGGCTTGTGATGCAACTTGGATTTACCTCATCTACACCCAGAGCTGAGTGAGACATAAGGTTGGACACTTCGGGCTCATAACATTGTTGAGGTTCGATGAGCAAATGCAGACCATTTGAAGTCATACTGCATGGTTCCCATTCCATGGGTCCCAAATCTCCAGGTTGAAGCGATTCTTCCTTCAGCTAAAACATGCATGGGAAACCCACAGTATGGTGCACCGTGTGACCGGGAAACGTTTTCAAATGCATCTCAGTTTTTGTCCCCTTTTACTCGGGTTCACAATTCCAGACCCTTTACTAACACTCTCCCCACTTGGAGAGTCAGGGCCTTTAACCTGCTGTTTGGCACAGTTTGCAATTTCTGCACAAGATGAACATGAATAGGGAGAACCAATGAGAGACTAGCTGTAGGTGTCTGCACGGGCAAATTTAACGCTCATTTCCCACCAGGAAGAGGAATTAACCAAAGGCTCAGCATGCCGTGCCGGAACCAGATTAGGGCCTGAAGCAATCCTGCGGGTTTGCGACCAGCTCACAAGAAAGCGATTTGAAGAAAGGAGCTCAGGGGCACTCTAATTCACAAACCTGCAGAGTTATAATTGACAGCTATCGTCCAAAAATATATTGAAGGAAGGCTGCGAAGAGGACTTGAAAGCGGGGCAGAATTGCAGGAAAACGATTTCAGGGGGTAGACTGGAATTGCATTTAAAGCATAGGAAAAGAGGCAGAACGTCGACAATGATGCACTTGGCCAAAAAGGGCGTATGCGTTTTTTCCTGAATATATTCAGGAAAAAACGCATACGCACTTTTTGGCCAATCAAGCAAGCATGTTAAAGAAATCTGCACTACAATGAAGTCTCACTGCCCCCCAGTCAAAAGGGCCATCTGAAAAAAGTGTAAAATCCAGAAATGCAGCACAGGCCATGGAGAACAGGGAGCCTTGTTATGCTGATGGGTGGGATGTACATTGCCAAGAGCCACTCTGGAAAAGTGTATGGTGTTTCCTGAAACACCTAAAAAACAAAGCAACGGAGCCTACGGCACTTCCACTTATGGTCCTATAGCTTAGGGAAATTAAAATCAAAAACACACAGCCACCCCAAAGTTTCAGACGGCTCTGTTTACAAGAACCTCGTCTACGGTACAAGTTAAATATCCCAGAAAGCGAAAAATTAATAAAGAAGTTGTGGTACGTACGTACAATGGAATATCACTCACCAATGAAATCTATGTCATCTGGCCCGTCGTGGCATAATGAGTGGATTCAGGTACGATGATTCCAAGTGAAATCAGTCACACAGAAAATGAAACATCATAAGATATCACTAGTACACGGAATGTAATCTTGGCTACACATGAACTGAATTACAAAACAGAACAGTGTCTCAAATTTAGAAAACCAACTTATGTTTGCTTAAGGGGAAAGGTGAGTTGGGGTGCTGCATAAAACCAGAGATAGAAATTAGCACAGATACCATTCCATACGTCAAATATGTAATAGTCGAGACCTCCCGCTTGCTCAACGAAATGGGTTAAACACCCTATATTCAACGCCTAGGAATACACCTGACTAGTAAGAATCTTCAACCCATGGATTTATATGTCTCCATAAGAGAATCAAGCGTGTGTACAGCTGCATGAAGGCAGCAGAGAAAATCCGATAAATCCTATTATCAAAATGAATTACAAAAACAAAACACAATGACAGTGAAATAGAGAGCAATTCTTAGATAATTCATTCAGGGCTTGTGATGCAACCTGGATTTACCTCATCTACACCCAGAGCTGAGTGAGACATAAAGTTGGACACTTCGGGCTGATAGCATTGGTGAGGTTCGATGAGCAAATGCAGACCATTTGAAGTCATACTGCATGGTACCCATTCCATGGTCCCAAATCTCCAGGTTTAAGCGATTCTTCCTTCAGCTAAAACATGCATGGGAAACCCACAGGATGGTGCACCGTGTGACCGGGAAACGTTTTCAAATGCATCTCAGTTTTCATCCCCTTTTACTCGGGTTCACAATTCCAGACACTTTACTAACACTCTCCGCACTTGGAGAGTCAGTGCCTTTAACCTGCTGTTTGGCACAGTTTGCAATTTCTGCGCAAGATGAACAGGAATAGGGAGAACCAATGAGAGACTAGCTGTAGGTGTCTGCATGGGAAAATTTAACGCTCATTTCCAACCACGAAGAGGAATTAACCAAAGGCTCAGCATGCCGTGCCGGAACCAGATTAGGGCCTGAAGCAATCCTGCGGGTTTGCCGCCAGCTCACAAGAAAGCGATTTGAAGAAAGGAGCTCCGGGGCACTCTAATTCACAAACCTGCAGAGTTATAAATGACAGCTATCGTCCAAAAATATATTGAAGGAAGGCTTCGAAGAGGACTTGAAAGCGGGGCAGAACTGCAGGAAAACGATTTCAGGGGGTAGACAGGAATTGCATTTAAAGCATAGGAAAAGAGGCAGAACTTCGACAATGATGCACTTGGCCAAAAAGGGCGTATGCGTTTTTTCCTGAATATATTCAGGAAAAAACGCATACGCCCTTTTTGGCCAACCAAGCAAGCATGTTAAAGAAATCTGCACTACAATGAAGTCTCACTGCCCCCCGGTCAAAAGGGCCATCTGAAAAAAGTGTAAAATCCAGAAATGCAGCACAGGCCATGGAGAACAGGGAGCCTTGTTATACTGATGGGTGGGATGTAAATTGCCAGCAGCCACTCTGGAGAAGTGTATTGTGTTTCCTGAAACACCTAGAAAACAAAGCAACAGAGCCTACGGCATTTCCACTTATGGTCCTATAGCATACGGAAATTAAAATCAAAAACACACAGCCACCCCAAAGTTTCAGACGGCTCTGTTTACAAGAACCTCGTCTACGGTACAAGTTAAATATCCCAGAAAGCGAAAAATGGAGAAAGAAATTGTGGTACGTACGTACAATGGAATATCACTCACCAATGAAATCTATGTCACCTGGCCCATCGTGGCATAATGAGTGGATTCAGGTACGATGATTCTAAGAGAAATAAGTCACACAGAAAATGAAACATCATAAGTTATCTCTAATACACCGAATATAATCTTGGCTACACATGAACTGAATTACAAAACAGAACAGTGTCTCAAATTTAGAAAGCCAACTTATGTTTGCTTAAGGGGAATGGTGAGTTGGGGTGCTGCATAAAACCAGAGATAGAAATTAGCACAGATACCATTCCATACGTCAAATATGTAATAGTCAAGACCTACCCCTTGCTCAACGAAATGGGCTAAACACCCTATATTCAACGCCTAGGAATACACCTGACCAGTAAGAATCTTCAAACCCATGGATTTATATGTCTCCATAAGAGAATCAAGCGTGTGTACAGCTGCATGAAGGCAGCAGAGAAAATCCGATAAATCCCATTATCAAAATAAATTACAAAAACAAAACACAATGACAGTGAAAGAGAGAGCAATTCTTAAATAATTCATTCAGGGCTTGTGATGCAACTTGGATTTACCTCATCTACACCCAGAGCTGAGTGAGACATAAGGTTGGACACTTCGGGCTGATAGCATTGTTGAGGTTCGATGAGCAAATGCAGACCATTTGAAGTCATACTGCATGGTTCCCATTCCATGGGTCCCAACTCTCCAGGTTAAAGCGATTCTTCCTTCAGCTAAAACATGCATGGGAAACCCACAGTATGGTGCACCGTGTGACCGGGAAATGTTTTCAAATGCATCTCAGTTTTTGTCCCCTTTTACTCGGGTTCACAATTCCAGACCCTTTACTAACACTCTCCCCACTTGGAGAGTCAGGGCCTTTAACCTGCTGTTTGGCACAGTTTGCAATTTCTGCACAAGATGAACATGAATAGGGAGAACCAATGAGAGACTAGCTGTAGGTGTCTGCACGGGCAAATTTAACGCTCATTTCCCACCAGGAAGAGGAATTAACCAAAGGCTCAGCATGCCGTGCCGGAACCAGATTAGGGCCTGAAGCAATCCTGCGGGTTTGCGACCAGCTCCCAAGAAAGCGATTTGAAGAAAGGAGCTCAGGGGCACTCTAATTCACAAACCTGCAGAGTTATAATTGACAGCTATCGTCCAAAAATATATTGAAGGAAGTCTGCGAAGAGGACTTGTAAGCGGGGCAGAATTGCAGGAAAACGATTTCAGGGGGTAGACTGGAATTGCATTTAAAGCATAGGAAAAGAGGCAGAACGTCGACAATGATGCACTTGGCCAAAAAGGGCGTATGCGTTTTTTCCTGAATATATTCAGGAAAAAACGCATATGCACTTTTTGGCCAATCAAGCAAGCATGTTAAAGAAATCTGCACTACAATGAAGTCTCACTGCCCCCCAGTCAAAAGGGCCATCTGAAAAAAGTGTAAAATCCAGAAATGCAGCACAGGCCATGGAGAACAGGGAGCCTTGTTATGCTGATGGGTGGGATGTAAATTGCCAAGAGCCACTCTGGAGAAGTGTATGGTGTTTCCTGAAACACCTAAAAAACAAAGCAACGGAGCCTACGGCACTTCCACTTATGGTCCTATAGCTTAGGGAAATTAAAATCAAAAACACACAGCCACCCCAAAGTTTCAGACGGCTCTGTTTACAAGAACCTCGTCTACGGTACAAGTTAAATATCCCAGAAAGCGAAAAATGAATAAAGAAGTTGTGGTACGTACGTACAATGGAATATCACTCACCAATGAAATCTATGTCATCTGGCCCGTCGTGGCATAATGAGTGGATTCAGGTACGATGATTCCAAGTGAAATCAGTCACACAGAAAATGAAACATCATAAAATATCACTAATACACGGAATGTAATCTTGGCTACACATGAACTGAATTACAAAACAGAACAGTGTCTCAAATTTAGAAAACCAACTTATGTTTGCTTAAGGGGAAAGGTGAGTTGGGGTGCTGCATAAAACCAGAGATAGAAATTAGCACAGATACCATTCCATACGTCAAATATGTAATATTCGAGACCTCCCGCTTGCTCAACGAAATGGGTTAAACACCCTATATTCAACGCCTAGGAATACACCTGACTAGTAAGAATCTTCAAACCCATGGGTTTATATGTCTCCATAAGAGAATCAAGCGTGTGTACAGCTGCATGAAGGCAGCAGAGAAAATCCGATAAATCCTATTATCAAAATGAAATACAAAAACAAAACACAATGACAGTGAAAGAGAGAGCAATTCTTAAATAATTCATTCAGGGCTTGTGATGCAACCTGGATTTACCTCATCTAAACCCAGAGCTGAGTGAGACATAAGGTTGGACACTTCGGGCTGATAGCATTGGTGAGGTTCGATGAGCAAATGCAGACCATTTGAAGCCATAATACATGGTACACATTCCATGGGTCCCAACTCTCCAGGTTGAAGCGATTCTTCCTTCAGCTAAAACATGCATGGGAAACCCACAGTATGGTGCACCATGTGACCGGGAAACGTTTTCAAATGCATCTCAGGTTTTGTCCCCTTTTACTCGAGTTCACAATTCCAGAACCTTTACTAACACTCTCCCCACTTGGAGAGTCAGGGCCTTTAACCTGCTGTTTGGCACAGTTTGCAATTTCTGCACAAGATGAACAGGAATAGGTAGAACCAATGAGAGACTAGCTGTAGGTGTCTGCACGGGCAAATTTAACACTCATTTCCCACCAGGAAGAGGAATTAACCAAACGCTCAGCATGCCGTGCCGGAACCAGATTAGGGCCTGAAGCAATCCTGCGGGTTTGCGGCCAGCTCACAAGAAAGCGATTTAAAGAAAGGAGCTCAGGGGCACTGTAATTCACAAACCTGCAGAGTTATAAATGACAGCTATCGTCCAAAAATATATTGAAGGAAGGCTGCGAAGAGGACTTGAAAGCGGGGCAGAATTGCAGGAAAACGATTTCAGGGGGTAGACTGGAATTGCATTTAAAGCATAGGAAAAGAGGCAGAACGTCGACAATGATGCACTTGGCAAAAAAGTGCGTATGCGTTTTTTCCTGAATATATTCAGGAAAAAACGCATACGCCCTTTTTGGCCAACCAAGCAAGCATGTTAAAGAAATCTGCACTAAAATGAAGTATCAGTGCCCCCTGGTCAAAAGGGCCATCTGAAAAAAGTGTAAATCCAGAAATGCAGCACAGGCCATGGAGAACAGGGAGCCTTGTTATGCTGATGGGTGGGATGTAAATTGCCAAGAGGCACTCTGGAAAAGTGTATGGTGTTTCCTGAAACACCAAAAAAACAAAGCAACGGAGCCTACGGCACTAGCACTTATGTTCCTATAGCTTAGGGAAATTAAAATCCACAACACACAGCCACCCCAAAGTTTCAGACGGCTCTGTTTACAAGAACCTCGTCTACGGTACAAGTAAAATATCCCAGAAAGCGAAAAATGGATAAAGAAGTTGTGGTACGTACGTACAATTGAATATCACTCACCAAAGAAATCTATGTCATCAGGCCCGTCGTGGCATAATGAGTGGATTCAGGTACGATGATTCTAAGTGAAATAAGTCACACAGAAAATGAAACATCATAAGATATCACTAATACACCGAATGTAATCTTGGCTACACATGAACTGAATTACAAAACAGAACAGGGTCTCAAATTTAGAAAACCAACTTATGTTTGCTTAAGGGGAAAGGTGAGTTGGGGTGCTGCATAAAACCAGAGATAGAAATTAGCACAGGTACGATTCTATACGTCAACTATGTAATAGTCAAGACCTACCCCTTGCTCAACGGAATGGGCTAAACACCCTATATTCAACACCTAGGAATACACCTGACTAGTAAGAATCTTCAAACCCATGGATTTATATGTCTCCATAAGAGAATCAAGCGTGTGTACAGCTGCATGAAGGCAGCAGAGAAAATTCGATAAATCCCATTATCAAAATGAATTACAAAAACAAAACACAATGATAGTGAAATAGAGAGCAATTCTTAGATAATTCATTCAGGGCTTGTGATGCAACCTGGATTTACCTCATCTACACCCAGAGCTGAGTGAGACATAAAGTTGGACACTTCGGGCTGATAGCATTGGTGACTTTCGATGAGCAAATGCAGACCATTTGAAGTCATACTTCATGGTAACCATTCCATGGTCCCAACTCTCCAGGTTTAAGCGATTCTTCCTTCAGCTAAAACATGCATGGGAAACTCACAGGATGGTGCACCGTGTGACCGGGAAACTTTTTCAAATGCATCTCAGTTTTCATCCCCTTTTACTCGGGTTCACAATTCCAGACACTTTACTAACACTCTCCGCACTTGGAGAGTCAGTGCCTTTAACCTGCTGTTTGGCACAGTTTGCAATTTCTGCGCAAGATGAACAGGAATAGGGAGAACCAATGAGAGACTAGCTGTAGGTGTCTGCACGGGAAAATTTAACGCTCATTTCCAACCACGAAGAGGAATTAACCAAAGGCTCAGCATGCCGTGCCGGAACCAGATTAGGGCCTGAAGCAATCCTGCGGGTTTGCGGCCAGCTCACAAGAAAGCGATTTGAAGAAAGGAGCTCCGGGGCACTCTAATTCACAAACCTGCAGAGTTATAAATGACAGCTATCGTCCAAAAATATATTGAAGGAAGGCTGCGAAGAGGACTTGAAAGCGGGGCAGAATTGCAGGAAAACGATTTCAGGGGGTAGACAGGAATTGCATTTAAAGCATAGGAAAAGAGGCAGAACTTCGACAATGATGCACTTGGCCAAAAAGGGCGTATGCGTTTTTTCCTGAATATATTCAGGAAAAAACGCATACGCCCTTTTTGGCCAACCAAGCAAGCATGTTAAAGAAATCTGCACTACAATGAAGTCTCAGTGCCCCCCGGTCAAAAGGGCCATCTGAAAAAAGTGTAAAATCCAGAAATGCAGCACAGGCCATGGAGAAAAGGGAGCCTTGTTATGCTGATGGGTGGGATGTAAATTGCCAAGAGCCACTCTGGAGAAGTGTATGGTGTTTCCTGAAACACCTAAAAAACAAAGCAACGGAGCCTACGGCACTTCCACTTATGGTCCGATAGCTTAGGGAAATTAAAATCAAAAACACACAGCCACCCCAAAGTTTCAGACGGCTCTGTTTACAAGAACCTCGTCTACGGTACAAGTTAAATATCCCAGAAAGCGAAAAATGAATAAAGAAGTTGTGGTACATACGTACAATGGAATATCACTCACCAATGAAATCTATGTCATCTGGCCCGTCGTGGCATAATGAGTGGATTCAGGTACGATGATTCCAAGTGAAATCAGTCACACAGAAAATGAAACATCATAAAATATCACTAATACACGGAATGTAATCTTGGCTACACATGAACTGAATTACAAAACAGAACAGGGTCTCAAATTTAGAAAACCAACTTATGTTTGCTTAAGGGGAAAGGTGAGTTGGGATGCTGCATAAAACCAGAGATAGAAATTAGCACAGATACCATTCCATACGTCAAATATGTAATAGTCAACACCTACCCCTTGCTCAACGAAATGGGCTAAACACCCTATATTCAATGCCTAGGAATACACCTGACAAGAAAGAATCTTCAAACCCATGGATTTATATGTCTCCATAAGAGAATCAAGCGTGTGTTCAGCTGCATGAAGGCAGCAGAGAAAATCTGATAAATCCTATTATCAAAATGAATTACAAAAACAAAACACAATGACAGTGAAATAGAGAGCAATTCTTAAATAATTCATTCAGGGCTTGTGATGCAACCTGGATTTACCTCATCTACAACCAGAGCTGAGTGAGACATAAGGTTGGACACTTCGGGCTGATAGCATTGGTGAGGTTCGATGAGCAAATGCAGACCATTTGAAGTCATACTGCATGGTACCCATTCCATGGGTCCCAACTCTCCAGGTTTAAGCGATTCTTCCTTCAACTAAAACATGCATGGGAAGCCCACAGTATGGTGCACCGTGTGACCGGGAAACGTTTTCAAATGCATCTCAGTTTTCCTCCCCTTTTACTCGGATTCACAATTCCAGACCCTTTACTAACACTCTCCCCACTTGGAGAGTCAGTGCCTTTAACCTCCTGTTTGGCACAGTTTGCAATTTCTGCGGAAGATGAACAGGAATAGGGAGAACCAATGAGAGACTAGCTGTAGGTGTCTCCACGGGCAAATTTAACGCTCATTTCCCACCAGGAAGAGGAATTAACCAAAGGCTCAGCATGCCGAGCCGGAAGAAATTTACGGCCTGAAGCAATCCTGCGTGTTTGCGGCCAGCTCACAAGAAAGCGATTTGGAGAAAGGAGCTCAGGGGCACTGTAATTCACAAACCTGCAGAGTTATAAATGACAGCTATCGTCCAAAAATATATTGAAGGAAGGCTGCGAAGAGGACTTGAAAGCGGGGCAGAATTGCAGAAAACCATTTCAGGGGGTAGACAGGAATTGCATTTAAAGCATAGGAAAAGAGGCAGAACGTCGACAATGATGCACTTGGCCAAAAAGGGCATATCCGTTTTTTCCTGAATATATTCAGGAAAAAACGCATACGCCCTTTTTGGCCAACCAAGCAAGTATGTTAAAGAAATCTGCACTACAATGAAGTCTCACTGCCCCCCGGTCAAAAGGGCCATCTGAAAAAAGTGTAAAATCCAGAAATGCAGCACAGGCCATGGAGAACAGGGAGCCTTGTTATGCTGATGGGTGGGATGTAAATTGCCAAGAGCCACTCTGGAGAAGTGTATGGTGTTTCCTGAAACACACAGGATGATACACCATGTGACCGGGAAACGTTTTCAAATGCATCTCAGTTTTCATCCCCTTTTACTCGGGTTCACAATTCCAGACACTTTACTAACACTCTCCGCACTTGGAGAGTCACTGCCTTTAACCTGCTGTTTGGCACAGTTCGCAATTTCTGCGCAAGATGAACAGGAATAGGGAGAACCAATGAGAGACTAGCTGTAGGTGTCTGCACGGGAAAATTTAATGCTCATTTCCAACCACGAAGAGGAATTAACCAAAGGCTCAGCATGCCGTGCCGGAAAAAGATTATGGCCTGAAGCAATCCTGCGGGTTTGGTGCCAGCTCACAAGAAAGCGATTTGAAGAAAGGAGCTCAGGGGCACTGTAATTCACAAACCTGCAGAGTTATAAATGACAGCTATCGTCCAAAAATATATTGAAGGGAGCCTGCGAAGAGGACTTGAAAGCAGGGCAGAATTGCAGGAAAACGATTTCAGGGGGTAGACTGGAATTGCATTTAAAGCATAGGAAAAGAGGCAGAACATCGATAATGATGCACTTGGCCAAAAAGGGCGTATGCGTTTTTTCCTGAATATATTCAGGAAAACACGCATACGCCCTTTTTGGCCAACCAAGCAAGCATGTTAAAGAAATCTGCACTACAATGAAGTCTCACTGCCCCCTTGTCAAAAGGGCCATCTGAAAAAAGTGTAAAATCCAGAAATGCAGCACGGGCCATGGAGAACAGGGGGCCTTGTTATGCTGATGGGTGGGATGTAAATTGCCAAGAGCCACTCTGGAGAAGTGTATGGTGTTTCCTGAAACACCTAAAAAACAAAGCAACGGAGCCTACGGCACTTCCACTTATGCTCCTATAGCTTAGGGAAATTAAAATCAAAAACACACAGCCACCCGAAAGATTCAGACGGCTCTGTTTACAAGAACCTCGTCTACGGTACAAGTAAAATATCCCAGAAAGTGAAAAATGGATAAAGAAGTTGTGGTACGTACGTACAATGGAATATCACTCACCAATGAAATCTATGTCATCTGGCCCGTCGTGGCATAATGAGTGGATTCAGGTACGATGATTCTAAGTGATATAAGTCACACCGAAATTGAAACATCATAAGTTATCACTAATACACCGAATGTAATCTTAGCTACACATGAACTGAATTCCAAAACAGAACAGTGTCTCAAATGTAGAAAACCGACTTATGTTTGCGTAAGGGGAAAGGTGAGTTGGGGTGCTGCATAAAACCAGAGTTAGAAATTAGAACAGATACCATTCCATAAGTCAAATACGTAATAGTCAAGACCTACCACTTGCTCAACGAAATGGGCTAAACACCCTATATTCAACGCCTAGGAATACACCTGACTAGTAAGAATCTTCAAACCCATGGATTTATATGTCTCCATAAGAGAATCAAGCGTGTGTAGATCTGCATGAAGGCAGCAGAGAAAATCCGATAAATCCCATTATCAAAATGAATTACAAAAACAAAACACAATGACAGTGAAATAGAGAGCAATTCTTAAATAATTCATTCAGGGCTTGTGATGCAACTTGGATTTACCTCATCTACACCCAGAGCTGAGTGAGACATAAGGTTGGACAATTCGGGCTCATAGCATTGTTGAGGTTCGATGAGCAAATGCAGACCATTTGAAGTCATACTGCATGGTTCCCATTCCATTGGTCCCAAATCTCCAGGTTTAAGCGATTCTTCCTTCAGCTAAAACATGCATGGGAAACCCACAGTATGGTGCACCGTGTGACCGGGAAACGTTTTCAAATGCATCTCAGTTTTTGTCCCCTTTTACTCGCGTTCACAATTCCAGACCCTTTACTAACACTCTCCCCACTTGGAGAGTCAGGGCCTTTAATCTGCTGTTTGGCACAGTTTGCAATTTCTGCACAAGATGAACATGAATAGGGAGAACCAATGAGAGACTAGCTGTAGGTGTCTGCACGGGCAAATTTAACGCTCATTTCCCACCAGGAAGAGGAATTAACCAAAGGCTCAGCATGCCGTGCCGGAACCAGATTAGGGCCTGAAGCAATCCTGCGGGTTTGCGACCAGCTCACAAGAAAGCGATTTGAAGAAAGGAGCTCAGGGGCACTCTAATTCACAAACCTGCAGAGTTATAAATGACAGCTATCGTCCAAAAATATATTGAAGGAAGGCTGCGAAGAGGACTTGAAAGCGGGACAGAATTGCAGGAAAACGATTTCAGGGGGTAGACTGGAATTGCATTTAAAGCATAGGAATAGAGGCAGAACGTCGACAATGATGCACTTGGCCAAAAAGGGCGTATGCGTTTTTTCCTGAATATATTCAGGAAAAAACGCATACGCCCTTTTTGGCCAATCAAGCAAGCATGTTAAAGAAATCTGCACTACAATGAAGTCTCACTGCCCCCCAGTCAAAAGGGCCATCTGAAAAAAGTGTAAAATCCAGAAATGCAGCACAGGCCATGGAGAACAGGGAGCCTTGTTATGCTGATGGGTGGGATGTAAATTGCCAAGAGCCACTCTGGAGAAGTGTATGGTGTTTCCTGAAACACCTAAAAAACAAAGCAACAGAGCCTACGGCACTTCCACTTATGGTCCTATAGCTTAGGGAAATTAAAATCAAAAACACACAGCCACCCCAAAGTTTCAGACGGCTCTGTTTACAAGAACCTCGTCTACGGTACAAGTTAAATATCCCAGAAAGCAAAAAATGAATAAAGAAGTTGTGGTACGTACGTACAATGGAATATCACTCACCAATGAAATCTATGTCATCTGGCCCGTCGTGGCATAATGAGTGGATTCAGGTACGATGATTCCAAGTGAAATCAGTCACACAGAAAATGAAACATCATAAGATATCACTAATACACGGAATGTAATCTTGGCTACACATGAACTGAATTACAAAACAGAACAGGGTCTCAAATTTAGAAAACCAACTTATGTTTGCTTAAGGGGAAAGGTGAGTTGGGGTGCTGCATAAAACCAGAGATAGAAATTAGCACAGATACCATTCCATACGTCAAATATGTAATAGTCAAGACCTCCCGCTTGCTCAACGAAATGGGTTAAACACCCTATATTCAACGCCTAGGAATACACCTGACTAGTAAGAATCTTGTAACCCATGGATTTATATGTCTCCATAAGAGAAACAAGCATGTGTACAGCTGCATGAAGGCAGCAGAGAAAATCCGATAAATCCTATTATCAAAATGAATTACAAAAACAAAACACAATGACAGTGAAATAGAGAGCAATTCTTAGATAATTCATTCAGGGCTTGTGATGCAACCTGGATTTACCTCATCTAAACCCAGAGCTGAGTGAGACATAAGGTTGGACACTTCGGGCTGATAGCATTGGTGAGGTTCGATGAGCAAATGCAGACCATTTGAAGTCATACTACATGGTACCCATTCCATGGTTCCCAACTCTCCAGGTTGAAGCGATTCTTCCTTCAGCTAAAACATGCATGGGAAACCCACAGTATGGTGCACCGTGTGACCGGGAAACGTTTTCAAATGCATCTCAGTTTTTGTCCCCTTTTACTCGAGTTCACAATTCCAGACCCTTTACTAACACTCTCCCCACTTGGAGAGTCAGGGCCTTTAACCTGCTGTTTGGCACAGTTTGCAATTTCTGCACAAGATGAACAGGAATAGGGAGAACCAATGAGAGACTAGCTGTAGGTGTCTGCACGGGCAAATTTAACGCTCATTTCCCACCAGGAAGAGGAATTAACCAAACGCTCAGCATGCCGTCCCGGAACCAGATTAGGGCCTGAAGCAATCCTGCGGGTTTGCGGGCAGGTCACAAGAAAGCGATTTGAAGAAAGGAGCTCAGGGGCACTGTAATTCACAAACCTGCAGAGTTATAAATGACAGCTATCGTCCAAAAATATATTGAAGGAAGGCTGCGAAGAGGACTTGAAAGCGGGGCAGAATTGCAGGAAAACGATTTCAGGGGGTAGACTGGAATTGCATTTAAAGCATAGGAAAAGAGACAGAACGTCGACAATGATGCACTTGGCCAAAAAGGGCGTATGCGTTTTTTCCTGGGAAAAAACGCATACGCCCTTTTTGGCCAACCAAGCAAGCATGTTAAAGAAATCTGCACTAAAATGAAGTCTCACTGCCCCCTGGTCAAAAGGGCCATCTGAAAAAAGTGTAAAATCCAGAAATGCAGCACAGGCCATGGAGAACAGGGAGCCTTGTTATGCTGATGGGTGGGATGTAAATTGCCAAGAGCCACTCTGGAAAAGTGTATGGTGTTTCCTGAAACACCTAAAAAACAAAGCAACGGAGCCTACGGCACTACCACTTATGGTCCTATAGCTTAGGGAAATTAAAATCCACAACACACAGCCACCCCAAAGTTTCAGACGGCTCTGTTTACAAGAACCTCGTCTACGGTACAAGTTAAATATCCCAGAAAGCGAAAAATGAATAAAGAAGTTGTGGTACGTACGTACAATTGAATATCACTCACCAAAGAAATCTATGTCATCAGGCCCGTCATGGCATAATGAGTGGATTCAGGTACGATGATTCTAAGTGAAATAAGTCACACAGAAAATGAAACATCATAAGATATCACTAATACACCGAATGTAATCTTGGCTACACATGAACTGAATTACAAAACAGAACAGGGTCTCAAATTTAGAAAACCAACTTATGTTTGCTTAAGGGGAAAGGTGAGTTGGGGTGCTGCATAAAACCAGAGATAGAAATTAGCACAGGTACGATTCTATACGTCAACTATGTAATAGTCAAGACCTACCCCTTGCTCAACGAAATGGGCTAAACACCCTATATTCAACACCTAGGAATACACCTGACTAGTAAGAATCTTCAAACTCATGGATTTATATGTCTCCATAAGAGAATCAAGCGTGTGTACAGCTGCATGAAGGCAGCAGAGAAAATCCGATAAATCCCATTATCAAAATGAATTACAAAAACAAAACACAATGACAGTGAAATAGAGAGCAATTCTTAGATAATTCATTCAGGGCTTGTGATGCAACCTGGATTTACCTCATCTACACCCAGAGCTGAGTGAGACATAAAGTTGGACACTTCGGGCTGATAGCTTTGGTGAGGTTCGATGAGCAAATGCAGACCATTTGAAGTCATACTGCATGGTACCCATTCCATGGTCCCAACTCTCCAGGTTTAAGCGATTCTTCCTTCAGCTAAAACATGCATGGGAAACCCACAGTATGGTGCACCGTGTGACCGGGAAACGTTTTCAAATGCATCTCAGTTTTCATCCCCTTTTACTCGGGTTCACAATTCCAGACACTTTACTAACACTCTCCGCACTTGGAGAGTCAGTGCCTTTAACCTGCTGTTTGGCACAGTTTGCAATTTCTGCGCAAGATGAACAGGAATAGGGAGAACCAATGAGAGACTAGCTGTAGGTGTCTGCACGGGAAAATTTAACGCTCATTTCCAACCACGAAGAGGAATTAACCAAAGGCTCAGCATGCCGTGCCGGAACCAGATTAGGGCCTGAAGCAATCCTGCGGGTTTGCGGCCAGCTCACAAGAAAGCGATTTGAAGAAAGGAGCTCCGGGGCACTCTAATTCACAAACCTGCAGAGTTATAAATGACAGCTATCGTCCAAAAATATATTGAAGGAAGGCTGCGAAGAGGACTTGAAAGCGGGGCAGAATTGCAGGAAAACGATTTCAGGGGGTAGACAGGAATTGCATTTAAAGCATAGGAAAAGAGGCAGAACTTCGACAATGATGCACTTGGCCAAAAAGGGCGTATGCGTTTTTTCCTGAATATATTCAGGAAAAAACGCATACGCCCTTTTTGGCCAACCAAGCAAGCATGTTAAAGAAATCTGCACTACAATGAAGTCTCAGTGCCCCCCGGTCAAAAGGGCCATCTGAAAAAAGTGTAAAATCCAGAAATGCAGCACAGGCCATGGAGAACAGGGAGCCTTGTTATGCTGATGGGTGGGATGTAAATTGCCAAGAGCCACTCTGGAGAAGTGTATGGTGTTTCCTGAAACACCTAAAAAACAAAGCAACGGAGCCTACGGCACTTCCACTTATGGTCCGATAGCTTAGGGAAATTAAAATCAAAAACACACAGCCACCCCAAAGTTTCAGACGGCTCTGTTTACAAGAACCTCGTCTACGGTACAAGTTAAATATCCCAGAAAGCGAAAAATGAATAAAGAAGTTGTGGTACATACGTACAATGGAATATCACTCACCAATGAAATCTATGTCATCTGGCCCGTCGTGGCATAATGAGTGGATTCAGGTACGATGATTCCAAGTGAAATCAGTCACACAGAAAATGAAACATCATAAAATATCACTAATACACGGAATGTAATCTTGGCTACACATGAACTGAATTACAAAACAGAACAGGGTCTCAAATTTAGAAAACCAACTTATGTTTGCTTAAGGGGAAAGGTGAGTTGGGATGCTGCATAAAACCAGAGATAGAAATTAGCACAGATACCATTCCATACGTCAAATATGTAATAGTCAACACCTACCCCTTTCTCAACGAAATGGGCTAAACACCCTATATTCAATGCCTAGGAATACACCTGACAAGAAAGAATCTTCAAACCCATGGATTTATATGTCTCCATAAGAGAATCAAGCGTGTGTTCAGCTGCATGAAGGCAGCAGAGAAAATCTGATAAATCCTATTATCAAAATGAATTACAAAAACAAAACACAATGACAGTGAAATAGAGAGCAATTCTTAAATAATTCATTCAGGGCTTGTGATGCAACCTGGATTTACCTCATCTACAACCAGAGCTGAGTGAGACATAAGGTTGGACACTTCGGGCTGATAGCATTGGTGAGGTTCGATGAGCAAATGCAGACCATTTGAAGTCATACTGCATGGTACCCATTCCATGGGTCCCAACTCTCCAGGTTTAAGCGATTCTTCCTTCAACTAAAACATGCATGGGAAACCCACAGTATGGTGCACCGTGTGACCGGGAAACGTTTTCAAATGCATCTCAGTTTTCCTCCCCTTTTACTCGGATTCACAATTCCAGACACTTTACTAACACTCTCCCCACTTGGAGAGTCAGTGCCTTTAACCTCCTGTTTGGCACAGTTTGCAATTTCTGCGCAAGATGAACAGGAATAGGGAGAACCAATGAGAGACTAGCTGTAGGTGTCTCCACGGGCAAATTTAATGCTCATTTCCCACCAGGAAGAGGAATTAACCAAAGGCTCAGCATGCCGAGCCGGAAGAAATTTAGGGCCTGAAGCAATCCTGCGTGTTTGCGGCCAGCTCACAAGAAAGCGATTTGGAGAAAGGAGCTCAGGGGCACTGTAATTCACAAACCTGCAGAGTTATAAATGACAGCTATCGTCCAAAAATATATTGAAGGAAGGCTGCGAAGAGGACTTGAAAGCGGGGCAGAATTGCAGAAAACCATTTCAGGGGGTAGACAAGAATTGCATTTAAAGCATAGGAAAAGAGGCAGAACGTCGACAATGATGCACTTGGCCAAAAAGGGCATATGCGTTTTTTCCTGAATATATTCAGGAAAAAACGCATACGCCCTTTTTGGCCAACCAAGCAAGTATGTTAAAGAAATGTGCACTACAATGAAGTCTCACTGCCCCCCGGTCAAAAGGGCCATCTGAAAAAAGTGTAAAATCCAGAAATGCAGCACAGGCCATGGAGAACAGGGAGCCTTGTTATGCTGATGGGTGGGATGTAAATTGCCAAGAGCCACTCTGGAGAAGTGTATGGTGTTTCCTGAAACACACAGGATGATACACCATGTGACCGGGAAACGTTTTCAAATGCATCTCAGTTTTCATCCCCTTTTACTCGGGTTCACAATTCCAGACACTTTACTAACACTCTCCGCACTTGGAGAGTCACTGCCTTTAACCTGCTGTTTGGCACAGTTCGCAATTTCTGCGCAAGATGAACAGGAATAGGGAGAACCAATGAGAGACTAGCTGTAGGTGTCTGCACGGGAAAATTTAATGCTCATTTCCAACCACGAAGAGGAATTAACCAAAGGCTCAGCATGCCGTGCCGGAAAAAGATTATGGCCTGAAGCAATCCTGCGGGTTTGGTGCCAGCTCACAAGAAAGCGATTTGAAGAAAGGAGCTCAGGGGCACTGTAATTCACAAACCTGCAGAGTTATAAATGACAGCTATCGTCCAAAAATATATTGAAGGGAGCCTGCGAAGAGGACTTGAAAGCAGGGCAGAATTGCAGGAAAACGATTTCAGGGGGTAGACTGGAATTGCATTTAAAGCATAGGAAAAGAGGCAGAACATCGATAATGATGCACTTGGCCAAAAAGGGCGTATGCGTTTTTTCCTGAATATATTCAGGAAAACACGCATACGCCCTTTTTGGCCAACCAAGCAAGCATGTTAAAGAAATCTGCACTACAATGAAGTCTCACTGCCCCCTTGTCAAAAGGGCCATCTGAAAAAAGTGTAAAATCCAGAAATGCAGCACGGGCCATGGAGAACAGGGGGCCTTGTTATGCTGATGGGTGGGATGTAAATTGCCAAGAGCCACTCTGGAGAAGTGTATGGTGTTTCCTGAAACACCTAAAAAACAAAGCAACGGAGCCTACGGCACTTCCACTTATGGTCCTATAGCTTAGGGAAATTAAAATCAAAAACACACAGCCACCCCAAAGTTTCAGACGGCTCTGTTTACAAAACCTCGTCTACGGTACAAGTTAAATATCCCAGAAAGCGAAAAATGGATAAAGAAGTTGTGGTACGTACGTACAATGGAATATCACTCACCAATGAAATCTATGTCATCTGGCCCGTCGTGGCATAATGAGTGGATTCAGGTACGATGATTCTAAGAGAAATAAGTCACACAGAAAATGAAACATCATAAGATATCACTAATACACGGAATATACTTTTGGTTACACATGAACTGAATTACAAAACAGAACAGGGTCTCAAATTTAGAAAACCAACTTATGTTTGCTTAAGGGGAAAGGTGAGTTGGGGTGCTGCATAAAACCAGAGATAGAAATTAGCACAGATACCATTCCATATGTCAAATATGTAATAGTCAAGACCTACCCCTTGCTCAACGAAATGGGCTAAACACCCTATATTCAACGCCTAGGAATACACCTGACTAGAAAGAATCTTCAAACCCATGGATTTATATGTCTCCATAAGAGAATCAAGCGTGTGTACAGCTGCATGAAGGCAGCAGAGAAAATCCGATAAATCCTATTATCAAAATGAATTACAAAAACAAAACACAATGACAGTGAAATAGAGAGCAATTCTTAAATAATTCATTCAGGGCTTGTGATGCAACTTGGATTTACCTCATCTACACCGAGAGCTGAGTGAGACATAAGGTTGAAACTTCGGGCTGATAGCATTGTTGAGGTTCGATGAGCAAATGCAGACCATTTGAAGTCATACTGCATGGTACCCATTCCATGGGTCCCAAATCTCCAGGTTTAAGCGATTCTTCCTTCAGCTAAAACATGCATGGGAAACCCACAGTATGGTGCACCGTGTGACCGGGAAACGTTTTCAAATGCATCTCAGTTTTTGTCCCCTTTTACTCGGGTTCACAATTCCAGACCCTTTACTAACACTCTCCCCACTTGGAGAGTCAGGGCCTTTAACCTGCTGTTTGGCACAGTTTGCAATTTCTGCACAAGATGAACAGGAATAGGGAGTACCAATGAGAAACTAGCTGTAGGTGTCTGCATGGGCAAATTTAACGCGCATTTCCCAACAGGAAGAGGAATTAACCAAAAGCTCAGCATGCCGTGCCGGAACCAGATTAGGGCCTGAAGCAATCCTGCGGGTTTGCGGCCAGCTCACAAGAAAGCGATTTGAAGAAAGGAGCTCAGGGGCACTGTAATTCACAAACCTGCAGAGTTATAAATGACAGCTATCGTCCAAAAATATATTGAAGGAAGGCTGCGAAGAGGACTTGAAAGCGGGGCAGAATTGCAGGAAAATGATTTCAGGGGGTAGACTGGAATTGCATTTAAAGCATAGGAAAAGAGGCAGAACGTCGACAATGATGCACTTGGCCAAAAAGGGCGTATGCGTTTTTTCCTGAATATATTCAGGAAAACACGCATACGCCCTTTTTGGCCAATCAAGCAAGCATGTTAAAGAAATCTGCACTACAATGAAGTCTCACTGCCCCCCAGTCAAAAGGGCTATCTGAAAAAAGTGTAAAATCCAGAAATGCAGCACAGGCCATGGAGAACAGGGAGCCTTGTTATGCTGATCGGTGGGACGTAAATTGCCAAGAGCCACTCTGGAGAAGTGTATGGTGTTTCCTGAAACACCTAAAAAACAAAGCAACGGAGCCTACGGCACTTCCACTTATGGTTCTATAGCTTAGGGAAATTAAAATCAAAAACACACAGCCACCCCAAAGTTTCAGACGACTCTGTTTACAAGAACCTCGTCTACGGTACAAGTTAAATATCCCAGAAAGCGAAAAATGAATAAAGAAGTTGTGGTACGTACGTACAATGGAATATCACTCACCAATGAAATCTATGTCATCTGGCCCGTCGTGGCATAATGAGTGGATTCAGGTACGATGATTCTAAGTGAAATCAGTCACACAGAAAATGAAACATCATAAGATATCACTAATACACGGAATGTAATCTTGGCTACACATGAACTGAATTACAAAACAGAACAGGGTCTCAAATTTAGAAAACCAACTTATGTTTGCTTAAGGGGAAAGGTGAGTTGGGGTGCTGCATAAAACCAGAGATAGAAATTAGCACAGATACCATTCCATACGTCAAATATGTAATAGTCGAGACCTACCGCTTGCTCAACGAAATGGGCTAAACACCCTATATTCAACGCCTAGGAATACACCTGACTAGTAAGAATCTACAAACCCATGGATTTATATGTCTCCATAAGAGAATCAAGCGTGTGTACAGCTGCATGAAGGCAGCAGAGAAAATCCGATAAATCCTATTATCAAAATGAATTACAAAAACAAAACACAATGACAGTGAAATAGAGAGCATTTCTTAAATAATTCATTCAGGGCTTGTGATGCAACCTGGATTTACCTAATCTAAACCCAGAGCTGAGTGAGACATAAAGTTGGACACTTCGGGCTGATAGCTTTGGTGAGGTTCGATGAGCAAATGCAGACCATTTGAAGTCATACTGCATGGTACCCATTCCATGGTCCCAACTCTCCAGGTTTAAGCGATTCTTCCTTCAGCTAAAACATGCATGGGAAACCCACAGTATGGTGCACCGTGTGACCGGGAAACGTTTTCAAATGCATCTCAGTTTTCATCCCCTTTTACTCGGGTTCACAATTCCAGACACTTTACTAACACTCTCCCCACTTGGAGAGTCAGTGCCTTTAACCTGCTGTTTGGCACAGTTTGCAATTTCTGCGCAAGATGAAC
Organism: Delphinapterus leucas; assembly: GCF_059928025.1. Taxonomy (NCBI): domain Eukaryota; kingdom Metazoa; phylum Chordata; class Mammalia; order Artiodactyla; family Monodontidae; genus Delphinapterus; species Delphinapterus leucas. The sequence goes on from NW_028322260.1 coordinate 1,176,857, forward strand.
AGGAATAGGGAGAACCAATGAGAGACTAGCTGTAGGTGTCTGCACGGGAAAATTTAACGCTCATTTCCAACCACGAAGAGGAATTAACCAAAGGCTCAGCATGCCGTGCCGGAACCAGATTAGGGCCTGAAGCAATCCTGCGGGTTTGCGGCCAGCTCACAAGAAAGCGATTTGAAGAAAGGAGCTCCGGGGCACTCTAATTCACAAACCTGCAGAGTTATAAATGACAGCTATCGTCCAAAAATATATTGAAGGAAGGCTGCGAAGAGGACTTGAAAGCGGGGCAGAATTGCAGGAAAACGATTTCAGGGGGTAGACAGGAATTGCATTTAAAGCATAGGAAAAGAGGCAGAACTTCGACAATGATGCACTTGGCCAAAAAGGGCGTATGCGTTTTTTCCTGAATATATTCAGGAAAAAACGCATACGCCCTTTTTGGCCAACCAAGCAAGCATGTTAAAGAAATCTGCACTACAATGAAGTCTCAGTGCCCCCCGGTCAAAAGGGCCATCTGAAAAAAGTGTAAAATCCAGAAATGCAGCACAGGCCATGGAGAACAGGGAGCCTTGTTATGCTGATGGGTGGGATGTAAATTGCCAAGAGCCACTCTGGAGAAGTGTATGGTGTTTCCTGAAACACCTAAAAAACAAAGCAACGGAGCCTACGGCACTTCCACTTATGGTCCGATAGCTTAGGGAAATTAAAATCAAAAACACACAGCCACCCCAAAGTTTCAGACGGCTCTGTTTACAAGAACCTCGTCTACGGTACAAGTTAAATATCCCAGAAAGCGAAAAATGAATAAAGAAGTTGTGGTACATACGTACAATGGAATATCACTCACCAATGAAATCTATGTCATCTGGCCCGTCGTGGCATAATGAGTGGATTCAGGTACGATGATTCCAAGTGAAATCAGTCACACAGAAAATGAAACATCATAAAATATCACTAATACACGGAATGTAATCTTGGCTACACATGAACTGAATTACAAAACAGAACAGGGTCTCAAATTTAGAAAACCAACTTATGTTTGCTTAAGGGGAAAGGTGAGTTGGGATGCTGCATAAAACCAGAGATAGAAATTAGCACAGATACCATTCCATACGTCAAATATGTAATAGTCAACACCTACCCCTTGCTCAACGAAATGGGCTAAACACCCTATATTCAATGCCTAGGAATACACCTGACAAGAAAGAATCTTCAAACCCATGGATTTATATGTCTCCATAAGAGAATCAAGCGTGTGTTCAGCTGCATGAAGGCAGCAGAGAAAATCTGATAAATCCTATTATCAAAATGAATTACAAAAACAAAACACAATGACAGTGAAATAGAGAGCAATTCTTAAATAATTCATTCAGGGCTTGTGATGCAACCTGGATTTACCTCATCTACAACCAGAGCTGAGTGAGACATAAGGTTGGACACTTCGGGCTGATAGCATTGGTGAGGTTCGATGAGCAAATGCAGACCATTTGAAGTCATACTGCATGGTACCCATTCCATGGGTCCCAACTCTCCAGGTTTAAGCGATTCTTCCTTCAACTAAAACATGCATGGGAAACCCACAGTATGGTGCACCGTGTGACCGGGAAACGTTTTCAAATGCATCTCAGTTTTCCTCCCCTTTTACTCGGATTCACAATTCCAGACCCTTTACTAACACTCTCCCCACTTGGAGAGTCAGTGCCTTTAACCTCCTGTTTGGCACAGTTTGCAATTTCTGCGCAAGATGAACAGGAATAGGGAGAACCAATGAGAGACTAGCTGTAGGTGTCTCCACGGGCAAATTTAACGCTCATTTCCCACCAGGAAGAGGAATTAACCAAAGGCTCAGCATGCCGAGCCGGAAGAAATTTAGGGCCTGAAGCAATCCTGCGTGTTTGCGGCCAGCTCACAAGAAAGCGATTTGGAGAAAGGAGCTCAGGGGCACTGTAATTCACAAACCTGCAGAGTTATAAAGGACAGCTATCGTCCAAAAATATATTGAAGGAAGGCTGCGTAGAGGACTTGAAAGCAGGGCAGAATTGCAGAAAACCATTTCAGGGGGTAGACAGGAATTGCATTTAAAGCATAGGAAAAGAGGCAGAACGTCGACAATGATGCACTTGGCCAAAAAGGGCGTATGCGTTTTTTCCTGAATATATTCAGGAAAAAACGCATACGCCCTTTTTGGCCAACCAAGCAAGTATGTTAAAGAAATCTGCACTACAATGAAGTCTCACTGCCCCCCGGTCAAAAGGGCCATCTGAAAAAAGTGTAAAATCCAGAAATGCAGCACAGGCCATGGAGAACAGGGAGCCTTGTTATGCTGATGGGTGGGATGTAAATTGCCAAGAGCCACTCTGGAGAAGTGAATGGTGTTTCCTGAAACACACAGGATGATACACCATGTGACCGGGAAACGTTTTCAAATGCATCTCAGTTTTCATCCCCTTTTACTCGGGTTCACAATTCCAGACACTTTACTAACACTCTCCGCACTTGGAGAGTCACTCCTTTAACCTGCTGTTTGGCACAGTTCGCAATTTCTGCGCAAGATGAACAGGAATAGGGAGAACCAATGAGAGACTAGCTGTAGGTGTCTGCACGGGAAAATTTAATGCTCATTTCCAACCACGAAGAGGAATTAACCAAAGGCTCAGCATGCCGTGCCGGAAAAAGATTATGGCCTGAAGCAATCCTGCGGGTTTGGTGCCAGCTCACAAGAAAGCGATTTGAAGAAAGGAGCTCAGGGGCACTGTAATTCACAAACCTGCAGAGTTATAAATGACAGCTATCGTCCAAAAATATATTGAAGGGAGCCTGCGAAGAGGACTTGAAAGCAGGGCAGAATTGCAGGAAAACGATTTCAGGGGGTAGACTGGAATTGCATTTAAAGCATAGGAAAAGAGGCAGAACATCGATAATGATGCACTTGGCCAAAAAGGGCGTATGCGTTTTTTCCTGAATATATTCAGGAAAACACGCATACGCCCTTTTTGGCCAACCAAGCAAGCATGTTAAAGAAATCTGCACTACAATGAAGTCTCACTGCCCCCTTGTCAAAAGGGCCATCTGAAAAAAGTGTAAAATCCAGAAATGCAGCACGGGCCATGGAGAACAGGGGGCCTTGTTATGCTGATGGGTGGGATGTAAATTGCCAAGAGCCACTCTGGAGAAGTGTATGGTGTTTCCTGAAACACCTAAAAAACAAAGCAACGGAGCCTACGGCACTTCCACTTATGGTCCTATAGCTTAGGGAAATTAAAATCAAAAACACACAGCCACCCCAAAGTTTCAGACGGCTCTGTTTACAAAACCTCGTCTACGGTACAAGTTAAATATCCCAGAAAGCGAAAAATGGATAAAGAAGTTGTGGTACGTACGTACAATGGAATATCACTCACCAATGAAATCTATGTCATCTGGCCCGTCGTGGCATAATGAGTGGATTCAGGTACGATGATTCTAAGAGAAATAAGTCACACAGAAAATGAAACATCATAAGATATCACTAATACACGGAATATACTTTTGGTTACACATGAACTGAATTACAAAACAGAACAGGGTCTCAAATTTAGAAAACCAACTTATGTTTGCTTAAGGGGAAAGGTGAGTTGGGGTGCTGCATAAAACCAGAGATAGAAATTAGCACAGATACCATTCCATATGTCAAATATGTAATAGTCAAGACCTACCCCTTGCTCAACGAAATGGGCTAAACACCCTATATTCAACGCCTAGGAATACACCTGACTAGAAAGAATCTTCAAACCCATGGATTTATATGTCTCCATAAGAGAATCAAGCGTGTGTAGAGCTGCATGAAGGCAGCAGAGAAAATCCGATAAATCCTATTATCAAAATGAATTACAAAAACAAAACACAATGACAGTGAAATAGAGAGCAATTCTTAAATAATTCATTCAGGGCTTGTGATGCAACTTGGATTTACCTCATCTACACCGAGAGCTGAGTGAGACATAAGGTTGAAACTTCGGGCTGATAGCATTGTTGAGGTTCGATGAGCAAATGCAGACCATTTGAAGTCATACTGCATGGTACCCATTCCATGGGTCCCAAATCTCCAGGTTAAAGCGATTCTTCCTTCAGCTAAAACATGCATGGGAAACCCACAGTATGGTGCACCGTGTGACCGGGAAACGTTTTCAAATGCATCTCAGTTTTTGTCCCCTTTTACTCGGGTTCACAATTCCAGACCCTTTACTAACACTCTCCCCACTTGGAGAGTCAGGGCCTTTAACCTGCTGTTTGGCACAGTTTGCAATTTCTGCACAAGATGAACAGGAATAGGGAGTACCAATGAGAAACTAGCTGTAGGTGTCTGCATGGGCAAATTTAACGCGCATTTCCCAACAGGAAGAGGAATTAACCAAAAGCTCAGCATGCCGTGCCGGAACCAGATTAGGGCCTGAAGCAATCCTGCGGGTTTGCGGCCAGCTCACAAGAAAGCGATTTGAAGAAAGGAGCTCAGGGGCACTGTAATTCACAAACCTGCAGAGTTATAAATGACAGCTATCGTCCAAAAATATATTGAAGGAAGGCTGCGAAGAGGACTTGAAAGCGGGGCAGAATTGCAGGAAAATGATTTCAGGGGGTAGACTGGAATTGCATTTAAAGCATAGGAAAAGAGGCAGAACGTCGACAATGATGCACTTGGCCAAAAAGGGCGTATGCGTTTTTTCCTGAATATATTCAGGAAAACACGCATACGCCCTTTTTGGCCAATCAAGCAAGCATGTTAAAGAAATCTGCACTACAATGAAGTCTCACTGCCCCCCAGTCAAAAGGGCTATCTGAAAAAAGTGTAAAATCCAGAAATGCAGCACAGTCCATGGAGAACAGGGAGCCTTGTTATGCTGATCGGTGGGACGTAAATTGCCAAGAGCCACTCTGGAGAAGTGTATGGTGTTTCCTGAAACACCTAAAAAACAAAGCAACGGAGCCTACGGCACTTCCACTTATGGTTCTATAGCTTAGGGAAATTAAAATCAAAAACACACAGCCACCCCAAAGTTTCAGACGGCTCTGTTTACAAGAACCTCGTCTACGGTACAAGTTAAATATCCCAGAAAGCGAAAAATGAATAAAGAAGTTGTGGTACGTACGTACAATGGAATATCACTCACCAATGAAATCTATGTCATCTGGCCCGTCGTGGCATAATGAGTGGATTCAGGTACGATGATTCTAAGTGAAATCAGTCACACAGAAAATGAAACATCATAAGATATCACTAATACACGGAATGTAATCTTGGCTACACATGAACTGAATTACAAAACAGAACAGGGTCTCAAATTTAGAAAACCAACTTATGTTTGCTTAAGGGGAAAGGTGAGTTGGGGTGCTGCATAAAACCAGAGATAGAAATTAGCACAGATACCATTCCATACGTCAAATATGTAATAGTCGAGACCTACCGCTTGCTCAACGAAATGGGCTAAACACCCTATATTCAACGCCTAGGAATACACCTGACTAGTAAGAATCTACAAACCCATGGATTTATATGTCTCCATAAGAGAATCAAGCGTGTGTACAGCTGCATGAAGGCAGCAGAGAAAATCCGATAAATCCTATTATCAAAATGAATTACAAAAACAAAACACAATGACAGTGAAATAGAGAGCATTTCTTAAATAATTCATTCAGGGCTTGTGATGCAACCCGGATTTACCTAATCTAAACCCAGAGCTGAGTGAGACATAAGGCTGCACACTTCGGGCTGATAGCATTGGTGAGGTTCGATGAGCAAATGCAGACCATTTGAAGTCATAATACATGGTACACATTCCATGGGTCCCAACTCTCCAGGTTGAAGCGATTCTTCCTTCAGCTAAAACATGCATGGGAAACCCACAGTATGGTGCACCGTGTGACCGGGAAACGTTTTCAAATGCATCTCAGTTTTCGTCCCCTTTTACTCGAGTTCGCAATTCCAGACCCTTTACTAACACTCTCCCCACTTGGAGAGTCAGTGCCTATAACCTGCTGTTTGGCACAATTTGCAATTTCTGCGCAAGATGAACAGGAATAGGGAGAACCAATGAGAGACTAGCTGTAGGTGTCTGCACGGGCAAATTTAACGCTCATTTCCAACCAGGAAGAGGAATTAACCAAACGCTCAGCATGCCGTGCTGGAACCAGATTAGGGCCTGAAGCAATCCTGCGGGTTTGCGGCCAGCTCACAAGAAAGCGATTTGAAGAAAGGAGCTCAGGGGCACTGTAATTCACAAACCTGCAGAGTTATAAATGACAGCTATCGTCCAAAAATATATTGAAGGAAGGCTGCGAAGAGGACTTGAAAGCGGGGCAGAATTGCAGAAAACCATTTCAGGGGGTAGACAGGAATTGCATTTAAAGCATAGGAAAAGAGGCAGAACGTCGACAATGATGCACTTGGCCAAAAAGGGCATATGCGTTTTTTCCTGAATATATTCAGGAAAAAACGCATACGCCCTTTTTGGCCAACCAAGCAAGTATGTTAAAGAAATGTGCACTACAATGAAGTCTCACTGCCCCCCGGTCAAAAGGGCCATCTGAAAAAAGTGTAAAATCCAGAAATGCAGCACAGGCCATGGAGAACAGGGAGCCTTGTTATGCTGATGGGTGGGATGTAAATTGCCAAGAGCCACTCTGGAGAAGTGTATGGTGTTTCCTGAAACACCTAAAAAACAAAGCAACGGAGCCTACGGCACTTCCACTTATGCTCCTATAGCTTAGGGAAATTAAAATCAAAAACACACAGCCACCCGAAAGTTTCAGACGGCTCTGTTTACAAGAACCTCGTCTACGGTACAAGTAAAATATCCCAGAAAGTGAAAAATGGATAAAGAAGTTGTGGTACGTACGTACAATGGAATATCACTCACCAATGTAATCTATGTCATCTGGCCCGTCGTGGCATAATGAGTGGATTCAGGTACGATGATTCTAAGTGATATAAGTCACACCGAAATTGAAACATCATAAGTTATCACTAATACACCGAATGTAATCTTAGCTACACATGAACTGAATTCCAAAACAGAACAGTGTCTCAAATGTAGAAAACCGACTTATGTTTGCGTAAGGGGAAAGGTGAGTTGGGGTGCTGCATAAAACCAGAGTTAGAAATTAGAACAGATACCATTCCATAAGTCAAATACGTAATAGTCAAGACCTACCACTTGCTCAACGAAATGGGCTAAACACCCTATATTCAACGCCTAGGAATACACCTGACTAGTAAGAATCTTCAAACCCATGGATTTATATGTCTCCATAAGAGAATCAAGCGTGTGTAGATCTGCATGAAGGCAGCAGAGAAAATCCGATAAATCCCATTATCAAAATGAATTACAAAAACAAAACACAATGACAGTGAAATAGAGAGCAATTCTTAAATAATTCATTCAGGGCTTGTGATGCAACTTGGATTTACCTCATCTACACCCAGAGCTGAGTGAGACATAAGGTTGGACAATTCGGGCTCATAGCATTGTTGAGGTTCGATGAGCAAATGCAGACCATTTGAAGTCATACTGCATGGTTCCCATTCCATTGGTCCCAAATCTCCAGGTTTAAGCGATTCTTCCTTCAGCTAAAACATGCATGGGAAACCCACAGTATGGTGCACCGTGTGACTGGGAAACGTTTTCAAATGCATCTCAGTTTTTGTCCCCTTTTACTCGGGTTCACAATTCCAGACCCTTTACTAACACTCTCCCCACTTGGAGAGTCAGGGCCTTTAATCTGCTGTTTGGCACAGTTTGCAATTTCTGCACAAGATGAACATGAATAGGGAGAACCAATGAGAGACTAGCTGTAGGTGTCTGCACGGGCAAATTTAACGCTCATTTCCCACCAGGAAGAGGAATTAACCAAAGGCTCAGCATGCCGTGCCGGAACCAGATTAGGGCCTGAAGCAATCCTGCGGGTTTGCGACCAGCTCACAAGAAAGCGATTTGAAGAAAGGAGCTCAGGGGCACTCTAATTCACAAACCTGCAGAGTTATAAATGACAGCTATCGTCCAAAAATATATTGAAGGAAGGCTGCGAAGAGGACTTGAAAGCGGGGCAGAATTGCAGGAAAACGATTTCAGGGGGTAGACTGGAATTGCATTTAAAGCATAGGAATAGAGGCAGAACGTCGACAATGATGCACTTGGCCAAAAAGGGCGTATGCGTTTTTTCCTGAATATATTCAGGAAAAAACGCATACGCCCTTTTTGGCCAATCAAGCAAGCATGTTAAAGAAATCTGCACTACAATGAAGTCTCACTGCCCCCCAGTCAAAAGGGCCATCTGAAAAAAGTGTAAAATCCAGAAATGCAGCACAGGCCATGGAGAACAGGGAGCCTTGTTATGCTGATGGGTGGGATGTAAATTGCCAAGAGCCACTCTGGAGAAGTGTATGGTGTTTCCTGAAACACCTAAAAAACAAAGCAACAGAGCCTACGGCACTTCCACTTATGGTCCTATAGCTTAGGGAAATTAAAATCAAAAACACACAGCCACCCCAAAGTTTCAGACGGCTCTGTTTCCAAGAACCTCGTCTACGGTACAAGTTAAATATCCCAGAAAGCAAAAAATGAATAAAGAAGTTGTGGTACGTACGTACAATGGAATATCACTCACCAATGAAATCTATGTCATCTGGCCCGTCGTGGCATAATGAGTGGATTCAGGTACGATGATTCCAAGTGAAATCAGTCACACAGAAAATGAAACATCATAAGATATCACTAATACACGGAATGTAATCTTGGCTACACATGAACTGAATTACAAAACAGAACAGGGTCTCAAATTTAGAAAACCAACTTATGTTTGCTTAAGGGGAAAGGTGAGTTGGGGTGCTGCATAAAACCAGAGATAGAAATTAGCACAGATACCATTCCATACGTCAAATATGTAATAGTCAAGACCTCCCGCTTGCTCAACGAAATGGGTTAAACACCCTATATTCAACGCCTAGGAATACACCTGACTAGTAAGAATCTTGTAACCCATGGATTTATATGTCTCCATAAGAGAAACAAGCATGTGTACAGCTGCATGAAGGCAGCAGAGAAAATCCGATAAATCCTATTATCAAAATGAATTACAAAAACAAAACACAATGACAGAGAAATAGAGAGCAATTCTTAGATAATTCATTCAGGGCTTGTGATGCAACCTGGATTTACCTCATCTAAACCCAGAGCTGAGTGAGACATAAGGTTGGACACTTCGGGCTGATAGCATTGGTGAGGTTCGATGAGCAAATGCAGACCATTTGAAGTCATACTACATGGTACCCATTCCATGGTTCCCAACTCTCCAGGTTGAAGCGATTCTTCCTTCAGCTAAAACATGCATGGGAAACCCACAGTATGGTGCACCGTGTGACCGGGAAACGTTTTCAAATGCATCTCAGTTTTTGTCCCCTTTTACTCGAGTTCACAATTCCAGACCCTTTACTAACACTCTCCCCACTTGGAGAGTCAGTGCCTATAACCTGCTGTTTGGCACAATTTGCAATTTCTGCGCAAGATGAACAGGAATAGGGAGAACCAATGAGAGACTAGCTGTAGGTGTCTGCACGGGCAAATTTAACGCTCATTTCCCACCAGGAAGAGGAATTAACCAAACGCTCAGCATGCCGTCCCGGAACCAGATTAGGGCCTGAAGCAATCCTGCGGGTTTGCGGGCAGGTCACAAGAAAGCGATTTGAAGAAAGGAGCTCAGGGGCACTGTAATTCACAAACCTGCAGAGTTATAAATGACAGCTATCGTCCAAAAATATATTGAAGGAAGGCTGCGAAGAGGACTTGAAAGCGGGGCAGAATTGCAGGAAAATGATTTCAGGGGGTAGACTGGAATTGCATTTAAAGCATAGGAAAAGAGGCAGAACGTCGACAATGATGCACTTGGCCAAAAAGGGCGTATGCGTTTTTTCCTGAATATATTCAGGAAAAAACGCATACGCCCTTTTTGGCCAATCAAGCAAGCATGTTAAAGAAATCTGCACTACAATGAAGTCTCACTGCCCCCCAGTCAAAAGGGCTATCTGAAAAAAGTGTAAAATCCAGAAATGCAGCACAGGCCATGGAGAACAGGGAGCCTTGTTATGCTGATCGGTGGGACGTAAATTGCCAAGAGCCACTCTGGAGAAGTGTATGGTGTTTCCTGAAACACCTAAAAAACAAAGCAACGGAGCCTACGGCACTTCCACTTATGGTTCTATAGCTTAGGGAAATTAAAATCAAAAACACACAGCCACCCCAAAGTTTCAGACGACTCTGTTTACAAGAACCTCGTCTACGGTACAAGTTAAATATCCCAGAAAGCGAAAAATGAATAAAGAAGTTGTGGTACGTACGTACAATGGAATATCACTCACCAATGAAATCTATGTCATCTGGCCCGTCGTGGCATAATGAGTGGATTCAGGTACGATGATTCTAAGTGAAATCAGTCACACAGAAAATGAAACATCATAAGATATCACTAATACACGGAATGTAATCTTGGCTACACATGAACTGAATTACAAAACAGAACAGGGTCTCAAATTTAGAAAACCAACTTATGTTTGCTTAAGGGGAAAGGTGAGTTGGGGTGCTGCATAAAACCAGAGATAGAAATTAGCACAGATACCATTCCATACGTCAAATATGTAATAGTCGAGACCTACCGCTTGCTCAACGAAATGGGCTAAACACCCTATATTCAACGCCTAGGAATACACCTGACTAGTAAGAATCTTCAAACCCATGGATTTATATGTCTCCATAAGAGAATCAAGCGTGTGTAGATCTGCATGAAGGCAGCAGAGAAAATCCGATAAATCCCATTATCAAAATGAATTACAAAAACAAAACACAATGACAGTGAAATAGAGAGCAATTCTTAAATAATTCATTCAGGGCTTGTGATGCAACTTGGATTTACCTCATCTACACCCAGAGCTGAGTGAGACATAAGGTTGGACAATTCGGGCTCATAGCATTGTTGAGGTTCGATGAGCAAATGCAGACCATTTGAAGTCATACTGCATGGTTCCCATTCCATTGGTCCCAAATCTCCAGGTTTAAGCGATTCTTCCTTCAGCTAAAACATGCATGGGAAACCCACAGTATGGTGCACCGTGTGACTGGGAAACGTTTTCAAATGCATCTCAGTTTTTGTCCCCTTTTACTCGGGTTCACAATTCCAGACCCTTTACTAACACTCTCCCCACTTGGAGAGTCAGGGCCTTTAATCTGCTGTTTGGCACAGTTTGCAATTTCTGCACAAGATGAACATGAATAGGGAGAACCAATGAGAGACTAGCTGTAGGTGTCTGCACGGGCAAATTTAACGCTCATTTCCCACCAGGAAGAGGAATTAACCAAAGGCTCAGCATGCCGTGCCGGAACCAGATTAGGGCCTGAAGCAATCCTGCGGGTTTGCGACCAGCTCACAAGAAAGCGATTTGAAGAAAGGAGCTCAGGGGCACTCTAATTCACAAACCTGCAGAGTTATAAATGACAGCTATCGTCCAAAAATATATTGAAGGAAGGCTGCGAAGAGGACTTGAAAGCGGGGCAGAATTGCAGGAAAACGATTTCAGGGGGTAGACTGGAATTGCATTTAAAGCATAGGAATAGAGGCAGAACGTCGACAATGATGCACTTGGCCAAAAAGGGCGTATGCGTTTTTTCCTGAATATATTCAGGAAAAAACGCATACGCCCTTTTTGGCCAATCAAGCAAGCATGTTAAAGAAATCTGCACTACAATGAAGTCTCACTGCCCCCCAGTCAAAAGGGCCATCTGAAAAAAGTGTAAAATCCAGAAATGCAGCACAGGCCATGGAGAACAGGGAGCCTTGTTATGCTGATGGGTGGGATGTAAATTGCCAAGAGCCACTCTGGAGAAGTGTATGGTGTTTCCTGAAACACCTAAAAAACAAAGCAACAGAGCCTACGGCACTTCCACTTATGGTCCTATAGCTTAGGGAAATTAAAATCAAAAACACACAGCCACCCCAAAGTTTCAGACGGCTCTGTTTACAAGAACCTCGTCTACGGTACAAGTTAAATATCCCAGAAAGCAAAAAATGAATAAAGAAGTTGTGGTACGTACGTACAATGGAATATCACTCACCAATGAAATCTATGTCATCTGGCCCGTCGTGGCATAATGAGTGGATTCAGGTACGATGATTCCAAGTGAAATCAGTCACACAGAGAATGAAACATCATAAGATATCACTAATACAAGGAATGTAATCTTGGCTACACATGAACTGAATTACAAAACAGAACAGGGTCTCAAATTTAGAAAACCAACTTATGTTTGCTTAAGGGGAAAGGTGAGTTGGGGTGCTGCATAAAACCAGAGATAGAAATTAGCACAGATACCATTCCATACGTCAAATATGTAATAGTCAAGACCTCCCGCTTGCTCAACGAAATGGGTTAAACACCCTATATTCAACGCCTAGGAATACACCTGACTAGTAAGAATCTTGTAACCCATGGATTTATATGTCTCCATAAGAGAAACAAGCATGTGTACAGCTGCATGAAGGCAGCAGAGAAAATCCGATAAATCCTATTATCAAAATGAATTACAAAAACAAAACACAATGACAGAGAAATAGAGAGCAATTCTTAGATAATTCATTCAGGGCTTGTGATGCAACCTGGATTTACCTCATCTAAACCCAGAGCTGAGTGAGACATAAGGTTGGACACTTCGGGCTGATAGCATTGGTGAGGTTCGATGAGCAAATGCAGACCATTTGAAGTCATACTACATGGTACCCATTCCATGGTTCCCAACTCTCCAGGTTGAAGCGATTCTTCCTTCAGCTAAAACATGCATGGGAAACCCACAGTATGGTGCACCGTGTGACCGGGAAACGTTTTCAAATGCATCTCAGTTTTTGTCCCCTTTTACTCGAGTTCACAATTCCAGACCCTTTACTAACACTCTCCCCACTTGGAGAGTCAGGGCCTTTAACCTGCTGTTTGGCACAGTTTGCAATTTCTGCACAAGATGAACAGGAATAGGGAGAACCAATGAGAGACTAGCTGTAGGTGTCTGCACGGGCAAATTTAACGCTCATTTCCCACCAGGAAGAGGAATTAACCAAACGCTCAGCATGCCGTCCCGGAACCAGATTAGGGCCTGAAGCAATCCTGCGGGTTTGCGGGCAGGTCACAAGAAAGCGATTTGAAGAAAGGAGCTCAGGGGCACTGTAATTCACAAACCTGCAGAGTTATAAATGACAGCTATCGTCCAAAAATATATTGAAGGAAGGCTGCGAAGAGGACTTGAAAGCGGGGCAGAATTGCAGGAAAATGATTTCAGGGGGTAGACTGGAATTGCATTTAAAGCATAGGAAAAGAGGCAGAACGTCGACAATGATGCACTTGGCCAAAAAGGGCGTATGCGTTTTTTCCTGAATATATTCAGGAAAAAACGCATACGCCCTTTTTGGCCAATCAAGCAAGCATGTTAAAGAAATCTGCACTACAATGAAGTCTCACTGCCCCCCAGTCAAAAGGGCTATCTGAAAAAAGTGTAAAATCCAGAAATGCAGCACAGGCCATAGAGAACAGGGAGCCTTGTTATGCTGATCGGTGGGACGTAAATTGCCAAGAGCCACTCTGGAGAAGTGTATGGTGTTTCCTGAAACACCTAAAAAACAAAGCAACGGAGCCTACGGCACTTCCACTTATGGTTCTATAGCTTAGGGAAATTAAAATCAAAAACACACAGCCACCCCAAAGTTTCAGACGACTCTGTTTACAAGAACCTCGTCTACGGTACAAGTTAAATATCCCAGAAAGCGAAAAATGAATAAAGAAGTTGTGGTACGTACGTACAATGGAATATCACTCACCAATGAAATCTATGTCATCTGGCCCGTCGTGGCATAATGAGTGGATTCAGGTACGATGATTCCAAGTGAAATCAGTCACACAGAAAATGAAACATCATAAGATATCACTAATACACGGAATGTAATCTTGGCTACACATGAACTGAATTACAAAACAGAACAGGGTCTCAAATTTAGAAAACCGACTTATGTTTGCTTAAGGGGAAAGGTGAGTTGGGGTGCTGCATAAAACCAGAGATAGAAATTAGCACAGATACCATTCCATACGTCAAATATGTAATAGTCGAGACCTACCGCTTGCTCAACGAAATGGGCTAAACACCCTATATTCAACGCCTAGGAATACACCTGACTAGTAAGAATCTACAAACCCATGGATTTATATGTCTCCATAAGAGAATCAAGCGTGTGTACAGCTGCATGAAGGCAGCAGAGAAAATCCGATAAATCCTATTATCAAAATGAATTACAAAAACAAAACACAATGACAGTGAAATAGAGAGCATTTCTTAAATAATTCATTCAGGGCTTGTGATGCAACCTGGATTTACCTAATCTAAACCCAGAGCTGAGTGAGACATAAGGCTGCACACTTCGGGCTGATAGCATTGGTGAGGTTCGATGAGCAAATGCAGACCATTTGAAGTCATAATACATGGTACACATTCCATGGGTCCCAACTCTCCAGGTTGAAGCGATTCTTCCTTCAGCTAAAACATGCATGGGAAACCCACAGTATGGTGCACCGTGTGACCGGGAAACGTTTTCAAATGCATCTCAGTTTTCGTCCCCTTTTACTCGAGTTCGCAATTCCAGACCCTTTACTAACACTCTCCCCACTTGAAGAGTCAGTGCCTATAACCTGCTGTTTGGCACAATTTGCAATTTCTGCGCAAGATGAACAGGAATAGGGAGAACCAATGAGAGACTAGCTGTAGGTGTCTGCACGGGCAAATTTAACGCTCATTTCCAACCAGGAAGAGGAATTAACCAAACGCTCAGCATGCCGTGCTGGAACCAGATTAGGGCCTGAAGCAATCCTGCGGGTTTGCGGCCAGCTCACAAGAAAGCGATTTGAAGAAAGGAGCTCAGGGGCACTGTAATTCACAAACCTGCAGAGTTATAAATGACAGCTATCGTCCAAAAATATATTGAAGGAAGGCTGCGAAGAGGACTTGAAAGCGGGGCAGAATTGCAGAAAACCATTTCAGGGGGTAGACAGGAATTGCATTTAAAGCATAGGAAAAGAGGCAGAACGTCGACAATGATGCACTTGGCCAAAAAGGGCATATGCGTTTTTTCCTGAATATATTCAGGAAAAAACGCATACGCCCTTTTTGGCCAACCAAGCAAGTATGTTAAAGAAATGTGCACTACAATGAAGTCTCACTGCCCCCCGGTCAAAAGGGCCATCTGAAAAAAGTGTAAAATCCAGAAATGCAGCACAGGCCATGGAGAACAGGGAGCCTTGTTATGCTGATGGGTGGGATGTAAATTGCCAAGAGCCACTCTGGAGAAGTGTATGGTGTTTCCTGAAACACCTAAAAAACAAAGCAACGGAGCCTACGGCACTTCCACTTATGCTCCTATAGCTTAGGGAAATTAAAATCAAAACACACAGCCACCCGAAAGTTTCAGACGGCTCTGTTTACAAGAACCTCGTCTACGGTACAAGTAAAATATCCCAGAAAGTGAAAAATGGATAAAGAAGTTGTGGTACGTACGTACAATGGAATATCACTCACCAATGAAATCTATGTCATCTGGCCCGTCGTGGCATAATGAGTGGATTCAGGTACGATGATTCTAAGTGATATAAGTCACACCGAAATTGAAACATCATAAGTTATCACTAATACACCGAATGTAATCTTAGCTACACATGAACTGAATTCCAAAACAGAACAGTGTCTCAAATGTAGAAAACCGACTTATGTTTGCGTAAGGGGAAAGGTGAGTTGGGGTGCTGCATAAAACCAGAGTTAGAAATTAGAACAGATACCATTCCATAAGTCAAATACGTAATAGTCAAGACCTACCACTTGCTCAACGAAATGGGCTAAACACCGTATATTCAACGCCTAGGAATACACCTGACTAGTAAGAATCTTCAAACCCATGGATTTATATGTCTCCATAAGAGAATCAAGCGTGTGTAGATCTGCATGAAGGCAGCAGAGAAAATCCGATAAATCCCATTATCAAAATGAATTACAAAAACAAAACACAATGACAGTGAAATAGAGAGCAATTCTTAAATAATTCATTCAGGGCTTGTGATGCAACTTGGATTTACCTCATCTACACCCAGAGCTGAGTGAGACATAAGGTTGAAACTTCGTGCTGATAGCATTGTTGAGGTTCGATGAGCAAATGCAGACCATTTGAAGTCATACTGCATGGTACCCATTCCATGGGTCCCAAATCTCCAGGTTAAAGCGATTCTTCCTTCAGCTAAAACATGCATGGGAAACCCACAGTATGGTGCACCGTGTGACCGGGAAACGTTTTCAAATGCATCTCAGTTTTTGTCCCCTTTTACTCGGGTTCACAATTCCAGACCCTTTACTAACACTCTCCCCACTTGGAGAGTCAGGGCCTTTAACCTGCTGTTTGGCACAGTTTGCAATTTCTGCACAAGATGAACAGGAATAGGGAGTACCAATGAGAAACTAGCTGTAGGTGTCTGCATGGGCAAATTTAACGCGCATTTCCCAACAGGAAGAGGAATTAACCAAAAGCTCAGCATGCCGTGCCGGAACCAGATTAGGGCCTGAAGCAATCCTGCGGGTTTGCGGCCAGCTCACAAGAAAGCGATTTGAAGAAAGGAGCTCAGGGGCACTGTAATTCACAAACCTGCAGAGTTATAAATGACAGCTATCGTCCAAAAATATATTGAAGGAAGGCTGCGAAGAGGACTTGAAAGCGGGGCAGAATTGCAGGAAAATGATTTCAGGGGGTAGACTGGAATTGCATTTAAAGCATAGGAAAAGAGGCAGAACGTCGACAATGATGCACTTGGCCAAAAAGGGCGTATGCGTTTTTTCCTGAATATATTCAGGAAAAAACGCATACGCCCTTTTTGGCCAATCAAGCAAGCATGTTAAAGAAATCTGCACTACAATGAAGTCTCACTGCCCCCCAGTCAAAAGGGCTATCTGAAAAAAGTGTAAAATCCAGAAATGCAGCACAGGCCATGGAGAACAGGGAGCCTTGTTATGCTGATCGGTGGGACGTAAATTGCCAAGAGCCACTCTGGAGAAGTGTATGGTGTTTCCTGAAACACCTAAAAAACAAAGCAACGGAGCCTACGGCACTTCCACTTATGGTTCTATAGCTTAGGGAAATTAAAATCAAAAACACACAGCCACCCCAAAGTTTCAGACGACTCTGTTTACAAGAACCTCGTCTACGGTACATGTTAAATATCCCAGAAAGCGAAAAATGAATAAAGAAGTTGTGGTACGTACGTACAATGGAATATCACTCACCAATGAAATCTATGTCATCTGGCCCGTCGTGGCATAATGAGTGGATTCAGCTACGATGATTCTAAGTGAAATCAGTCACACAGAAAATGAAACATCATAAGATATCACTAATACACGGAATGTAATCTTGGCTACACATGAACTGAATTACAAAACAGAACAGGGTCTCAAATTTAGAAAACCGCTACACATGAACTGAATTACAAAACAGAACAGGGTCTCAAATTTAGAAAACCAACTTATGTTTGCTTAAGGGGAAAGGTGAGTTGGGGTGCTGCATAAAACCAGAGATAGAAATTAGCACAGATACCATTCCATACGTCAAATATGTAATAGTCGAGACCTACCGCTTGCTCAACGAAATGGGCTAAACACCCTATATTCAACGCCTAGGAATACACCTGACTAGTAAGAATCTTCAAACCCATGGATTTATATGTCTCCATAAGAGAATCAAGCGTGTGTAGATCTGCATGAAGGCAGCAGAGAAAATCCGATAAATCCCATTATCAAAATGAATTACAAAAACAAAACACAATGACAGTGAAATAGAGAGCAATTCTTAAATAATTCATTCAGGGCTTGTGATGCAACTTGGATTTACCTCATCTACACCCAGAGCTGAGTGAGACATAAGGTTGGACAATTCGGGCTCATAGCATTGTTGAGGTTCGATGAGCAAATGCAGACCATTTGAAGTCATACTGCATGGTTCCCATTCCATTGGTCCCAAATCTCCAGGTTTAAGCGATTCTTCCTTCAGCTAAAACATGCATGGGAAACCCACAGTATGGTGCACCGTGTGACTGGGAAACGTTTTCAAATGCATCTCAGTTTTTGTCCCCTTTTACTCGGGTTCACAATTCCAGACCCTTTACTAACACTCTCCCCACTTGGAGAGTCAGGGCCTTTAATCTGCTGTTTAGCACAGTTTGCAATTTCTGCACAAGATGAACATGAATAGGGAGAACCAATGAGAGACTAGCTGTAGGTGTCTGCACGGGCAAATTTAACGCTCATTTCCCACCAGGAAGAGGAATTAACCAAAGGCTCAGCATGCCGTGCCGGAACCAGATTAGGGCCTGAAGCAATCCTGCGGGTTTGCGACCAGCTCACAAGAAAGCGATTTGAAGAAAGGAGCTCAGGGGCACTCTAATTCACAAACCTGCAGAGTTATAAATGACAGCTATCGTCCAAAAATATATTGAAGGAAGGCTGCGAAGAGGACTTGAAAGCGGGGCAGAATTGCAGGAAAACGATTTCAGGGGGTAGACTGGAATTGCATTTAAAGCATAGGAATAGAGGCAGAACGTCGACAATGATGCACTTGGCCAAAAAGGGCGTATGCGTTTTTTCCTGAATATATTCAGGAAAAAACGCATACGCCCTTTTTGGCCAATCAAGCAAGCATGTTAAAGAAATCTGCACTACAATGAAGTCTCACTGCCCCCCAGTCAAAAGGGCCATCTGAAAAAAGTGTAAAATCCAGAAATGCAGCACAGGCCATGGAGAACAGGGAGCCTTGTTATGCTGATGGGTGGGATGTAAATTGCCAAGAGCCACTCTGGAGAAGTGTATGGTGTTTCCTGAAACACCTAAAAAACAAAGCAACAGAGCCTACGGCACTTCCACTTATGGTCCTATAGCTTAGGGAAATTAAAATCAAAAACACACAGCCACCCCAAAGTTTCAGACGGCTCTGTTTCCAAGAACCTCGTCTACGGTACAAGTTAAATATCCCAGAAAGCAAAAAATGAATAAAGAAGTTGTGGTACGTACGTACAATGGAATATCACTCACCAATGAAATCTATGTCATCTGGCCCGTCGTGGCATAATGAGTGGATTCAGGTACGATGATTCTAAGTGAAATCAGTCACACAGAAAATGAAACATCATAAGATATCACTAATACAAGGAATGTAATCTTGGCTACACATGAACTGAATTACAAAACAGAACAGGGTCTCAAATTTAGAAAACCAACTTATGTTTGCTTAAGGGGAAAGGTGAGTTGGGGTGCTGCATAAAACCAGAGATAGAAATTAGCACAGATACCATTCCATACGTCAAATATGTAATAGTCAAGACCTCCCGCTTGCTCAACGAAATGGGTTAAACACCCTATATTCAACGCCTAGGAATACACCTGACTAGTAAGAATCTTGTAACCCATGGATTTATATGTCTCCATAAGAGAAACAAGCATGTGTACAGCTGCATGAAGGCAGCAGAGAAAATCCGATAAATCCTATTATCAAAATGAATTACAAAAACAAAACACAATGACAGAGAAATAGAGAGCAATTCTTAGATAATTCATTCAGGGCGTGTGATGCAACCTGGATTTACCTCATCTAAACCCAGAGCTGAGTGAGACATAAGGTTGGACACTTCGGGCTGATAGCATTGGTGAGGTTCGATGAGCAAATGCAGACCATTTGAAGTCATACTGCATGGTACCCATTCCATGGTCCCAAATCTCCAGGTTGAAGCGATTCTTCCTTCAGCTAAAACATGCATGGGAAACCCACAGTATGGTGCACCGTGTGACCGGGAAACGTTTTCAAATGCATCTCAGTTTTTGTCCCCTTTTACTCGAGTTCACAATTCCAGACCCTTTACTAACACTCTCCCCACTTGGAGAGTCAGGGCCTTTAACCTGCTGTTTGGCACAGTTTGCAATTTCTGCACAAGATGAACAGGAATAGGGAGAACCAATGAGAGACTAGCTGTAGGTGTCTGCACGGGCAAATTTAACGCTCATTTCCCACCAGGAAGAGGAATTAACCAAACGCTCAGCATGCCGTCCCAGAACCAGATTAGGGCCTGAAGCAATCCTGCGGGTTTGCGGGCAGGTCACAAGAAAGCGATTTGAAGAAAGGAGCTCAGGGGCACTGTAATTCACAAACCTGCAGAGTTATAAATGACAGCTATCGTCCAAAAATATATTGAAGGAAGGCTGCGAAGAGGACTTGAAAGCGGGGCAGAATTGCAGGAAAATGATTTCAGGGGGTAGACTGGAATTGCATTTAAAGCATAGGAAAAGAGGCAGAACGTCGACAATGATGCACTTGGCCAAAAAGGGCGTATGCGTTTTTTCCTGAATATATTCAGGAAAAAACGCATACGCCCTTTTTGGCCAATCAAGCAAGCATGTTAAAGAAATCTGCACTACAATGAAGTCTCACTGCCCCCCAGTCAAAAGGGCTATCTGAAAAAAGTGTAAAATCCAGAAATGCAGCACAGGCCATGGAGAACAGGGAGCCTTGTTATGCTGATCGGTGGGACGTAAATTGCCAAGAGCCACTCTGGAGAAGTGTATGGTGTTTCCTGAAACACCTAAAAAACAAAGCAACGGAGCCTACGGCACTTCCACTTATGGTTCTATAGCTTAGGGAAATTAAAATCAAAAACACACAGCCACCCCAAAGTTTCAGACGACTCTGTTTACAAGAACCTCGTCTACGGTACAAGTTAAATATCCCAGAAAGCGAAAAATGAATAAAGAAGTTGTGGTACGTACGTACAATGGAATATCACTCACCAATGAAATCTATGTCATCTGGCCCGTCGTGGCATAATGAGTGGATTCAGGTACGATGATTCTAAGTGAAATCAGTCACACAGAAAATGAAACATCATAAGATATCACTAATACACGGAATGTAATCTTGGCTACACATGAACTGAATTACAAAACAGAACAGGGTCTCAAATTTAGAAAACCAACTTATGTTTGCTTAAGGGGAAAGGTGAGTTGGGGTGCTGCATAAAACCAGAGATAGAAATTAGCACAGATACCATTCCATACGTCAAATATGTAATAGTCGAGACCTACCGCTTGCTCAACGAAATGGGCTAAACACCCTATATTCAACGCCTAGGAATACACCTGACTAGTAAGAATCTACAAACCCATGGATTTATATGTCTCCATAAGAGAATCAAGCGTGTGTACAGCTGCATGAAGGCAGCAGAGAAAATCCGATAAATCCTATTATCAAAATGAATTACAAAAACAAAACACAATGACAGTGAAATAGAGAGCATTTCTTAAATAATTCATTCAGGGCTTGTGATGCAACCTGGATTTACCTAATCTAAACCCAGAGCTGAGTGAGACATAAGGCTGCACACTTCGGGCTGATAGCATTGGTGAGGTTCGATGAGCAAATGCAGACCATTTGAAGTCATAATACATGGTACACATTCCATGGGTCCCAACTCTCCAGGTTGAAGCGATTCTTCCTTCAGCTAAAACATGCATGGGAAACCCACAGTATGGTGCACCGTGTGACCGGGAAACGTTTTCAAATGCATCTCAGTTTTCGTCCCCTTTTACTCGAGTTCGCAATTCCAGACCCTTTACTAACACTCTCCCCACTTGGAGAGTCAGTGCCTATAACCTGCTGTTTGGCACAATTTGCAATTTCTGCGCAAGATGAACAGGAATAGGGAGAACCAATGAGAGACTAGCTGTAGGTGTCTGCACGGGCAAATTTAACGCTCATTTCCAACCAGGAAGAGGAATTAACCAAACGCTCAGCATGCCGTGCCGGAACCAGATTAGGGCCTGAAGCAATCCTGCGGGTTTGCGGCCAGCTCACAAGAAAGCGATTTGAAGAAAGGAGCTCAGGGGCACTGTAATTCACAAACCTGCAGAGTTATAAATGACAGCTATCGTCCAAAAATATATTGAAGGAAGGCTGCGAAGAGGACTTGAAAGCGGGGCAGAATTGCAGAAAACCATTTCAGGGGGTAGACAGGAATTGCATTTAAAGCATAGGAAAAGAGGCAGAACGTCGACAATGATGCACTTGGCCAAAAAGGGCATATGCGTTTTTTCCTGAATATATTCAGGAAAAAACGCATACGCCCTTTTTGGCCAACCAAGCAAGTATGTTAAAGAAATGTGCACTACAATGAAGTCTCACTGCCCCCCGGTCAAAAGGGCCATCTGAAAAAAGTGTAAAATCCAGAAATGCAGCACAGGCCATGGAGAACAGGGAGCCTTGTTATGCTGATGGGTGGGATGTAAATTGCCAAGAGCCACTCTGGAGAAGTGTATGGTGTTTCCTGAAACACCTAAAAAACAAAGCAACGGAGCCTACGGCACTTCCACTTATGCTCCTATAGCTTAGGGAAATTAAAATCAAAAACACACAGCCACCCGAAAGTTTCAGACGGCTCTGTTTACAAGAACCTCGTCTACGGTACAAGTAAAATATCCCAGAAAGTGAAAAATGGATAAAGAAGTTGTGGTACGTACGTACAATGGAATATCACTCACCAATGAAATCTATGTCATCTGGCCCGTCGTGGCATAATGAGTGGATTCAGGTACGATGATTCTAAGTGATATAAGTCACACCGAAATTGAAACATCATAAGTTATCACTAATACACCGAATGTAATCTTAGCTACACATGAACTGAATTCCAAAACAGAACAGTGTCTCAAATGTAGAAAACCGACTTATGTTTGCGTAAGGGGAAAGGTGAGTTGGGGTGCTGCATAAAACCAGAGTTAGAAATTAGAACAGATACCATTCCATAAGTCAAATACGTAATAGTCAAGACCTACCACTTGCTCAACGAAATGGGCTAAACACCCTATATTCAACGCCTAGGAATACACCTGACTAGTAAGAATCTTCAAACCCATGGATTTATATGTCTCCATAAGAGAATCAAGCGTGTGTAGATCTGCATGAAGGCAGCAGAGAAAATCCGATAAATCCCATTATCAAAATGAATTACAAAAACAAAACACAATGACAGTGAAATAGAGAGCAATTCTTAAATAATTCATTCAGGGCTTGTGATGCAACTTGGATTTACCTCATCTACACCGAGAGCTGAGTGAGACATAAGGTTGAAACTTCGTGCTGATAGCATTGTTGAGGTTCGATGAGCAAATGCAGACCATTTGAAGTCATACTGCATGGTACCCATTCCATGGGTCCCAAATCTCCAGGTTAAAGCGATTCTTCCTTCAGCTAAAACATGCATGGGAAACCCACAGTATGGTGCACCGTGTGACCGGGAAACGTTTTCAAATGCATCTCAGTTTTTGTCCCCTTTTACTCGGGTTCACAATTCCAGACCCTTTACTAACACTCTCCCCACTTGGAGAGTCAGGGCCTTTAACCTGCTGTTTGGCACAGTTTGCAATTTCTGCACAAGATGAACAGGAATAGGGAGTACCAATGAGAAACTAGCTGTAGGTGTCTGCATGGGCAAATTTAACGCGCATTTCCCAACAGGAAGAGGAATTAACCAAAAGCTCAGCATGCCGTGCCGGAACCAGATTAGGGCCTGAAGCAATCCTGCGGGTTTGCGGCCAGCTCACAAGAAAGCGATTTGAAGAAAGGAGCTCAGGGGCACTGTAATTCACAAACCTGCAGAGTTATAAATGACAGCTATCGTCCAAAAATATATTGAAGGAAGGCTGCGAAGAGGACTTGAAAGCGGGGCAGAATTGCAGGAAAATGATTTCAGGGGGTAGACTGGAATTGCATTTAAAGCATAGGAAAAGAGGCAGAACGTCGACAATGATGCACTTGGCCAAAAAGGGCGTATGCGTTTTTTCCTGAATATATTCAGGAAAAAACGCATACGCCCTTTTTGGCCAATCAAGCAAGCATGTTAAAGAAATCTGCACTACAATGAAGTCTCACTGCCCCCCAGTCAAAAGGGCTATCTGAAAAAAGTGTAAAATCCAGAAATGCAGCACAGGCCATGGAGAACAGGGAGCCTTGTTATGCTGATCGGTGGGACGTAAATTGCCAAGAGCCACTCTGGAGAAGTGTATGGTGTTTCCTGAAACACCTAAAAAACAAAGCAACGGAGCCTACGGCACTTCCACTTATGGTTCTATAGCTTAGGGAAATTAAAATCAAAAACACACAGCCACCCCAATGTTTCAGACGACTCTGTTTACAAGAACCTCGTCTACGGTATAAGTTAAATATCCCAGAAAGCGAAAAATGAATAAAGAAGTTGTGGTACGTACGTACAATGGAATATCACTCACCAATGAAATCTATGTCATCTGGCCCGTCGTGGCATAATGAGTGGATTCAGGTACGATGATTCTAAGTGAAATCAGTCACACAGAAAATGAAACATCATAAGATATCACTAATACACGGAATGTAATCTTGGCTACACATGAACTGAATTACAAAACAGAACAGGGTCTCAAATTTAGAAAACCAACTTATGTTTGCTTAAGGGGAAAGGTGAGTTGGGGTGCTGCATAAAACCAGAGATAGAAATTAGCACAGATACCATTCCATACGTCAAATATGTAATAGTCGAGACCTACCGCTTGCTCAACGAAATGGGCTAAACACCCTATATTCAACGCCTAGGAATACACCTGACTAGTAAGAATCTACAAACCCATGGATTTATATGTCTCCATAAGAGAATCAAGCGTGTGTACAGCTGCATGAAGGCAGCAGAGAAAATCCGATAAATCCTATTATCAAAATGAATTACAAAAACAAAACACAATGACAGTGAAATAGAGAGCATTTCTTAAATAATTCATTCAGGGCTTGTGATGCAACCTGGATTTACCTAATCTAAACCCAGAGCTGAGTGAGACATAAGGCTGCACACTTCGGGCTGATAGCATTGGTGAGGTTCGATGAGCAAATGCAGACCATTTGAAGTCATAATACATGGTACACATTCCATGGGTCCCAACTCTCCAGGTTGAAGCGATTCTTCCTTCAGCTAAAACATGCATGGGAAACCCACAGTATGGTGCACCGTGTGACCGGGAAACGTTTTCAAATGCATCTCAGTTTTCGTCCCCTTTTACTCGAGTTCGCAATTCCAGACCCTTTACTAACACTCTCCCCACTTGGAGAGTCAGTGCCTATAACCTGCTGTTTGGCACAATTTGCAATTTCTGCGCAAGATGAACAGGAATAGGGAGAACCAATGAGAGACTAGCTGTAGGTGTCTGCACGGGCAAATTTAACGCTCATTTCCAACCAGGAAGAGGAATTAACCAAACGCTCAGCATGCCGTGCTGGAACCAGATTAGGGCCTGAAGCAATCCTGCGGGTTTGCGGCCAGCTCACAAGAAAGCGATTTGAAGAAAGGAGCTCAGGGGCACTGTAATTCACAAACCTGCAGAGTTATAAATGACAGCTATCGTCCAAAAATATATTGAAGGAAGGCTGCGAAGAGGACTTGAAAGCGGGGCAGAATTGCAGAAAACCATTTCAGGGGGTAGACAGGAATTGCATTTAAAGCATAGGAAAAGAGGCAGAACGTCGACAATGATGCACTTGGCCAAAAAGGGCATATGCGTTTTTTCCTGAATATATTCAGGAAAAAACGCATACGCCCTTTTTGGCCAACCAAGCAAGTATGTTAAAGAAATGTGCACTACAATGAAGTCTCACTGCCCCCCGGTCAAAAGGGCCATCTGAAAAAAGTGTAAAATCCAGAAATGCAGCACAGGCCATGGAGAACAGGGAGCCTTGTTATGCTGATGGGTGGGATGTAAATTGCCAAGAGCCACTCTGGAGAAGTGTATGGTGTTTCCTGAAACACCTAAAAAACAAAGCAACGGAGCCTACGGCACTTCCACTTATGCTCCTATAGCTTAGGGAAATTAAAATCAAAAACACACAGCCACCCGAAAGTTTCAGACGGCTCTGTTTACAAGAACCTCGTCTACGGTACAAGTAAAGTATCCCAGAAAGTGAAAAATGGATAAAGAAGTTGTGGTACGTACGTACAATGGAATATCACTCACCAATGAAATCTATGTCATCTGGCTCGTCGTGGCATAATGAGTGGATTCAGGTACGATGATTCTAAGTGATATAAGTCACACCGAAATTGAAACATCATAAGTTATCACTAATACACCGAATGTAATCTTAGCTACACATGAACTGAATTCCAAAACAGAACAGTGTCTCAAATGTAGAAAACCGACTTATGTTTGCGTAAGGGGAAAGGTGAGTTGGGGTGCTGCATAAAACCAGAGTTAGAAATTAGAACAGATACCATTCCATAAGTCAAATACGTAATAGTCAAGACCTACCACTTGCTCAACGAAATGGGCTAAACACCCTATATTCAACGCCTAGGAATACACCTGACTAGTAAGAATCTACAAACCCATGGATTTATATGTCTCCATAAGAGAATCAAGCGTGTGTAGATCTGCATGAAGGCAGCAGAGAAAATCCGATAAATCCCATTATCAAAATGAATTACAAAAACAAAACACAATGACAGTGAAATAGAGAGCAATTCTTAAATAATTCATTCAGGGCTTGTGATGCAACTTGGATTTACCTCATCTACACCCAGAGCTGAGTGAGACATAAGGTTGGACAATTCGGGCTCATAGCATTGTTGAGGTTCGATGAGCAAATGCAGACCATTTGAAGTCATACTGCATGGTTCCCATTCCATTGGTCCCAAATCTCCAGGTTTAAGCGATTCTTCCTTCAGCTAAAACATGCATGGGAAACCCACAGTATGGTGCACCGTGTGACTGGGAAACGTTTTCAAATGCATCTCAGTTTTTGTCCCCTTTTACTCGGGTTCACAATTCCAGACCCTTTACTAACACTCTCCCCACTTGGAGAGTCAGGGCCTTTAATCTGCTGTTTGGCACAGTTTGCAATTTCTGCACAAGATGAACATGAATAGGGAGAACCAATGAGAGACTAGCTGTAGGTGTCTGCACGGGCAAATTTAACGCTCATTTCCCACCAGGAAGAGGAATTAACCAAAGGCTCAGCATGCCGTGCCGGAACCAGATTAGGGCCTGAAGCAATCCTGCGGGTTTGCGACCAGCTCACAAGAAAGCGATTTGAGAAAGGAGCTCAGGGGCACTCTAATTCACAAACCTGCAGAGTTATAAATGACAGCTATCGTCCAAAAATATATTGAAGGAAGGCTGCGAAGAGGACTTGAAAGCGGGGCAGAATTGCAGGAAAACGATTTCAGGGGGTAGACTGGAATTGCATTTAAAGCATAGGAATAGAGGCAGAACGTCGACAATGATGCACTTGGCCAAAAAGGGCGTATGCGTTTTTTCCTGAATATATTCAGGAAAAAACGCATACGCCCTTTTTGGCCAATCAAGCAAGCATGTTAAAGAAATCTGCACTACAATGAAGTCTCACTGCCCCCCAGTCAAAAGGGCCATCTGAAAAAAGTGTAAAATCCAGAAATGCAGCACAGGCCATGGAGAACAGGGAGCCTTGTTATGCTGATGGGTGGGATGTAAATTGCCAAGAGCCACTCTGGAGAAGTGTATGGTGTTTCCTGAAACACCTAAAAAACAAAGCAACAGAGCCTACGGCACTTCCACTTATGGTCCTATAGCTTAGGGAAATTAAAATCAAAAACACACAGCCACCCCAAAGTTTCAGACGGCTCTGTTTACAAGAACCTCGTCTACGGTACAAGTTAAATATCCCAGAAAGCAAAAAATGAATAAAGAAGTTGTGGTACGTACGTACAATGGAATATCACTCACCAATGAAATCTATGTCATCTGGCCCGTCGTGGCATAATGAGTGGATTCAGGTACGATGATTCCAAGTGAAATCAGTCACACAGAAAATGAAACATCATAAGATATCACTAATACACGGAATGTAATCTTGGCTACACATGAACTGAATTACAAAACAGAACAGGGTCTCAAATTTAGAAAACCAACTTATGTTTGCTTAAGGGGAAAGGTGAGTTGGGGTGCTGCATAAAACCAGAGATAGAAATTAGCACAGGTACGATTCTATACGTCAACTATGTAATAGTCAAGACCTACCCCTTGCTCAACGAAATGGGCTAAACACCCTATATTCAACACCTAGGAATACACCTGACTAGTAAGAATCTTCAAACTCATGGATTTATATGTCTCCATAAGAGAATCAAGCGTGTGTAGATCTGCATGAAGGCAGCAGAGAAAATCCGATAAATCCCATTATCAAAATGAATTACAAAAACAAAACACAATGACAGTGAAATAGAGAGCAATTCTTAGATAATTCATTCAGGGCTTGTGATGCAACCTGGATTTACCTCATCTACACCCAGAGCTGAGTGAGACATAAAGTTGGACACTTCGGGCTGATAGCTTTGGTGAGGTTCGATGAGCAAATGCAGACCATTTGAAGTCATACTGCATGGTACCCATTCCATGGTCCCAACTCTCCAGGTTTAAGCGATTCTTCCTGCAGCTAAAACATGCATGGGAAACCCACAGTATGGTGCACCGTGTGACCGGGAAACGTTTTCAAATGCATCTCAGTTTTCATCCCCTTTTACTCGGGTTCACAATTCCAGACACTTTACTAACACTCTCCGCACTTGGAGAGTCAGTGCCTTTAACCTGCTGTTTGGCACAGTTCGCAATTTCTGCGCAAGATGAACAGGAATAGGGAGAACCAATGAGAGACTAGCTGTAGGTGTCTGCACGGGAAAATTTAATGCTCATTTCCAACCACGAAGAGGAATTAACCAAAGGCTCAGCATGCCGTGCCGGAAAAAGATTATGGCCTGAAGCAATCCTGCGGGTTTGGTGCCAGCTCACAAGAAAGCGATTTGAAGAAAGGAGCTCAGGGGCACTGTAATTCACAAACCTGCAGAGTTATAAATGACAGCTATCGTCCAAAAATATATTGAAGGGAGCCTGCGAAGAGGACTTGAAAGCAGGGCAGAATTGCAGGAAAACGATTTCAGGGGGTAGACTGGAATTGCATTTAAAGCATAGGAAAAGAGGCAGAACGTTGACAATGATGCACTTGGCCAAAAAGGGCGTATGCGTTTTTTCCTGAATATATTCAGGAAAACACGCATACGCCCTTTTTGGCCAACCAAGCAAGCATGTTAAAGAAATCTGCACTACAATGAAGTCTCACTGCCCCCTTGTCAAAAGGGCCATCTGAAAAAATTGTAAAATCCAGAAATGCAGCACAGGCCATGGAGAACAGGGGGCCTTGTTATGCTGATGGGTGGGATGTAAATTGCCAAGAGCCACTCTGGAGAAGTGTATGGTGTTTCCTGAAACACCTAAAAAACAAAGCAACGGAGCCTACGGCACTTCCACTTATGGTCCTATAGCTTAGGGAAATTAAAATCAAAAACACACAGCAACCCCAAAGTTTCAGACGGCTCTGTTTACAAGAACCTCGTCTACGGTACAAGTTAAATATCCCAGAAAGCGAAAAATGGATAAAGAAGTTGTGGTACGTACGTACAATGGAATATCACTCACCAACGAAATCTATGTCATCTGGCCCGTCGTGGCATAATGAGTGGATTCAGGTACGATGATTCTAAGAGAAATAAGTCACACAGAAAATGAAACATCATAAGATATCTCTAATACACCGAATGTAATCTTGGCTACACATGAACTGAATTACAAAACAGAACAGTGCCTCAAATTTAGAAAACCAACTTATGTTTGCTTAAGGGGAAAGGTGAGTTGGGGTGCTGCATAAAACCAGAGATAGAAATTAGCACAGATACCATTCCATACGTCAAATATGTAATAGTCAAGACCTACGCCTTGCTCAACGAAATGGGCTAAACACCCTATATTCAACGCCTAGGAATACACCTGACTAGTAAGAATCTTCAAACACATGGATTTATATGTCTCCATAAGAGAATCAAGCGTGTGTACAGCTGCATGAAGGCAGCAGAGAAAATCCGATAAATCCCATTATCAAAATGAATTACAAAAACAAAACACAATGACAGTGAAATAGAGAGCAATTCTTAAATAATTCATTCAGGGCTTGTGATGCAACCTGGATTTACCTCATCTAAACCCAGAGCAGAGTGAGACATAAGGTTGGACACTTCGGGCTGATAGCATTGGTGAGGTTCGATGAGCAAATGCAGACCATTTGAAGTCATACTACATGGTACCCATTCCATGGGTCCCAACTCTCCAGGTTTAAGCGATTCTACCTTCAGCTAAAACATGCATGGGAAACCCACAGTATGGTGCACCGTGTGACCGGGAAACGTTTTCAAATGCATCTCAGTTTTCGTCCCCTTTTACTCGGGTGCACAATTCCAGACCCTTTACTAACACTCTCCCCACTTGGAGAGTCAGTGCCTTTAACCTGCTCTTTGGCACAGTTTGCAATTTCTGCGCAAGATGAACAGGAATAGGGAGAACCAATGAGAGACTAGCTGTAGGTGTCTGCACGGGAAAATTTAACGCTCATTTCCCACCAGGAAGAGGAATTAACCAAACGCTCAGCATGCCGTGCCGGAACCAGATTAGGGCCTGAAGCAATCCTGCGGGTTTGCGGCCAGCTCACAAGAAAGCGATTTGAAGAAAGGAGCTCTGGGGCACTCTAATTCAAAGCCTGCAGAGTTATAAATGACAGCTATCGTCCAAAAATATATTGAAGGAAGGCTGCGAAGAGGACTTGAAAGCGGGGCAGAATTGCAAGAAAACGATTTCAGGGGGTAGACTGGAATTGCATTTAAAGCATAGGAAAAGAGGCAGAACGTCGACAATGATGCACTTGGCCAAAGGGAGTATGCGTTTTTTCCTGAATATATTCAGGAAAAAACGCATACGCCCTTTTTGGCCAACCAAGCAAGCATGTTAAAGAAATCTGCACTACAATGAAGTCTCACTGCCCCCCGGTCAAAAGGGCCATCTGAAAATGTGTAAAATCCAGAAATGCAGCACAGGCCATGGAGAACAGGGAGCCTTGTTATGCTGATGGGTGGGATGTAAATTGCCAGCAGCCACTCTGGAGAAGTGTATGGTGTTTCCTGAAACACCTAAAAAACAAAGCAACGGAGCCTACGGCACTTCCACTTATGGTCCTATAGCTTAGGGAAATTAAGATCAAAAACACACAGCCACCCCAAAGTTTCAGACGGCTCTGTTTACAAGAACCTCGTCTACGGTACAAGTTAAATATCCCAGAAAGCAAAAAATGGATAAAGAAGTTGTGGTACGTACGTACAATGGAATATCACTCACCAATGAAATCTATGTCATCTGGCCCGTCGTGGCATAATGAGTGGATTCAGGTACCATGATTCTAAGTGAAATAAGTCAAACCGAAAATGAAACATCATAAGATATCACTAATACACCGAATGTAATCTTGGGTACACATGAACTGAATTACTAAACAGAACAGGGTCTCAAATTTAGAAAACCGACTTATGTTTGCTTAAGGGGAAAGGTGAGTTGGGGTGCTGCATAAAACCAGAGATAGAAATTAGCACAGGTACGATTCTATACGTCAACTATGTAATAGTCAAACCTACCCCTTGCTCAACGAAATGGGCTAAACACCCTATATTCAACACCTAGGAATACACCTGACTAGTAAGAATCTTCAAACACATGGATTTATATGTCTCCATAAGAGAATCAAGCGTGTGTACAGCTGCATGAAGGCAGCAGAGAAAATCCGATAAATCCCATTATCAAAATGAATTACAAAAACAAAACACAATGACAGTGAAATAGAGAGCAATTCTTAGATAATTCATTCAGGGCTTGTGATGCAACCTGGATTTACCTCATCTACACCCAGAGCTGAGTGAGACATAAAGTTGGACACTTCGGGCTGATAGCTTTGGTGAGGTTCGATGAGCAAATGCAGACCATTTGAAGTCATACTGCATGGTACCCATTCCATGGTCCCAACTCTCCAGGTTTAAGCGATTCTTCCTTCAGCTAAAACATGCATGGGAAACCCACAGTATGGTGCACCGTGTGACCGGGAAACGTTTTCAAATGCATCTCAGTTTTCATCCCCTTTTACTCGGGTTCACAATTCCAGACACTTTACTAACACTCTCCGCACTTGGAGAGTCAGTGCCTTTAACCTGCTGTTTGGCACAGTTTGCAATTTCTGCACAAGATGAACAGGAATAGGGAGAACCAATGAGAGACTAGCTGTAGGTGTCTGCACGGGAAAATTTAACGCTCATTTCCAACCACGAAGAGGAATTAACCAAAGGCTCAGCATGCCGTGCCGGAACAAGATTAGGGCCTGAAGCAATCCTGCGGGTTTGGTGCCAGCTCACAAGAAAGCGATTTGAAGAAAGGAGCTCAGGGGCACTGTAATTCACAAACCTGCAGAGTTATAAATGACAGCTATCGTCCAAAAATATATTGAAGGGAGCCTGCGAAGAGGACTTGAAAGCAGGGCAGAATTGCAGGAAAACGATTTCAGGGGGTAGACTGGAATTGCATTTAAAGCATAGGAAAAGAGGCAGAACGTCGATAATGATGCACTTGGCCAAAAAGGGCGTATGCGTTTTTTCCTGAATATATTCAGGAAAACACGCATACGCGCTTTTTGGCCAACCAAGCAAGCATGTTAAAGAAATCTGCACTACAATGAAGTCTCACTGCCCCCTTGTCAAAAGGGCCATCTGAAAAAAGTGTAAAATCCAGAAATGCAGCACAGGCTATGGAGAACAGGGGGCCTTGTTATGCTGATGGGTGGGATGTAAATTGCCAAGAGCCACTCTGGAGAAGTGTATGGTGTTTCCTGAAACACCTAAAAAACAAAGCAACGGAGCCTACGGCACTTCCACTTATGGTCCTATAGCTTAGGGAAATTAAAATCAAAAACACACAGCAACCCCAAAGTTTCAGACGGCTCTGTTTACAAGAACCTCGTCTACGGTACAAGTTAAATATCCCAGAAAGCGAAAAATGGATAAAGTTGTGGTACGTACGTACAATGGAATATCACTCACCAACGAAATCTATGTCATCTGGCCCGTCGTGGCATAATGAGTGGATTCAGGTACGATGATTCTAAGAGAAATAAGTCACACAGAAAATGAAACATCATAAGATATCTCTAATACACCGAATGTAATCTTGGCTACACATGAACTGAATTACAAAACAGAACAGTGCCTCAAATTTAGAAAACCAACTTATGTTTGCTTAAGGGGAAAGGTGAGTTGGGGTGCTGCATAAAACCAGAGATAGAAATTAGCACAGATACCATTCCATACGTCAAATATGTAATAGTCAAGACCTACGCCTTGCTCAAGGAAATGGGCTAAACACCCTATATTCAACGCCTAGGAATACACCTGACTAGTAAGAATCTTCAAACACATGGATTTATATGTCTCCATAAGAGAATCAAGCGTGTGTACAGCTGCATGAAGGCAGCAGAGAAAATCCGATAAATCCCATTATCAAAATGAATTACAAAAAAAAACCACAATGACAGTGAAATAGAGAGCAATTCTTAAATAATTCATTCAGGGCTTGTGATGCAACCTGGATTTACCTCATCTAAACCCAGAGCAGAGTGAGACATAAGGTTGGACACTTCGGGCTGATAGCATTGGTGAGGTTCGATGAGCAAATGCAGACCATTTGAAGTCATACTACATGGTACCCATTCCATGGGTCCCAACTCTCCAGGTTTAAGCGATTCTACCTTCAGCTAAAACATGCATGGGAAACCCACAGAATGGTGCACCGTGTGACCGGGAAACGTTTTCAAATGCATCTCAGTTTTCGTCCCCTTTTACTCGGGTGCACAATTCCAGACCCTTTACTAACACTCTCCCCACTTGGAGAGTCAGTGCCTTTAACCTGCTCTTTGGCACAGTTTGCAATTTCTGCGCAAGATGAACAGGAATAGGGAGAACCAATGAGAGACTAGCTGTAGGTGTCTGCACGGGAAAATTTAACGCTCATTTCCCACCAGGAAGAGGAATTAACCAAACGCTCAGCATGCCGTGCCGGAACCAGATTAGGGCCTGAAGCAATCCTGCGGGTTTGCGGCCAGCTCACAAGAAAGCGATTTGAAGAAAGGAGCTCTGGGGCACTCTAATTCAAAGCCTGCAGAGTTATAAATGACAGCTATCGTCCAAAAATATATTGAAGGAAGGCTGCGAAGAGGACTTGAAAGCGGGGCAGAATTGCAAGAAAACGATTTCAGGGGGTAGACTGGAATTGCATTTAAAGCATAGGAAAAGAGGCAGAACGTCGACAATGATGCACTTGGCCAAAGGGAGTATGCGTTTTTTCCTGAATATATTCAGGAAAAAACGCATACGCCCTTTTTGGCCAACCAAGCAAGCATGTTAAAGAAATCTGCACTACAATGAAGTCTCACTGCCCCCCGGTCAAAAGGGCCATCTGAAAATGTGTAAAATCCAGAAATGCAGCACAGGCCATGGAGAACAGGGAGCCTTGTTATGCTGATGGGTGGGATGTAAATTGCCAGCAGCCACTCTGGAGAAGTGTATGGTGTTTCCTGAAACACCTAAAAAACAAAACAACGGAGCCTACGGCACTTCCACTTATGGTCCTATAGCTTAGGGAAATTAAGATCAAAAACACACAGCCACCCCAAAGTTTCAGACGGCTCTGTTTACAAGAACCTCGTCTACGGTACAAGTTAAATATCCCAGAAAGCGAAAAATGGATAAAGAAGTTGTGGTACGTACGTACAATGGAATATCACTCACCAATGAAATCTATGTCATCTGGCCCGTCGTGGCATAATGAGTGGATTCAGGTACGATGATTCTAAGTGAAATAAGTCAAACCGAAAATGAAACATCATAAGATATCACTAATACACCGAATGTAATCTTGGGTACACATGAACTGAATTACTAAACAGAACAGGGTCTCAAATTTAGAAAACCGACTTATGTTTGCTTAAGGGGAAAGGTGAGTTGGGGTGCTGCATAAAACCAGAGATAGAAATTAGCACAGGTACGATTCTATACGTCAACTATGTAATAGTCAAACCTACCCCTTGCTCAACGAAATGGGCTAAACACCCTATATTCAACACCTAGGAATACACCTGACTAGTAAGAATCTTCAAACACATGGATTTATATGTCTCCATAAGAGAATCAAGCGTGTGTACAGCTGCATGAAGGCAGCAGAGAAAATCCGATAAATCCCATTATCAAAATGAATTACAAAAACAAAACACAATGACAGTGAAATAGAGAGCAATTCTTAGATAATTCATTCAGGGCTTGTGATGCAACCTGGATTTACCTCATCTACACCCAGAGCTGAGTGAGACATAAAGTTGGACACTTCGGGCTGATAGCTTTGGTGAGGTTCGATGAGCAAATGCAGACCATTTGAAGTCATACTGCATGGTACCCATTCCATGGTCCCAACTCTCCAGGTTTAAGCGATTCTTCCTTCAGCTAAAACATGCATGGGAAACCCACAGTATGGTGCACCGTGTGACCGGGAAACGTTTTCAAATGCATCTCAGTTTTCATCCCCTTTTACTCGGGTTCACAATTCCAGACACTTTACTAACACTCTCCGCACTTGGAGAGTCAGTGCCTTTAACCTGCTGTTTGGCACAGTTTGCAATTTCTGCACAAGATGAACAGGAATAGGGAGAACCAATGAGAGACTAGCTGTAGGTGTCTGCACGGGAAAATTTAACGCTCATTTCCAACCACGAAGAGGAATTAACCAAAGGCTCAGCATGCCGTGCCGGAACAAGATTAGGGCCTGAAGCAATCCTGCGGGTTTGGTGCCAGCTCACAAGAAAGCGATTTGAAGAAAGGAGCTCAGGGGCACTGTAATTCACAAACCTGCAGAGTTATAAATGACAGCTATCGTCCAAAAATATATTGAAGGGAGCCTGCGAAGAGGACTTGAAAGCAGGGCAGAATTGCAGGAAAACGATTTCAGGGGGTAGACTGGAATTGCATTTAAAGCATAGGAAAAGAGGCAGAACGTCGATAATGATGCACTTGGCCAAAAAGGGCGTATGCGTTTTTTCCTGAATATATTCAGGAAAACACGCATACGCGCTTTTTGGCCAACCAAGCAAGCATGTTAAAGAAATCTGCACTACAATGAAGTCTCACTGCCCCCTTGTCAAAAGGGCCATCTGAAAAAAGTGTAAAATCCAGAAATGCAGCACAGGCCATGGAGAACAGGGGGCCTTGTTATGCTGATGGGTGGGATGTAAATTGCCAAGAGCCACTCTGGAGAAGTGTATGGTGTTTCCTGAAACACCTAAAAAACAAAGCAACGGAGCCTACGGCACTTCCACTTATGGTCCTATAGCTTAGGGAAATTAAAATCAAAAACACACAGCAACCCCAAAGTTTCAGACGGCTCTGTTTACAAGAACCTCGTCTACGGTACAAGTTAAATATCCCAGAAAGCGAAAAATGGATAAAGTTGTGGTACGTACGTACAATGGAATATCACTCACCAACGAAATCTATGTCATCTGGCCCGTCGTGGCATAATGAGTGGATTCAGGTACGATGATTCTAAGAGAAATAAGTCACACAGAAAATGAAACATCATAAGATATCTCTAATACACCGAATGTAATCTTGGCTACACATGAACTGAATTACAAAACAGAACAGTGCCTCAAATTTAGAAAACCAACTTATGTTTGCTTAAGGGGAAAGGTGAGTTGGGGTGCTGCATAAAACCAGAGATAGAAATTAGCACAGATACCATTCCATACGTCAAATATGTAATAGTCAAGACCTACGCCTTGCTCAAGGAAATGGGCTAAACACCCTATATTCAACGCCTAGGAATACACCTGACTAGTAAGAATCTTCAAACACATGGATTTATATGTCTCCATAAGAGAATCAAGCGTGTGTACAGCTGCATGAAGGCAGCAGAGAAAATCCGATAAATCCCATTATCAAAATGAATTACAAAAAAAAAACACAATGACAGTGAAATAGAGAGCAATTCTTAAATAATTCATTCAGGGCTTGTGATGCAACCTGGATTTACCTCATCTAAACCCAGAGCAGAGTGAGACATAAGGTTGGACACTTCGGGCTGATAGCATTGGTGAGGTTCGATGAGCAAATGCAGACCATTTGAAGTCATACTACATGGTACCCATTCCATGGGTCCCAACTCTCCAGGTTTAAGCGATTCTACCTTCAGCTAAAACATGCATGGGAAACCCACAGAATGGTGCACCGTGTGACCGGGAAACGTTTTCAAATGCATCTCAGTTTTCGTCCCCTTTTACTCGGGTGCACAATTCCAGACCCTTTACTAACACTCTCCCCACTTGGAGAGTCAGTGCCTTTAACCTGCTCTTTGGCACAGTTTGCAATTTCTGCGCAAGATGAACAGGAATAGGGAGAACCAATGAGAGACTAGCTGTAGGTGTCTGCACGGGAAAATTTAACGCTCATTTCCCACCAGGAAGAGGAATTAACCAAACGCTCAGCATGCCGTGCCGGAACCAGATTAGGGCCTGAAGCAATCCTGCGGGTTTGCGGCCAGCTCACAAGAAAGCGATTTGAAGAAAGGAGCTCTGGGGCACTCTAATTCAAAGCCTGCAGAGTTATAAATGACAGCTATCGTCCAAAAATATATTGAAGGAAGGCTGCGAAGAGGACTTGAAAGCGGGGCAGAATTGCAAGAAAACGATTTCAGGGGGTAGACTGGAATTGCATTTAAAGCATAGGAAAAGAGGCAGAACGTCGACAATGATGCACTTGGCCAAAGGGAGTATGCGTTTTTTCCTGAATATATTCAGGAAAAAACGCATTCGCCCTTTTTGGCCAACCAAGCAAGCATGTTAAAGAAATCTGCACTACAATGAAGTCTCACTGCCCCCCGGTCAAAAGGGCCATCTGAAAATGTGTAAAATCCAGAAATGCAGCACAGGCCATGGAGAACAGGGAGCCTTGTTATGCTGATGGGTGGGATGTAAATTGCCAGCAGCCACTCTGGAGAAGTGTATGGTGTTTCCTGAAACACCTAAAAAACAAAACAACGGAGCCTACGGCACTTCCACTTATGGTCCTATAGCTTAGGGAAATTAAGATCAAAAACACACAGCCACCCCAAAGTTTCAGACGGCTCTGTTTACAAGAACCTCGTCTACGGTACAAGTTAAATATCCCAGAAAGCGAAAAATGGATAAAGAAGTTGTGGTACGTACGTACAATGGAATATCACTCACCAATGAAATCTATGTCATCTGGCCCGTCGTGGCATAATGAGTGGATTCAGGTACGATGATTCTAAGTGAAATAAGTCAACCCGAAAATGAAACATCATAAGATATCACTAATACACCGAATGTAATCTTGGGTACACATGAACTGAATTACTAAACAGAACAGGGTCTGAAATTTAGAAAACCGACTTATGTTTGCTTAAGGGGAAAGGTGAGTTGGGATGCTGCATAAAACCAGAGATAGAAATTAGAACAGATACCATTCCATACGTCAAATATGTAATACTCAAGACCTACCCCTTGCTCAACGAAATGGGCTAAACACCCTATATTCAATGCCTAGGAATACACCTGACTAGTAAGTATCTTCAAACCCATGGATTTATATGTCTCCATAAGAGAATCAAGCGTGTGTACAGCTGCATGAAGGCAGCAGAGAAAATCCGATAAATCCTATTATCAAAATGAATTACAAAAACAAAACACAATGACAGTGAAATAGAGAGCAATTCTTAAATAATTCATTCAGGGCTTGTGATGCAACCTGGATTTACCTCATCTAAACCCAGAGCTGAGTGAGACATAAGGTTGGACACTTCGGGCTGATAGCATTGGTGAGGTTCGATGAGCAAATGCAGACCATTTGAAGTCACACTCCATGGTACACATTCCATGTGTCCCAACTCTCCAGGTGTAATCGATCCTTCCTCAGCTAAAACATTCATGGGAATCCCAAAGTACGGTGCACCGTGTGACCGGGAAACATTTTCAAATGCATCTCAGTTTCCGTCCCCTTTTACTCGGGATCACCAATCCAGACCCTTTACTAACCCTCTCCCCACTTGGAGAGTCAGTGTCTTTAACCTCCTGTTTGGCACAGTTTGCAATTTCTGCGCAAGATGAACAGGAATAGGGAGAACCAATGGGAGACTAGCTGGAGGTGTCTGCACGGGCAAATTTAACGCTCATTTCCCACCAGGAAGAGGAATTAACCAAACGCTCACAATGCCGTGCCAGAAACAGATTAGGGCCTGAAACAATCCTGCGGATTTGCGGCCTACTCTCAAGAAAGCGATTTGAAGAAAGGAGCTCAGGGGCACTGTAATTCACAAACCTGCAGAGTTATAAATGACAGCTATCTTCCAAAAATATATTGAAGGTAGGCTGCGAAGAGGACTTGAAAGCGGAGCAGAATTGCAGGAAAACGATTTCAGGGCGTAGACTGGAATTGCATTTAAATCATAGGAAAAGAGGCAGAACGTCGACAATGATGCACTTGGCCAAAAAGGGCGTATGCGTTTTGTCCTGAATATATTCAGGAAAAAACGCATACGCCTTTTTTGGCCAACCAAGCAAGCATGTTAAAGAAATCTGCACCACAATGAAGTCTCACTGCCCCCCGGTCAAAAGAGCCATCTGAAAAAAGTGTAAAATCCAGAAATGCAGCACAGGTCATGGAGAACAGGGAGCCATGTTATGCTGATGGGTGGGATGTAAATTGCCAAGAGCCACTCTGGAGAAGTGTATGGTGTTTCATGAAACACCTAAAAAACAAAGCAACGGAGCCTACGGCACTTCCACTTATGGTCCGATAGCTTAGGGAAATTAAAATCCACAACAAACAGCCACCCCAAAGTTTCAGACGGCTGTGTTTACAAGAACCTCGTCTACGGTACAAGTTAAATATCCCAGAAAGCGAAAAATGGATAAAGAATTTGTGGTAAGTACGTACAATGGAATATCACTCACCAATGAAATCTATGTCACCTGGCCCGTCGTGGCATAATGAGTGGATTCAGGTACGATGATTCTAAGTGAAATAAGTCACACAGAAAATGAAACATCATAAGATATCACTAATACACCGAATGTAATCTTGGCTACACATGACCTGAATTACAAAACAGAACAGGGTCTCAAATTTAGAAAACCAACTTATGTTTGCTTAAGGGGAAAGGTGAGTTGGGGTGCTGCCTCAAACCAGAGATTGAAATTAGTACAGACACCGTTCCATAAGCCAAATATATAATAGACTAGACCTACTCCTTGCTCAACGAAATGGACTCAACACCCCATATTCAATGCGTGGGAATATACCTGACAAGTAAGAATCTTAAAACCCATGGATTTATATGTCTGCATAAGTAAATCAAGCGTGTGTACAGCGGCCTTTACGCAGCAGTGAAAATCCGATAAATCCAATTATCAAAATAAATTTCAAAAACAAAACACAATGACAGTGAAATAGAGAGCAATTCTTAAATAATTCATTCAGGGCTTCTGATGCAACCTGGATTTACCTAATCTACACCCAGAGCTGAGTGAGACATAAGGCTGGACACTTCTGGCTGATAGCATTGGTGAGGTTCGGTGAGCAAACGCAGACCCTTTGAAGTCGTACTGCATGGTACCCATTCCATGGGTCCCAACTCTCCAGGTTTAAGGGATTCTTCCCTCAGCTAAAACATGCATGGGAAACCCAGAGTATGGTCCACCGTGTGATTGGGAAACGTTTTCAAATGCATCTCAGGTTTCGTCCCCTGGTACTCGGGTGCACCGTTCCAGACGCTTTACTAACACTCTCCCCACTTAGAGAGTCAGTGCCTTTAACCTCCTGTTTGGCACAGTTTGCAATTTCTGCGCAAGACGAAAAGGAATAGGGAGAACCAATGAGAGACTAGCTGTAGGTGTCTGCACGGGCAAATGGAACGCCCATTTCCCACCAGGAAGGGGAATTAACCAAAGGATCAGTGTGCCCTGCCAGAACCAGATAAGGGCCTGAAGCAATCCTGCGGTTTTGCTGCCAGCTCACAAGAAAGAGAGTTGAAGAAAGGAGCTCAGGGGCACTGTCATTCACAAACCTGCAGAGTTATGAATGACAGCTATCGTCCAAAAATATATTGAAGTAAGTCTTTGAAGAGGACTTGAATGCGGGGCAGAATTTCAGGAAAACGATTTCAGGGGGGCGACAGGAATTGCACTTAAAGCATAGGAAAAGAGGCAGAATGTCCACAATGATGCACTTGGCCAAAAAGGGTGAATGCGTTTTTTCCTGAATATATTCAGGAAAAAACGCATACGCCCATTTTGGCCAACCAAGCAAGCGTCTAAAGGAAATCTGCACTACAATGAAGTCTCACTGCCCCCCGGTCAAAAGGGCCATCTGAAAAATGTGTAAAATCCAGAAAGGCAGGACAGGTCATGGAGAACAGGGAGCCTTGTTATGCTGATGGGCGGGATGTAAATTGCCAACAGCCACTCTGGAGAAGTGTACGGTGTTTCCTGAAACATGTAGGAAACAGAGCAACACAGCCTATGGCACTTCCACTTAGGGTCCTATAGCTTAGGGAAATTAAAATCAAAAACACACAGCCACCCCAAAGTTTGGGACGGCTCTGTTTACAAGAACCTCGTCTACGGTACAAGTTAAATATCCGTGAAAGCAAAAAATGGATAAAGAAGTTGTGGTACGTACGTACAATGGAATATCACTCAGCAATGAGATCTACGTCATCAGGCCCGTAGCGGCATAATGAGTGCATTCAGGTACGACGATTCTACGAGAAATA
Source organism: Delphinapterus leucas (assembly GCF_059928025.1). Taxonomy (NCBI): domain Eukaryota; kingdom Metazoa; phylum Chordata; class Mammalia; order Artiodactyla; family Monodontidae; genus Delphinapterus; species Delphinapterus leucas. The sequence goes on from NW_028322260.1 coordinate 1,218,781, forward strand.
AGTCACACAGAAAAAGAAACATCATAAGATATCACTAATACACGGAACGTAAACTTGGCTACACATGAACTGAATTACAAAACAGAACAGGGTCTCAAATTTAGAAAACCAACTTATGCTTGCTTATGGGGAAAGGTGAGTTGGGGTGCTGCATCAAAGCAGAGATTGAAATTAGCAAAGATACCGTTCCATAAGCCAAATATATAATAGACAAGACCTACTCCTTGCTCAACGAAATGGACTCAACACCCCATATTCAATGCCTGGGAATATACCTGACAAGTAAGAATCTTAAGACCCATGGATTTATATGTCTCCATAAGGAAATCAAGCGTGTGTACAGCGGCCTAAACGCAGCAGTGAAAATCCGATAAATCACATTATCAAAATAAATTTCACAAACAAAACACAATGACAGTGAAATAGAGAGCAATTCTTAAATAATTCATTCAGGGCTTGTGATGCAACCTGGATTTACCACATCTACACGCAGAGCAGTTTGAGACATAAGGCTGGACACTTTGGGCTGATAGCATTGGTGAGGTTCGGTGAGCAAAGGCAGACCCTTTGAAGTCATACTGCATGGTACACATTCCATGGGTCCCAACTCTCCAGGTTTAAGGGATTCTTCCTTCAGCTAAAACATGCATGGGAAACCCAGAGTATGGTCCACCGTGTGATTGGGAAACGTTTTCAAATGCATCTCAGGTTTCGACCCCTGGTACTCGGGTGCAACGTTCCAGACGCTTTACTAACACTCTCCCCACTTGGAGAGTCAGTGCCTTTAACCTCCTGTTTGGCACAGTTTGCAATTTCTGCGCAAGATGTACAGGAACAGAGAGAACCAATGAGAGACTAGCTGTAGGTGTCTGCACGGGCAAATGGAACGCTCATTTCCCACCAGGAAGAGGAATTAACCAAATGCTCAGCGTGCCCTGCCCTAACCAGGTTAGGGCCTGAAGCAATCCTGCGGTTTTGCGGCCAGCTCACAAGGTAGCGAGTTTAAGAAAGGAGCCCAGGGGCACTGTAATTCACAAAACTGCAGAGTTATGAATGACAGCTATCGTCCAAAAATGTATTGAAGTAAGTCTTCGAAGAGGACTTGAAAGCGGGGCAGAATTTCAGGAAAACGATTTCATGGGGTAGACTGGAATTGCACTTAAAGCATAGGAAAAGAGGCAGAATGTCGACAATGATGCAATTGGCCAAAATGTGCGTATGCGTTTTTTCCTGAATATATTCAGGAAAAAGCGCATACGCCCTTTTTGGCCAACCAAGCAAGCGTGTAAAGGAATTCTGAACTACAATGAAGTCTCTCTGCCCCCCGGTCAAAAGGGCCATCTGAGAAATGTGTAAAATCCAGAAAGTCAGGACAGGTCATGGAGAACGGGGAGCCTTGTTATGCTGATGGGCGGGATGTAAATTGCCAACAGCCACTCTGGAGAAGTGTATGGTGTTTCCTGAAACACGTAGGAAACAAAACAACACAGCCTATGGCACTTCCACTTAGGGTCCTGTAGCTTAGGGAAATTAAAATCAAAAACACACAGCCACCCCAAAGTTTGGGACGGCTCTGTTTACAAGAACCTCGTCTACGGTACAAGTTAAATATCCGAGAAAGCAAAAAATGGATAAATAAGTTGTGGTACGTACGTACAATGGAATATCACTCAGCAATGAGATCTACGTCATCAGGCCCGTAGCGGCATAATGAGTGGTTTCAGGTACGACGATTCGACGAGAAATAAGTCACACAGAAAAAGAAACATTAAGATATCACTAATACACCGAATGTGAACTTGGCTACACATGAACTGAATTACAAAACAGAACAGGGTCTCAAATTTAGAAAACCATCTTATGCTTGCTTAAGGGGAAACGTGAGTTGGGGTGCTGCATAAAACCAGAGATTGAAATTAGAACAGATACCATTCCATAAGCCAAATATTTAATACTGAAGACCTACTCCTTGCTCAACGAAATGGACTAAACAACCCATATTCAATGCCTAGGAATACACCTGCCAAATAAGAATCTTAACACCCATGGATTTATGTCTCCGTAAGAGAATCAGACATGTGTTCAGCGCCATAAATGCAGCCGTGAAAATCCGATAAATCCCATTATCAAAATAAATTACAAAAACAAAACACAATGACAGTGAAATAGAGAGCAATTCTTAAATAATTCATTCAGGGCTTGTGATGCAACCTGGCGTTACCACATCTACACCTAGAGCTGGGTGAGACATAAGGCTGGACACTTCGGGCGGATACCATTGGTGAGGTTCGGTGAGCAAATGCAGACCCTTTGAAGTCATACTGCATGGTACACATTCCATGGGTCCCAACTCTCCAGGTTTAAGGGATTCTTCCTTCAGCTAAAACATGCATGGGAATCCCAGAGTATGGTCCACCGTGTGACGGGGAAACGTTTTTAAATGCGTCTCAGTTTTCGTCCCCTGGTACTCAGGTTCACCATTCCAGACGCTTTACTTACACTGTCCCTACCTGGAGAGTCAGTGCCTTTAACCTCCTGTTTGGCACAGTTTGCAATTTCTGCGCAAGATGAACAGGAATAGGGAGAACCAATGAGAGACTAGCTGTAGGTGTCTGCACGGGCAAATTTAACGCTCATTTCCAACCAGGAAGAGGAATTAACCAAACGCTCAGCATGCCGTGCCGGAACCAGATTAGGGCCTGAAGCAATCCTGCGGGTTTGCGGCCAGCTCACAAGAAAGCGATTTGAAGAAAGGAGCTCAGGGGCACTGTAATTCACAAACCTGCAGAGTTATAAATGACAGCTATCGTCCAAAAATATATTGAAGGAAGGCTGCGAAGAGGACTTGAAAGCGGGGCAGAATTGCAGAAAACCATTTCAGGGGGTAGACAGGAATTGCATTTAAAGCATAGGAAAAGAGGCAGAACGTCGACAATGATGCACTTGGCCAAAAAGGGCATATGCGTTTTTTCCTGAATATATTCAGGAAAAAACGCATACGCCCTTTTTGGCCAACCAAGCAAGTATGTTAAAGAAATGTGCACTACAATGAAGTCTCACTGCCCCCCGGTCAAAAGGGCCATCTGAAAAAAGTGTAAAATCCAGAAATGCAGCACAGGCCATGGAGAACAGGGAGCCTTGTTATGCTGATGGGTGGGATGTAAATTGCCAAGAGCCACTCTGGAGAAGTGTATGGTGTTTCCTGAAACACCTAAAAAACAAAGCAACGGAGCCTACGGCACTTCCACTTATGCTCCTATAGCTTAGGGAAATTAAAATCAAAAACACACAGCCACCCGAAAGTTTCAGACGGCTCTGTTTACAAGAACCTCGTCTACGGTACAAGTAAAATATCCCAGAAAGTGAAAAATGGATAAAGAAGTTGTGGTACGTACGTACAATGGAATATCACTCACCAATGAAATCTATGTCATCTGGCCCGTCGTGGCATAATGAGTGGATTCAGGTACGATGATTCTAAGTGATATAAGTCACACCGAAATTGAAACATCATAAGTTATCACTAATACACCGAATGTAATCTTAGCTACACATGAACTGAATTCCAAAACAGAACAGTGTCTCAAATGTAGAAAACCGACTTATGTTTGCGTAAGGGGAAAGGTGAGTTGGGGTGCTGCATAAAACCAGAGTTAGAAATTAGAACAGATACCATTCCATAAGTCAAATACGTAATAGTCAAGACCTACCACTTGCTCAACGAAATGGGCTAAACACCCTATATTCAACGCCTAGGAATACACCTGACTAGTAAGAATCTTCAAACCCATGGATTTATATGTCTCCATAAGAGAATCAAGCGTGTGTAGATCTGCATGAAGGCAGCAGAGAAAATCCGATAAATCCCATTATCAAAATGAATTACAAAAACAAAACACAATGACAGTGAAATAGAGAGCAATTCTTAAATAATTCATTCAGGGCTTGTGATGCAACTTGGATTTACCTCATCTACACCGAGAGCTGAGTGAGACATAAGGTTGAAACTTCGTGCTGATAGCATTGTTGAGGTTCGATGAGCAAATGCAGACCATTTGAAGTCATACTGCATGGTACCCATTCCATGGGTCCCAAATCTCCAGGTTAAAGCGATTCTTCCTTCAGCTAAAACATGCATGGGAAACCCACAGTATGGTGCACCGTGTGACCGGGAAACGTTTTCAAATGCATCTCAGTTTTTGTCCCCTTTTACTCGGGTTCACAATTCCAGACCCTTTACTAACACTCTCCCCACTTGGAGAGTCAGGGCCTTTAACCTGCTGTTTGGCACAGTTTGCAATTTCTGCACAAGATGAACAGGAATAGGGAGTACCAATGAGAAACTAGCTGTAGGTGTCTGCATGGGCAAATTTAACGCGCATTTCCCAACAGGAAGAGGAATTAACCAAAAGCTCAGCATGCCGTGCCGGAACCAGATTAGGGCCTGAAGCAATCCTGCGGGTTTGCGGCCAGCTCACAAGAAAGCGATTTGAAGAAAGGAGCTCAGGGGCACTGTAATTCACAAACCTGCAGAGTTATAAATGACAGCTATCGTCCAAAAATATATTGAAGGAAGGCTGCGAAGAGGACTTGAAAGCGGGGCAGAATTGCAGGAAAATGATTTCAGGGGGTAGACTGGAATTGCATTTAAAGCATAGGAAAAGAGGCAGAACGTCGACAATGATGCACTTGGCCAAAAAGGGCGTATGCGTTTTTTCCTGAATATATTCAGGAAAAAACGCATACGCCCTTTTTGGCCAATCAAGCAAGCATGTTAAAGAAATCTGCACTACAATGAAGTCTCACTGCCCCCCAGTCAAAAGGGCTATCTGAAAAAAGTGTAAAATCCAGAAATGCAGCACAGGCCATGGAGAACAGGGAGCCTTGTTATGCTGATCGGTGGGACGTAAATTGCCAAGAGCCACTCTGGAGAAGTGTATGGTGTTTCCTGAAACACCTAAAAAACAAAGCAACGGAGCCTACGGCACTTCCACTTATGGTTCTATAGCTTAGGGAAATTAAAATCAAAAACACACAGCCACCCCAATGTTTCAGACGACTCTGTTTACAAGAACCTCGTCTACGGTATAAGTTAAATATCCCAGAAAGCGAAAAATGAATAAAGAAGTTGTGGTACGTACGTACAATGGAATATCACTCACCAATGAAATCTATGTCATCTGGCCCGTCGTGGCATAATGAGTGGATTCAGGTACGATGATTCTAAGTGAAATCAGTCACACAGAAAATGAAACATCATAAGATATCACTAATACACGGAATGTAATCTTGGCTACACATGAACTGAATTACAAAACAGAACAGGGTCTCAAATTTAGAAAACCAACTTATGTTTGCTTAAGGGGAAAGGTGAGTTGGGGTGCTGCATAAAACCAGAGATAGAAATTAGCACAGATACCATTCCATACGTCAAATATGTAATAGTCGAGACCTACCGCTTGCTCAACGAAATGGGCTAAACACCCTATATTCAACGCCTAGGAATACACCTGACTAGTAAGAATCTACAAACCCATGGATTTATATGTCTCCATAAGAGAATCAAGCGTGTGTACAGCTGCATGAAGGCAGCAGAGAAAATCCGATAAATCCTATTATCAAAATGAATTACAAAAACAAAACACAATGACAGTGAAATAGAGAGCATTTCTTAAATAATTCATTCAGGGCTTGTGATGCAACCTGGATTTACCTAATCTAAACCCAGAGCTGAGTGAGACATAAGGCTGCACACTTCGGGCTGATAGCATTGGTGAGGTTCGATGAGCAAATGCAGACCATTTGAAGTCATAATACATGGTACACATTCCATGGGTCCCAACTCTCCAGGTTGAAGCGATTCTTCCTTCAGCTAAAACATGCATGGGAAACCCACAGTATGGTGCACCGTGTGACCGGGAAACGTTTTCAAATGCATCTCAGTTTTCGTCCCCTTTTACTCGAGTTCGCAATTCCAGACCCTTTACTAACACTCTCCCCACTTGGAGAGTCAGTGCCTATAACCTGCTGTTTGGCACAATTTGCAATTTCTGCGCAAGATGAACAGGAATAGGGAGAACCAATGAGAGACTAGCTGTAGGTGTCTGCACGGGCAAATTTAACGCTCATTTCCAACCAGGAAGAGGAATTAACCAAACGCTCAGCATGCCGTGCTGGAACCAGATTAGGGCCTGAAGCAATCCTGCGGGTTTGCGGCCAGCTCACAAGAAAGCGATTTGAAGAAAGGAGCTCAGGGGCACTGTAATTCACAAACCTGCAGAGTTATAAATGACAGCTATCGTCCAAAAATATATTGAAGGAAGGCTGCGAAGAGGACTTGAAAGCGGGGCAGAATTGCAGAAAACCATTTCAGGGGGTAGACAGGAATTGCATTTAAAGCATAGGAAAAGAGGCAGAACGTCGACAATGATGCACTTGGCCAAAAAGGGCATATGCGTTTTTTCCTGAATATATTCAGGAAAAAACGCATACGCCCTTTTTGGCCAACCAAGCAAGTATGTTAAAGAAATCTGCACTACAATGAAGTCTCACTGCCCCCCGGTCAAAAGGGCCATCTGAAAAAAGTGTAAAATCCAGAAATGCAGCACAGGCCATGGAGAACAGGGAGCCTTGTTATGCTGATGGGTGGGATGTAAATTGCCAAGAGCCACTCTGGAGAAGTGTATGGTGTTTCCTGAAACACCTAAAAAACAAAGCAACGGAGCCTACGGCACTTCCACTTATGCTCCTATAGCTTAGGGAAATTAAAATCAAAAACACACAGCCACCCGAAAGTTTCAGACGGCTCTGTTTACAAGAACCTCGTCTACGGTACAAGTAAAGTATCCCAGAAAGTGAAAAATGGATAAAGAAGTTGTGGTACGTACGTACAATGGAATATCACTCACCAATGAAATCTATGTCATCTGGCTCGTCGTGGCATAATGAGTGGATTCAGGTACGATGATTCTAAGTGATATAAGTCACACCGAAATTGAAACATCATAAGTTATCACTAATACACCGAATGTAATCTTAGCTACACATGAACTGAATTCCAAAACAGAACAGTGTCTCAAATGTAGAAAACCGACTTATGTTTGCGTAAGGGGAAAGGTGAGTTGGGGTGCTGCATAAAACCAGAGTTAGAAATTAGAACAGATACCATTCCATAAGTCAAATACGTAATAGTCAAGACCTACCACTTGCTCAACGAAATGGGCTAAACACCCTATATTCAACGCCTAGGAATACACCTGACTAGTAAGAATCTTCAAACCCATGGATTTATATGTCTCCATAAGAGAATCAAGCGTGTGTAGATCTGCATGAAGGCAGCAGAGAAAATCCGATAAATCCCATTATCAAAATGAATTACAAAAACAAAACACAATGACAGTGAAATAGAGAGCAATTCTTAAATAATTCATTCAGGGCTTGTGATGCAACTTGGATTTACCTCATCTACACCCAGAGCTGAGTGAGACATAAGGTTGGACAATTCGGGCTCATAGCATTGTTGAGGTTCGATGAGCAAATGCAGACCATTTGAAGTCATACTGCATGGTTCCCATTCCATTGGTCCCAAATCTCCAGGTTTAAGCGATTCTTCCTTCAGCTAAAACATGCATGGGAAACCCACAGTATGGTGCACCGTGTGACTGGGAAACGTTTTCAAATGCATCTCAGTTTTTGTCCCCTTTTACTCGGGTTCACAATTCCAGACCCTTTACTAACACTCTCCCCACTTGGAGAGTCAGGGCCTTTAATCTGCTGTTTGGCACAGTTTGCAATTTCTGCACAAGATGAACATGAATAGGGAGAACCAATGAGAGACTAGCTGTAGGTGTCTGCACGGGCAAATTTAACGCTCATTTCCCACCAGGAAGAGGAATTAACCAAAGGCTCAGCATGCCGTGCCGGAACCAGATTAGGGCCTGAAGCAATCCTGCGGGTTTGCGACCAGCTCACAAGAAAGCGATTTGAGAAAGGAGCTCAGGGGCACTCTAATTCACAAACCTGCAGAGTTATAAATGACAGCTATCGTCCAAAAATATATTGAAGGAAGGCTGCGAAGAGGACTTGAAAGCGGGGCAGAATTGCAGGAAAACGATTTCAGGGGGTAGACTGGAATTGCATTTAAAGCATAGGAATAGAGGCAGAACGTCGACAATGATGCACTTGGCCAAAAAGGGCGTATGCGTTTTTTCCTGAATATATTCAGGAAAAAACGCATACGCCCTTTTTGGCCAATCAAGCAAGCATGTTAAAGAAATCTGCACTACAATGAAGTCTCACTGCCCCCCAGTCAAAAGGGCCATCTGAAAAAAGTGTAAAATCCAGAAATGCAGCACAGGCCATGGAGAACAGGGAGCCTTGTTATGCTGATGGGTGGGATGTAAATTGCCAAGAGCCACTCTGGAGAAGTGTATGGTGTTTCCTGAAACACCTAAAAAACAAAGCAACAGAGCCTACGGCACTTCCACTTATGGTCCTATAGCTTAGGGAAATTAAAATCAAAAACACACAGCCACCCCAAAGTTTCAGACGGCTCTGTTTACAAGAACCTCGTCTACGGTACAAGTTAAATATCCCAGAAAGCAAAAAATGAATAAAGAAGTTGTGGTACGTACGTACAATGGAATATCACTCACCAATGAAATCTATGTCATCTGGCCCGTCGTGGCATAATGAGTGGATTCAGGTACGATGATTCCAAGTGAAATCAGTCACACAGAAAATGAAACATCATAAGATATCACTAATACACGGAATGTAATCTTGGCTACACATGAACTGAATTACAAAACAGAACAGGGTCTCAAATTTAGAAAACCAACTTATGTTTGCTTAAGGGGAAAGGTGAGTTGGGGTGCTGCATAAAACCAGAGATAGAAATTAGCACAGGTACGATTCTATACGTCAACTATGTAATAGTCAAGACCTACCCCTTGCTCAACGAAATGGGCTAAACACCCTATATTCAACACCTAGGAATACACCTGACTAGTAAGAATCTTCAAACTCATGGATTTATATGTCTCCATAAGAGAATCAAGCGTGTGTAGATCTGCATGAAGGCAGCAGAGAAAATCCGATAAATCCCATTATCAAAATGAATTACAAAAACAAAACACAATGACAGTGAAATAGAGAGCAATTCTTAGATAATTCATTCAGGGCTTGTGATGCAACCTGGATTTACCTCATCTACACCCAGAGCTGAGTGAGACATAAAGTTGGACACTTCGGGCTGATAGCTTTGGTGAGGTTCGATGAGCAAATGCAGACCATTTGAAGTCATACTGCATGGTACCCATTCCATGGTCCCAACTCTCCAGGTTTAAGCGATTCTTCCTGCAGCTAAAACATGCATGGGAAACCCACAGTATGGTGCACCGTGTGACCGGGAAACGTTTTCAAATGCATCTCAGTTTTCATCCCCTTTTACTCGGGTTCACAATTCCAGACACTTTACTAACACTCTCCGCACTTGGAGAGTCAGTGCCTTTAACCTGCTGTTTGGCACAGTTCGCAATTTCTGCGCAAGATGAACAGGAATAGGGAGAACCAATGAGAGACTAGCTGTAGGTGTCTGCACGGGAAAATTTAATGCTCATTTCCAACCACGAAGAGGAATTAACCAAAGGCTCAGCATGCCGTGCCGGAAAAAGATTATGGCCTGAAGCAATCCTGCGGGTTTGGTGCCAGCTCACAAGAAAGCGATTTGAAGAAAGGAGCTCAGGGGCACTGTAATTCACAAACCTGCAGAGTTATAAATGACAGCTATCGTCCAAAAATATATTGAAGGGAGCCTGCGAAGAGGACTTGAAAGCAGGGCAGAATTGCAGGAAAACGATTTCAGGGGGTAGACTGGAATTGCATTTAAAGCATAGGAAAAGAGGCAGAACGTTGACAATGATGCACTTGGCCAAAAAGGGCGTATGCGTTTTTTCCTGAATATATTCAGGAAAACACGCATACGCCCTTTTTGGCCAACCAAGCAAGCATGTTAAAGAAATCTGCACTACAATGAAGTCTCACTGCCCCCTTGTCAAAAGGGCCATCTGAAAAAATTGTAAAATCCAGAAATGCAGCACAGGCCATGGAGAACAGGGGGCCTTGTTATGCTGATGGGTGGGATGTAAATTGCCAAGAGCCACTCTGGAGAAGTGTATGGTGTTTCCTGAAACACCTAAAAAACAAAGCAACGGAGCCTACGGCACTTCCACTTATGGTCCTATAGCTTAGGGAAATTAAAATCAAAAACACACAGCAACCCCAAAGTTTCAGACGGCTCTGTTTACAAGAACCTCGTCTACGGTACAAGTTAAATATCCCAGAACGCGAAAAATGGATAAAGAAGTTGTGGTACGTACGTACAATGGAATATCACTCACCAACGAAATCTATGTCATCTGGCCCGTCGTGGCATAATGAGTGGATTCAGGTACGATGATTCTAAGAGAAATAAGTCACACAGAAAATGAAACATCATAAGATATCTCTAATACACCGAATGTAATCTTGGCTACACATGAACTGAATTACAAAACAGAACAGTGCCTCAAATTTAGAAAACCAACTTATGTTTGCTTAAGGGGAAAGGTGAGTTGGGGTGCTGCATAAAACCAGAGATAGAAATTAGCACAGATACCATTCCATACGTCAAATATGTAATAGTCAAGACCTACGCCTTGCTCAACGAAATGGGCTAAACACCCTATATTCAACGCCTAGGAATACACCTGACTAGTAAGAATCTTCAAACACATGGATTTATATGTCTCCATAAGAGAATCAAGCGTGTGTACAGCTGCATGAAGGCAGCAGAGAAAATCCGATAAATCCCATTATCAAAATGAATTACAAAAACAAAACACAATGACAGTGAAATAGAGAGCAATTCTTAAATAATTCATTCAGGGCTTGTGATGCAACCTGGATTTACCTCATCTAAACCCAGAGCAGAGTGAGACATAAGGTTGGACACTTCGGGCTGATAGCATTGGTGAGGTTCGATGAGCAAATGCAGACCATTTGAAGTCATACTACATGGTACCCATTCCATGGGTCCCAACTCTCCAGGTTTAAGCGATTCTACCTTCAGCTAAAACATGCATGGGAAACCCACAGTATGGTGCACCGTGTGACCGGGAAACGTTTTCAAATGCATCTCAGTTTTCGTCCCCTTTTACTCGGGTGCACAATTCCAGACCCTTTACTAACACTCTCCCCACTTGGAGAGTCAGTGCCTTTAACCTGCTCTTTGGCACAGTTTGCAATTTCTGCGCAAGATGAACAGGAATAGGGAGAACCAATGAGAGACTAGCTGTAGGTGTCTGCACGGGAAAATTTAACGCTCATTTCCCACCAGGAAGAGGAATTAACCAAACGCTCAGCATGCCGTGCCGGAACCAGATTAGGGCCTGAAGCAATCCTGCGGGTTTGCGGCCAGCTCACAAGAAAGCGATTTGAAGAAAGGAGCTCTGGGGCACTCTAATTCAAAGCCTGCAGAGTTATAAATGACAGCTATCGTCCAAAAATATATTGAAGGAAGGCTGCGAAGAGGACTTGAAAGCGGGGCAGAATTGCAAGAAAACGATTTCAGGGGGTAGACTGGAATTGCATTTAAAGCATAGGAAAAGAGGCAGAACGTCGACAATGATGCACTTGGCCAAAGGGAGTATGCGTTTTTTCCTGAATATATTCAGGAAAAAACGCATACGCCCTTTTTGGCCAACCAAGCAAGCATGTTAAAGAAATCTGCACTACAATGAAGTCTCACTGCCCCCCGGTCAAAAGGGCCATCTGAAAATGTGTAAAATCCAGAAATGCAGCACAGGCCATGGAGAACAGGGAGCCTTGTTATGCTGATGGGTGGGATGTAAATTGCCAGCAGCCACTCTGGAGAAGTGTATGGTGTTTCCTGAAACACCTAAAAAACAAAGCAACGGAGCCTACGGCACTTCCACTTATGGTCCTATAGCTTAGGGAAATTAAGATCAAAAACACACAGCCACCCCAAAGTTTCAGACGGCTCTGTTTACAAGAACCTCGTCTACGGTACAAGTTAAATATCCCAGAAAGCAAAAAATGGATAAAGAAGTTGTGGTACGTACGTACAATGGAATATCACTCACCAATGAAATCTATGTCATCTGGCCCGTCGTGGCATAATGAGTGGATTCAGGTACGATGATTCTAAGTGAAATAAGTCAAACCGAAAATGAAACATCATAAGATATCACTAATACACCGAATGTAATCTTGGGTACACATGAACTGAATTACTAAACAGAACAGGGTCTCAAATTTAGAAAACCGACTTATGTTTGCTTAAGGGGAAAGGTGAGTTGGGGTGCTGCATAAAACCAGAGATAGAAATTAGCACAGGTACGATTCTATACGTCAACTATGTAATAGTCAAACCTACCCCTTGCTCAACGAAATGGGCTAAACACCCTATATTCAACACCTAGGAATACACCTGACTAGTAAGAATCTTCAAACACATGGATTTATATGTCTCCATAAGAGAATCAAGCGTGTGTACAGCTGCATGAAGGCAGCAGAGAAAATCCGATAAATCCTATTATCAAAATGAATTACAAAAACAAAACACAATGACAGTGAAATAGAGAGCAATTCTTAAATAATTCATTCAGGGCTTGTGATGCAACCTGGATTTACCTCATCTAAACCCAGAGCTGAGTGAGACATAAGGTTGGACACTTCGGGCTGATAGCATTGGTGAGGTTCGATGAGCAAATGCAGACCATTTGAAGTCACACTCCATGGTACACATTCCATGTGTCCCAACTCTCCAGGTGTAATCGATCCTTCCTCAGCTAAAACATTCATGGGAATCCCAAAGTACGGTGCACCGTGTGACCGGGAAACATTTTCAAATGCATCTCAGTTTCCGTCCCCTTTTACTCGGGATCACCAATCCAGACCCTTTACTAACCCTCTCCCCACTTGGAGAGTCAGTGTCTTTAACCTCCTGTTTGGCACAGTTTGCAATTTCTGCGCAAGATGAACAGGAATAGGGAGAACCAATGGGAGACTAGCTGGAGGTGTCTGCACGGGCAAATTTAACGCTCATTTCCCACCAGGAAGAGGAATTAACCAAACGCTCACAATGCCGTGCCAGAAACAGATTAGGGCCTGAAACAATCCTGCGGATTTGCGGCCTACTCTCAAGAAAGCGATTTGAAGAAAGGAGCTCAGGGGCACTGTAATTCACAAACCTGCAGAGTTATAAATGACAGCTATCTTCCAAAAATATATTGAAGGTAGGCTGCGAAGAGGACTTGAAAGCGGAGCAGAATTGCAGGAAAACGATTTCAGGGCGTAGACTGGAATTGCATTTAAATCATAGGAAAAGAGGCAGAACGTCGACAATGATGCACTTGGCCAAAAAGGGCGTATGCGTTTTGTCCTGAATATATTCAGGAAAAAACGCATACGCCTTTTTTGGCCAACCAAGCAAGCATGTTAAAGAAATCTGCACCACAATGAAGTCTCACTGCCCCCCGGTCAAAAGAGCCATCTGAAAAAAGTGTAAAATCCAGAAATGCAGCACAGGTCATGGAGAACAGGGAGCCATGTTATGCTGATGGGTGGGATGTAAATTGCCAAGAGCCACTCTGGAGAAGTGTATGGTGTTTCATGAAACACCTAAAAAACAAAGCAACGGAGCCTACGGCACTTCCACTTATGGTCCGATAGCTTAGGGAAATTAAAATCCACAACAAACAGCCACCCCAAAGTTTCAGACGGCTGTGTTTACAAGAACCTCGTCTACGGTACAAGTTAAATATCCCAGAAAGCGAAAAATGGATAAAGAATTTGTGGTAAGTACGTACAATGGAATATCACTCACCAATGAAATCTATGTCACCTGGCCCGTCGTGGCATAATGAGTGGATTCAGGTACGATGATTCTAAGTGAAATAAGTCACACAGAAAATGAAACATCATAAGATATCACTAATACACCGAATGTAATCTTGGCTACACATGACCTGAATTACAAAACAGAACAGGGTCTCAAATTTAGAAAACCAACTTATGTTTGCTTAAGGGGAAAGGTGAGTTGGGGTGCTGCCTCAAACCAGAGATTGAAATTAGTACAGACACCGTTCCATAAGCCAAATATATAATAGACTAGACCTACTCCTTGCTCAACGAAATGGACTCAACACCCCATATTCAATGCGTGGGAATATACCTGACAAGTAAGAATCTTAAAACCCATGGATTTATATGTCTGCATAAGTAAATCAAGCGTGTGTACAGCGGCCTTTACGCAGCAGTGAAAATCCGATAAATCCAATTATCAAAATAAATTTCAAAAACAAAACACAATGACAGTGAAATAGAGAGCAATTCTTAAATAATTCATTCAGGGCTTCTGATGCAACCTGGATTTACCTAATCTACACCCAGAGCTGAGTGAGACATAAGGCTGGACACTTCTGGCTGATAGCATTGGTGAGGTTCGGTGAGCAAACGCAGACCCTTTGAAGTCGTACTGCATGGTACCCATTCCATGGGTCCCAACTCTCCAGGTTTAAGGGATTCTTCCCTCAGCTAAAACATGCATGGGAAACCCAGAGTATGGTCCACCGTGTGATTGGGAAACGTTTTCAAATGCATCTCAGGTTTCGTCCCCTGGTACTCGGGTGCACCGTTCCAGACGCTTTACTAACACTCTCCCCACTTAGAGAGTCAGTGCCTTTAACCTCCTGTTTGGCACAGTTTGCAATTTCTGCGCAAGACGAAAAGGAATAGGGAGAACCAATGAGAGACTAGCTGTAGGTGTCTGCACGGGCAAATGGAACGCCCATTTCCCACCAGGAAGGGGAATTAACCAAAGGATCAGTGTGCCCTGCCAGAACCAGATAAGGGCCTGAAGCAATCCTGCGGTTTTGCTGCCAGCTCACAAGAAAGAGAGTTGAAGAAAGGAGCTCAGGGGCACTGTCATTCACAAACCTGCAGAGTTATGAATGACAGCTATCGTCCAAAAATATATTGAAGTAAGTCTTTGAAGAGGACTTGAATGCGGGGCAGAATTTCAGGAAAACGATTTCAGGGGGGCGACAGGAATTGCACTTAAAGCATAGGAAAAGAGGCAGAATGTCCACAATGATGCACTTGGCCAAAAAGGGCGAATGCGTTTTTTCCTGAATATATTCAGGAAAAAACGCATACGCCCATTTTGGCCAACCAAGCAAGCGTCTAAAGGAAATCTGCACTACAATGAAGTCTCACTGCCCCCCGGTCAAAAGGGCCATCTGAAAAATGTGTAAAATCCAGAAAGGCAGGACAGGTCATGGAGAACAGGGAGCCTTGTTATGCTGATGGGCGGGATGTAAATTGCCAACAGCCACTCTGGAGAAGTGTACGGTGTTTCCTGAAACATGTAGGAAACAGAGCAACACAGCCTATGGCACTTCCACTTAGGGTCCTATAGCTTAGGGAAATTAAAATCAAAAACACACAGCCACCCCAAAGTTTGGGACGGCTCTGTTTACAAGAACCTCGTCTACGGTACAAGTTAAATATCCGTGAAAGCAAAAAATGGATAAAGAAGTTGTGGTACGTACGTACAATGGAATATCACTCAGCAATGAGATCTACGTCATCAGGCCCGTAGCGGCATAATGAGTGCATTCAGGTACGACGATTCTACGAGAAATAAGTCACACAGAAAAAGAAACATCATAAGATATCACTAATACACGGAACGTAAACTTGGCTACACATGAACTGAATTACAAAACAGAACAGGGTCTCAAATTTAGAAAACCAACTTATGCTTGCTTATGGGGAAAGGTGAGTTGGGGTGCTGCATCAAAGCAGAGATTGAAATTAGCAAAGATACCGTTCCATAAGCCAAATATATAATAGACAAGACCTACTCCTTGCTCAACGAAATGGACTCAACACCCCATATTCAATGCCTGGGAATATACCTGACAAGTAAGAATCTTAAGACCCATGGATTTATATGTCTCCATAAGGAAATCAAGCGTGTGTACAGCGGCCTAAACGCAGCAGTGAAAATCCGATAAATCACATTATCAAAATAAATTTCACAAACAAAACACAATGACAGTGAAATAGAGAGCAATTCTTAAATAATTCATTCAGGGCTTGTGATGCAACCTGGATTTACCACATCTACACGCAGAGCAGTTTGAGACATAAGGCTGGACACTTTGGGCTGATAGCATTGGTGAGGTTCGGTGAGCAAAGGCAGACCCTTTGAAGTCATACTGCATGGTACACATTCCATGGGTCCCAACTCTCCAGGTTTAAGGGATTCTTCCTTCAGCTAAAACATGCATGGGAAACCCAGAGTATGGTCCACCGTGTGATTGGGAAACGTTTTCAAATGCATCTCAGGTTTCGACCCCTGGTACTCGGGTGCAACGTTCCAGACGCTTTACTAACACTCTCCCCACTTGGAGAGTCAGTGCCTTTAACCTCCTGTTTGGCACAGTTTGCAATTTCTGCGCAAGATGTACAGGAACAGAGAGAACCAATGAGAGACTAGCTGTAGGTGTCTGCACGGGCAAATGGAACGCTCATTTCCCACCAGGAAGAGGAATTAACCAAATGCTCAGCGTGCCCTGCCCTAACCAGGTTAGGGCCTGAAGCAATCCTGCGGTTTTGCGGCCAGCTCACAAGGTAGCGAGTTTAAGAAAGGAGCCCAGGGGCACTGTAATTCACAAAACTGCAGAGTTATGAATGACAGCTATCGTCCAAAAATGTATTGAAGTAAGTCTTCGAAGAGGACTTGAAAGCGGGGCAGAATTTCAGGAAAACGATTTCATGGGGTAGACTGGAATTGCACTTAAAGCATAGGAAAAGAGGCAGAATGTCGACAATGATGCAATTGGCCAAAATGTGCGTATGCGTTTTTTCCTGAATATATTCAGGAAAAAGCGCATACGCCCTTTTTGGCCAACCAAGCAAGCGTGTAAAGGAATTCTGAACTACAATGAAGTCTCTCTGCCCCCCGGTCAAAAGGGCCATCTGAGAAATGTGTAAAATCCAGAAAGTCAGGACAGGTCATGGAGAACGGGGAGCCTTGTTATGCTGATGGGCGGGATGTAAATTGCCAACAGCCACTCTGGAGAAGTGTATGGTGTTTCCTGAAACACGTAGGAAACAAAACAACACAGCCTATGGCACTTCCACTTAGGGTCCTGTAGCTTAGGGAAATTAAAATCAAAAACACACAGCCACCCCAAAGTTTGGGACGGCTCTGTTTACAAGAACCTCGTCTACGGTACAAGTTAAATATCCGAGAAAGCAAAAAATGGATAAATAAGTTGTGGTACGTACGTACAATGGAATATCACTCAGCAATGAGATCTACGTCATCAGGCCCGTAGCGGCATAATGAGTGGTTTCAGGTACGACGATTCGACGAGAAATAAGTCACACAGAAAAAGAAACATTAAGATATCACTAATACACCGAATGTGAACTTGGCTACACATGAACTGAATTACAAAACAGAACAGGGTCTCAAATTTAGAAAACCATCTTATGCTTGCTTAAGGGGAAACGTGAGTTGGGGTGCTGCATAAAACCAGAGATTGAAATTAGAACAGATACCATTCCATAAGCCAAATATTTAATACTGAAGACCTACTCCTTGCTCAACGAAATGGACTAAACAACCCATATTCAATGCCTAGGAATACACCTGCCAAATAAGAATCTTAACACCCATGGATTTATGTCTCCGTAAGAGAATCAGACATGTGTTCAGCGCCATAAATGCAGCCGTGAAAATCCGATAAATCCCATTATCAAAATAAATTACAAAAACAAAACACAATGACAGTGAAATAGAGAGCAATTCTTAAATAATTCATTCAGGGCTTGTGATGCAACCTGGCGTTACCACATCTACACCTAGAGCTGGGTGAGACATAAGGCTGGACACTTCGGGCGGATACCATTGGTGAGGTTCGGTGAGCAAATGCAGACCCTTTGAAGTCATACTGCATGGTACACATTCCATGGGTCCCAACTCTCCAGGTTTAAGGGATTCTTCCTTCAGCTAAAACATGCATGGGAATCCCAGAGTATGGTCCACCGTGTGACGGGGAAACGTTTTTAAATGCGTCTCAGTTTTCGTCCCCTGGTACTCAGGTTCACCATTCCAGACGCTTTACTTACACTGTCCCTACCTGGAGAGTCAGTGCCTTTAACCTCCTGTTTGGCACAGTTTGCAATTTCTGCGCAAGATGAACAGGAATAGGGAGAACCAATGAGAGACTAGCTGTAGGTGTCTGCACGGGCAAATTTAACGCTCATTTCCAACCAGGAAGAGGAATTAACCAAACGCTCAGCATGCCGTGCCGGAACCAGATTAGGGCCTGAAGCAATCCTGCGGGTTTGCGGCCAGCTCACAAGAAAGCGATTTGAAGAAAGGAGCTCAGGGGCACTGTAATTCACAAACCTGCAGAGTTATAAATGACAGCTATCGTCCAAAAATATATTGAAGGAAGGCTGCGAAGAGGACTTGAAAGCGGGGCAGAATTGCAGAAAACCATTTCAGGGGGTAGACAGGAATTGCATTTAAAGCATAGGAAAAGAGGCAGAACGTCGACAATGATGCACTTGGCCAAAAAGGGCATATGCGTTTTTTCCTGAATATATTCAGGAAAAAACGCATACGCCCTTTTTGGCCAACCAAGCAAGTATGTTAAAGAAATGTGCACTACAATGAAGTCTCACTGCCCCCCGGTCAAAAGGGCCATCTGAAAAAAGTGTAAAATCCAGAAATGCAGCACAGGCCATGGAGAACAGGGAGCCTTGTTATGCTGATGGGTGGGATGTAAATTGCCAAGAGCCACTCTGGAGAAGTGTATGGTGTTTCCTGAAACACCTAAAAAACAAAGCAACGGAGCCTACGGCACTTCCACTTATGCTCCTATAGCTTAGGGAAATTAAAATCAAAAACACACAGCCACCCGAAAGTTTCAGACGGCTCTGTTTACAAGAACCTCGTCTACGGTACAAGTAAAATATCCCAGAAAGTGAAAAATGGATAAAGAAGTTGTGGTACGTACGTACAATGGAATATCACTCACCAATGAAATCTATGTCATCTGGCCCGTCGTGGCATAATGAGTGGATTCAGGTACGATGATTCTAAGTGATATAAGTCACACCGAAATTGAAACATCATAAGTTATCACTAATACACCGAATGTAATCTTAGCTACACATGAACTGAATTCCAAAACAGAACAGTGTCTCAAATGTAGAAAACCGACTTATGTTTGCGTAAGGGGAAAGGTGAGTTGGGGTGCTGCATAAAACCAGAGTTAGAAATTAGAACAGATACCATTCCATAAGTCAAATACGTAATAGTCAAGACCTACCACTTGCTCAACGAAATGGGCTAAACACCCTATATTCAACGCCTAGGAATACACCTGACTAGTAAGAATCTTCAAACCCATGGATTTATATGTCTCCATAAGAGAATCAAGCGTGTGTAGATCTGCATGAAGGCAGCAGAGAAAATCCGATAAATCCCATTATCAAAATGAATTACAAAAACAAAACACAATGACAGTGAAATAGAGAGCAATTCTTAAATAATTCATTCAGGGCTTGTGATGCAACTTGGATTTACCTCATCTACACCGAGAGCTGAGTGAGACATAAGGTTGAAACTTCGTGCTGATAGCATTGTTGAGGTTCGATGAGCAAATGCAGACCATTTGAAGTCATACTGCATGGTACCCATTCCATGGGTCCCAAATCTCCAGGTTAAAGCGATTCTTCCTTCAGCTAAAACATGCATGGGAAACCCACAGTATGGTGCACCGTGTGACCGGGAAACGTTTTCAAATGCATCTCAGTTTTTGTCCCCTTTTACTCGGGTTCACAATTCCAGACCCTTTACTAACACTCTCCCCACTTGGAGAGTCAGGGCCTTTAACCTGCTGTTTGGCACAGTTTGCAATTTCTGCACAAGATGAACAGGAATAGGGAGTACCAATGAGAAACTAGCTGTAGGTGTCTGCATGGGCAAATTTAACGCGCATTTCCCAACAGGAAGAGGAATTAACCAAAAGCTCAGCATGCCGTGCCGGAACCAGATTAGGGCCTGAAGCAATCCTGCGGGTTTGCGGCCAGCTCACAAGAAAGCGATTTGAAGAAAGGAGCTCAGGGGCACTGTAATTCACAAACCTGCAGAGTTATAAATGACAGCTATCGTCCAAAAATATATTGAAGGAAGGCTGCGAAGAGGACTTGAAAGCGGGGCAGAATTGCAGGAAAATGATTTCAGGGGGTAGACTGGAATTGCATTTAAAGCATAGGAAAAGAGGCAGAACGTCGACAATGATGCACTTGGCCAAAAAGGGCGTATGCGTTTTTTCCTGAATATATTCAGGAAAAAACGCATACGCCCTTTTTGGCCAATCAAGCAAGCATGTTAAAGAAATCTGCACTACAATGAAGTCTCACTGCCCCCCAGTCAAAAGGGCTATCTGAAAAAAGTGTAAAATCCAGAAATGCAGCACAGGCCATGGAGAACAGGGAGCCTTGTTATGCTGATCGGTGGGACGTAAATTGCCAAGAGCCACTCTGGAGAAGTGTATGGTGTTTCCTGAAACACCTAAAAAACAAAGCAACGGAGCCTACGGCACTTCCACTTATGGTTCTATAGCTTAGGGAAATTAAAATCAAAAACACACAGCCACCCCAATGTTTCAGACGACTCTGTTTACAAGAACCTCGTCTACGGTATAAGTTAAATATCCCAGAAAGCGAAAAATGAATAAAGAAGTTGTGGTACGTACGTACAATGGAATATCACTCACCAATGAAATCTATGTCATCTGGCCCGTCGTGGCATAATGAGTGGATTCAGGTACGATGATTCTAAGTGAAATCAGTCACACAGAAAATGAAACATCATAAGATATCACTAATACACGGAATGTAATCTTGGCTACACATGAACTGAATTACAAAACAGAACAGGGTCTCAAATTTAGAAAACCAACTTATGTTTGCTTAAGGGGAAAGGTGAGTTGGGGTGCTGCATAAAACCAGAGATAGAAATTAGCACAGATACCATTCCATACGTCAAATATGTAATAGTCGAGACCTACCGCTTGCTCAACGAAATGGGCTAAACACCCTATATTCAACGCCTAGGAATACACCTGACTAGTAAGAATCTACAAACCCATGGATTTATATGTCTCCATAAGAGAATCAAGCGTGTGTACAGCTGCATGAAGGCAGCAGAGAAAATCCGATAAATCCTATTATCAAAATGAATTACAAAAACAAAACACAATGACAGTGAAATAGAGAGCATTTCTTAAATAATTCATTCAGGGCTTGTGATGCAACCTGGATTTACCTAATCTAAACCCAGAGCTGAGTGAGACATAAGGCTGCACACTTCGGGCTGATAGCATTGGTGAGGTTCGATGAGCAAATGCAGACCATTTGAAGTCATAATACATGGTACACATTCCATGGGTCCCAACTCTCCAGGTTGAAGCGATTCTTCCTTCAGCTAAAACATGCATGGGAAACCCACAGTATGGTGCACCGTGTGACCGGGAAACGTTTTCAAATGCATCTCAGTTTTCGTCCCCTTTTACTCGAGTTCGCAATTCCAGACCCTTTACTAACACTCTCCCCACTTGGAGAGTCAGTGCCTATAACCTGCTGTTTGGCACAATTTGCAATTTCTGCGCAAGATGAACAGGAATAGGGAGAACCAATGAGAGACTAGCTGTAGGTGTCTGCACGGGCAAATTTAACGCTCATTTCCAACCAGGAATAGGAATTAACCAAACGCTCAGCATGCCGTGCTGGAACCAGATTAGGGCCTGAAGCAATCCTGCGGGTTTGCGGCCAGCTCACAAGAAAGCGATTTGAAGAAAGGAGCTCCGGGGCACTGTAATTCACAAACCTGCAGAGTTATAAATGACAGCTATCGTCCAAAAATACATTGAAGGAAGGCTGCGAAGAGGACTTGAAAGCGGGGCAGAATTGCAGAAAACCATTTCAGGGGGTAGACAGGAATTGCATTTAAAGCATAGGAAAAGAGGCAGAACGTCGACAATGATGCACTTGGCCAAAAAGGGCGTATGCGTTTTTTCCTGAATATATTCAGGAAAAAACGCATACGCCCTTTTTGGCCAACCAAGCAAGTATGTTAAAGAAATGTGCACTACAATGAAGTCTCACTGCCCCCCGGTCAAAAGGGCCATCTGAAAAAAGTGTAAAATCCAGAAATGCAGCACAGGCCATGGAGAACAGGGAGCCTTGTTATGCTGATGGGTGGGATGTAAATTGCCAAGAGCCACTCTGGAGAAGTGTATGGTGTTTCCTGAAACACCTAAAAAACAAAGCAACGGAGCCTACGGCACTTCCACTTATGCTCCTATAGCTTAGGGAAATTAAAATCAAAAACACACAGCCACCCGAAAGTTTCAGACGGCTCTGTTTACAAGAACCTCGTCTACGGTACAAGTAAAGTATCCCAGAAAGTGAAAAATGGATAAAGAAGTTGTGGTACGTACGTACAATGGAATATCACTCACCAATGAAATCTATGTCATCTGGCTCGTCGTGGCATAATGAGTGGATTCAGGTACGATGATTCTAAGTGATATAAGTCACACCGAAATTGAAACATCATAAGTTATCACTAATACACCGAATGTAATCTTAGCTACACATGAACTGAATTCCAAAACAGAACAGTGTCTCAAATGTAGAAAACCGACTTATGTTTGCGTAAGGGGAAAGGTGAGTTGGGGTGCTGCATAAAACCAGAGTTAGAAATTAGAACAGATACCATTCCATAAGTCAAATACGTAATAGTCAAGACCTACCACTTGCTCAACGAAATGGGCTAAACACCCTATATTCAACGCCTAGGAATACACCTGACTAGTAAGAATCTTCAAACCCATGGATTTATATGTCTCCATAAGAGAATCAAGCGTGTGTAGATCTGCATGAAGGCAGCAGAGAAAATCCGATAAATCCCATTATCAAAATGAATTACAAAAACAAAACACAATGACAGTGAAATAGAGAGCAATTCTTAAATAATTCATTCAGGGCTTGTGATGCAACTTGGATTTACCTCATCTACACCCAGAGCTGAGTGAGACATAAGGTTGGACAATTCGGGCTCATAGCATTGTTGAGGTTCGATGAGCAAATGCAGACCATTTGAAGTCATACTGCATGGTTCCCATTCCATTGGTCCCAAATCTCCAGGTTTAAGCGATTCTTCCTTCAGCTAAAACATGCATGGGAAACCCACAGTATGGTGCACCGTGTGACTGGGAAACGTTTTCAAATGCATCTCAGTTTTTGTCCCCTTTTACTCGGGTTCACAATTCCAGACCCTTTACTAACACTCTCCCCACTTGGAGAGTCAGGGCCTTTAATCTGCTGTTTGGCACAGTTTGCAATTTCTGCACAAGATGAACATGAATAGGGAGAACCAATGAGAGACTAGCTGTAGGTGTCTGCACGGGCAAATTTAACGCTCATTTCCCACCAGGAAGAGGAATTAACCAAAGGCTCAGCATGCCGTGCCGGAACCAGATTAGGGCCTGAAGCAATCCTGCGGGTTTGCGACCAGCTCACAAGAAAGCGATTTGAGAAAGGAGCTCAGGGGCACTCTAATTCACAAACCTGCAGAGTTATAAATGACAGCTATCGTCCAAAAATATATTGAAGGAAGGCTGCGAAGAGGACTTGAAAGCGGGGCAGAATTGCAGGAAAACGATTTCAGGGGGTAGACTGGAATTGCATTTAAAGCATAGGAATAGAGGCAGAACGTCGACAATGATGCACTTGGCCAAAAAGGGCGTATGCGTTTTTTCCTGAATATATTCAGGAAAAAACGCATACGCCCTTTTTGGCCAATCAAGCAAGCATGTTAAAGAAATCTGCACTACAATGAAGTCTCACTGCCCCCCAGTCAAAAGGGCCATCTGAAAAAAGTGTAAAATCCAGAAATGCAGCACAGGCCATGGAGAACAGGGAGCCTTGTTATGCTGATGGGTGGGATGTAAATTGCCAAGAGCCACTCTGGAGAAGTGTATGGTGTTTCCTGAAACACCTAAAAAACAAAGCAACAGAGCCTACGGCACTTCCACTTATGGTCCTATAGCTTAGGGAAATTAAAATCAAAAACACACAGCCACCCCAAAGTTTCAGACGGCTCTGTTTACAAGAACCTCGTCTACGGTACAAGTTAAATATCCCAGAAAGCAAAAAATGAATAAAGAAGTTGTGGTACGTACGTACAATGGAATATCACTCACCAATGAAATCTATGTCATCTGGCCCGTCGTGGCATAATGAGTGGATTCAGGTACGATGATTCCAAGTGAAATCAGTCACACAGAAAATGAAACATCATAAGATATCACTAATACACGGAATGTAATCTTGGCTACACATGAACTGAATTACAAAACAGAACAGGGTCTCAAATTTAGAAAACCAACTTATGTTTGCTTAAGGGGAAAGGTGAGTTGGGGTGCTGCATAAAACCAGAGATAGAAATTAGCACAGGTACGATTCTATACGTCAACTATGTAATAGTCAAGACCTACCCCTTGCTCAACGAAATGGGCTAAACACCCTATATTCAACACCTAGGAATACACCTGACTAGTAAGAATCTTCAAACTCATGGATTTATATGTCTCCATAAGAGAATCAAGCGTGTGTAGATCTGCATGAAGGCAGCAGAGAAAATCCGATAAATCCCATTATCAAAATGAATTACAAAAACAAAACACAATGACAGTGAAATAGAGAGCAATTCTTAGATAATTCATTCAGGGCTTGTGATGCAACCTGGATTTACCTCATCTACACCCAGAGCTGAGTGAGACATAAAGTTGGACACTTCGGGCTGATAGCTTTGGTGAGGTTCGATGAGCAAATGCAGACCATTTGAAGTCATACTGCATGGTACCCATTCCATGGTCCCAACTCTCCAGGTTTAAGCGATTCTTCCTGCAGCTAAAACATGCATGGGAAACCCACAGTATGGTGCACCGTGTGACCGGGAAACGTTTTCAAATGCATCTCAGTTTTCATCCCCTTTTACTCGGGTTCACAATTCCAGACACTTTACTAACACTCTCCGCACTTGGAGAGTCAGTGCCTTTAACCTGCTGTTTGGCACAGTTCGCAATTTCTGCGCAAGATGAACAGGAATAGGGAGAACCAATGAGAGACTAGCTGTAGGTGTCTGCACGGGAAAATTTAATGCTCATTTCCAACCACGAAGAGGAATTAACCAAAGGCTCAGCATGCCGTGCCGGAAAAAGATTATGGCCTGAAGCAATCCTGCGGGTTTGGTGCCAGCTCACAAGAAAGCGATTTGAAGAAAGGAGCTCAGGGGCACTGTAATTCACAAACCTGCAGAGTTATAAATGACAGCTATCGTCCAAAAATATATTGAAGGGAGCCTGCGAAGAGGACTTGAAAGCAGGGCAGAATTGCAGGAAAACGATTTCAGGGGGTAGACTGGAATTGCATTTAAAGCATAGGAAAAGAGGCAGAACGTTGACAATGATGCACTTGGCCAAAAAGGGCGTATGCGTTTTTTCCTGAATATATTCAGGAAAACACGCATACGCCCTTTTTGGCCAACCAAGCAAGCATGTTAAAGAAATCTGCACTACAATGAAGTCTCACTGCCCCCTTGTCAAAAGGGCCATCTGAAAAAATTGTAAAATCCAGAAATGCAGCACAGGCCATGGAGAACAGGGGGCCTTGTTATGCTGATGGGTGGGATGTAAATTGCCAAGAGCCACTCTGGAGAAGTGTATGGTGTTTCCTGAAACACCTAAAAAACAAAGCAACGGAGCCTACGGCACTTCCACTTATGGTCCTATAGCTTAGGGAAATTAAAATCAAAAACACACAGCAACCCCAAAGTTTCAGACGGCTCTGTTTACAAGAACCTCGTCTACGGTACAAGTTAAATATCCCAGAACGCGAAAAATGGATAAAGAAGTTGTGGTACGTACGTACAATGGAATATCACTCACCAACGAAATCTATGTCATCTGGCCCGTCGTGGCATAATGAGTGGATTCAGGTACGATGATTCTAAGAGAAATAAGTCACACAGAAAATGAAACATCATAAGATATCTCTAATACACCGAATGTAATCTTGGCTACACATGAACTGAATTACAAAACAGAACAGTGCCTCAAATTTAGAAAACCAACTTATGTTTGCTTAAGGGGAAAGGTGAGTTGGGGTGCTGCATAAAACCAGAGATAGAAATTAGCACAGATACCA
Source organism: Delphinapterus leucas (assembly GCF_059928025.1). Taxonomy (NCBI): domain Eukaryota; kingdom Metazoa; phylum Chordata; class Mammalia; order Artiodactyla; family Monodontidae; genus Delphinapterus; species Delphinapterus leucas. The sequence continues at coordinate 1,245,148 of NW_028322260.1, forward strand.
TTCCATACGTCAAATATGTAATAGTCAAGACCTACGCCTTGCTCAACGAAATGGGCTAAACACCCTATATTCAACGCCTAGGAATACACCTGACTAGTAAGAATCTTCAAACACATGGATTTATATGTCTCCATAAGAGAATCAAGCGTGTGTACAGCTGCATGAAGGCAGCAGAGAAAATCCGATAAATCCCATTATCAAAATGAATTACAAAAACAAAACACAATGACAGTGAAATAGAGAGCAATTCTTAAATAATTCATTCAGGGCTTGTGATGCAACCTGGATTTACCTCATCTAAACCCAGAGCAGAGTGAGACATAAGGTTGGACACTTAGGGCTGATAGCATTGGTGAGGTTCGATGAGCAAATGCAGACCATTTGAAGTCATACTACATGGTACCCATTCCATGGGTCCCAACTCTCCAGGTTTAAGCGATTCTACCTTCAGCTAAAACATGCATGGGAAACCCACAGTATGGTGCACCGTGTGACCGGGAAACGTTTTCAAATGCATCTCAGTTTTCGTCCCCTTTTACTCGGGTGCACAATTCCAGACCCTTTACTAACACTCTCCCCACTTGGAGAGTCAGTGCCTTTAACCTGCTCTTTGGCACAGTTTGCAATTTCTGCGCAAGATGAACAGGAATAGGGAGAACCAATGAGAGACTAGCTGTAGGTGTCTGCACGGGAAAATTTAACGCTCATTTCCCACCAGGAAGAGGAATTAACCAAACGCTCAGCATGCCGTGCCGGAACCAGATTAGGGCCTGAAGCAATCCTGCGGGTTTGCGGCCAGCTCACAAGAAAGCGATTTGAAGAAAGGAGCTCTGGGGCACTCTAATTCAAAGCCTGCAGAGTTATAAATGACAGCTATCGTCCAAAAATATATTGAAGGAAGGCTGCGAAGAGGACTTGAAAGCGGGGCAGAATTGCAAGAAAACGATTTCAGGGGGTAGACTGGAATTGCATTTAAAGCATAGGAAAAGAGGCAGAACGTCGACAATGATGCACTTGGCCAAAGGGAGTATGCGTTTTTTCCTGAATATATTCAGGAAAAAACGCATACGCCCTTTTTGGCCAACCAAGCAAGCATGTTAAAGAAATCTGCACTACAATGAAGTCTCACTGCCCCCCGGTCAAAAGGGCCATCTGAAAATGTGTAAAATCCAGAAATGCAGCACAGGCCATGGAGAACAGGGAGCCTTGTTATGCTGATGGGTGGGATGTAAATTGCCAGCAGCCACTCTGGAGAAGTGTATGGTGTTTCCTGAAACACCTAAAAAACAAAGCAACGGAGCCTACGGCACTTCCACTTATGGTCCTATAGCTTAGGGAAATTAAGATCAAAAACACACAGCCACCCCAAAGTTTCAGACGGCTCTGTTTACAAGAACCTCGTCTACGGTACAAGTTAAATATCCCAGAAAGCAAAAAATGGATAAAGAAGTTGTGGTACGTACGTACAATGGAATATCACTCACCAATGAAATCTATGTCATCTGGCCCGTCGTGGCATAATGAGTGGATTCAGGTACCATGATTCTAAGTGAAATAAGTCAAACCGAAAATGAAACATCATAAGATATCACTAATACACCGAATGTAATCTTGGGTACACATGAACTGAATTACTAAACAGAACAGGGTCTCAAATTTAGAAAACCGACTTATGTTTGCTTAAGGGGAAAGGTGAGTTGGGGTGCTGCATAAAACCAGAGATAGAAATTAGCACAGGTACGATTCTATACGTCAACTATGTAATAGTCAAACCTACCCCTTGCTCAACGAAATGGGCTAAACACCCTATATTCAACACCTAGGAATACACCTGACTAGTAAGAATCTTCAAACACATGGATTTATATGTCTCCATAAGAGAATCAAGCGTGTGTACAGCTGCATGAAGGCAGCAGAGAAAATCCGATAAATCCCATTATCAAAATGAATTACAAAAACAAAACACAATGACAGTGAAATAGAGAGCAATTCTTAGATAATTCATTCAGGGCTTGTGATGCAACCTGGATTTACCTCATCTACACCCAGAGCTGAGTGAGACATAAAGTTGGACACTTCGGGCTGATAGCTTTGGTGAGGTTCGATGAGCAAATGCAGACCATTTGAAGTCATACTGCATGGTACCCATTCCATGGTCCCAACTCTCCAGGTTTAAGCGATTCTTCCTTCAGCTAAAACATGCATGGGAAACCCACAGTATGGTGCACCGTGTGACCGGGAAACGTTTTCAAATGCATCTCAGTTTTCATCCCCTTTTACTCGGGTTCACAATTCCAGACACTTTACTAACACTCTCCGCACTTGGAGAGTCAGTGCCTTTAACCTGCTGTTTGGCACAGTTTGCAATTTCTGCACAAGATGAACAGGAATAGGGAGAACCAATGAGAGACTAGCTGTAGGTGTCTGCACGGGAAAATTTAACGCTCATTTCCAACCACGAAGAGGAATTAACCAAAGGCTCAGCATGCCGTGCCGGAACAAGATTAGGGCCTGAAGCAATCCTGCGGGTTTGGTGCCAGCTCACAAGAAAGCGATTTGAAGAAAGGAGCTCAGGGGCACTGTAATTCACAAACCTGCAGAGTTATAAATGACAGCTATCGTCCAAAAATATATTGAAGGGAGCCTGCGAAGAGGACTTGAAAGCAGGGCAGAATTGCAGGAAAACGATTTCAGGGGGTAGACTGGAATTGCATTTAAAGCATAGGAAAAGAGGCAGAACGTCGATAATGATGCACTTGGCCAAAAAGGGCGTATGCGTTTTTTCCTGAATATATTCAGGAAAACACGCATACGCGCTTTTTGGCCAACCAAGCAAGCATGTTAAAGAAATCTGCACTACAATGAAGTCTCACTGCCCCCTTGTCAAAAGGGCCATCTGAAAAAAGTGTAAAATCCAGAAATGCAGCACAGGCCATGGAGAACAGGGGGCCTTGTTATGCTGATGGGTGGGATGTAAATTGCCAAGAGCCACTCTGGAGAAGTGTATGGTGTTTCCTGAAACATCTAAAAAACAAAGCAACGGAGCCTACGGCACTTCCACTTATGGTCCTATAGCTTAGGGAAATTAAAATCAAAAACACACAGCAACCCCAAAGTTTCAGACGGCTCTGTTTACAAGAACCTCGTCTACGGTACAAGTTAAATATCCCAGAAAGCGAAAAATGGATAAAGTTGTGGTACGTACGTACAATGGAATATCACTCACCAACGAAATCTATGTCATCTGGCCCGTCGTGGCATAATGAGTGGATTCAGGTACGATGATTCTAAGAGAAATAAGTCACACAGAAAATGAAACATCATAAGATATCTCTAATACACCGAATGTAATCTTGGCTACACATGAACTGAATTACAAAACAGAACAGTGCCTCAAATTTAGAAAACCAACTTATGTTTGCTTAAGGGGAAAGGTGAGTTGGGGTGCTGCATAAAACCAGAGATAGAAATTAGCACAGATACCATTCCATACGTCAAATATGTAATAGTCAAGACCTACGCCTTGCTCAAGGAAATGGGCTAAACACCCTATATTCAACGCCTAGGAATACACCTGACTAGTAAGAATCTTCAAACACATGGATTTATATGTCTCCATAAGAGAATCAAGCGTGTGTACAGCTGCATGAAGGCAGCAGAGAAAATCCGATAAATCCCATTATCAAAATGAATTACAAAAAAAAACCACAATGACAGTGAAATAGAGAGCAATTCTTAAATAATTCATTCAGGGCTTGTGATGCAACCTGGATTTACCTCATCTAAACCCAGAGCAGAGTGAGACATAAGGTTGGACACTTCGGGCTGATAGCATTGGTGAGGTTCGATGAGCAAATGCAGACCATTTGAAGTCATACTACATGGTACCCATTCCATGGGTCCCAACTCTCCAGGTTTAAGCGATTCTACCTTCAGCTAAAACATGCATGGGAAACCCACAGAATGGTGCACCGTGTGACCGGGAAACGTTTTCAAATGCATCTCAGTTTTCGTCCCCTTTTACTCGGGTGCACAATTCCAGACCCTTTACTAACACTCTCCCCACTTGGAGAGTCAGTGCCTTTAACCTGCTCTTTGGCACAGTTTGCAATTTCTGCGCAAGATGAACAGGAATAGGGAGAACCAATGAGAGACTAGCTGTAGGTGTCTGCACGGGAAAATTTAACGCTCATTTCCCACCAGGAAGAGGAATTAACCAAACGCTCAGCATGCCGTGCCGGAACCAGATTAGGGCCTGAAGCAATCCTGCGGGTTTGCGGCCAGCTCACAAGAAAGCGATTTGAAGAAAGGAGCTCTGGGGCACTCTAATTCAAAGCCTGCAGAGTTATAAATGACAGCTATCGTCCAAAAATATATTGAAGGAAGGCTGCGAAGAGGACTTGAAAGCGGGGCAGAATTGCAAGAAAACGATTTCAGGGGGTAGACTGGAATTGCATTTAAAGCATAGGAAAAGAGGCAGAACGTCGACAATGATGCACTTGGCCAAAGGGAGTATGCGTTTTTTCCTGAATATATTCAGGAAAAAACGCATACGCCCTTTTTGGCCAACCAAGCAAGCATGTTAAAGAAATCTGCACTACAATGAAGTCTCACTGCCCCCCGGTCAAAAGGGCCATCTGAAAATGTGTAAAATCCAGAAATGCAGCACAGGCCATGGAGAACAGGGAGCCTTGTTATGCTGATGGGTGGGATGTAAATTGCCAGCAGCCACTCTGGAGAAGTGTATGGTGTTTCCTGAAACACCTAAAAAACAAAACAACGGAGCCTACGGCACTTCCACTTATGGTCCTATAGCTTAGGGAAATTAAGATCAAAAACACACAGCCACCCCAAAGTTTCAGACGGCTCTGTTTACAAGAACCTCGTCTACGGTACAAGTTAAATATCCCAGAAAGCGAAAAATGGATAAAGAAGTTGTGGTACGTACGTACAATGGAATATCACTCACCAATGAAATCTATGTCATCTGGCCCGTCGTGGCATAATGAGTGGATTCAGGTACGATGATTCTAAGTGAAATAAGTCAAACCGAAAATGAAACATCATAAGATATCACTAATACACCGAATGTAATCTTGGGTACACATGAACTGAATTACTAAACAGAACAGGGTCTCAAATTTAGAAAACCGACTTATGTTTGCTTAAGGGGAAAGGTGAGTTGGGGTGCTGCATAAAACCAGAGATAGAAATTAGCACAGGTACGATTCTATACGTCAACTATGTAATAGTCAAACCTACCCCTTGCACAACGAAATGGGCTAAACACCCTATATTCAACACCTAGGAATACACCTGACTAGTAAGAATCTTCAAACACATGGATTTATATGTCTCCATAAGAGAATCAAGCGTGTGTACAGCTGCATGAAGGCAGCAGAGAAAATCCGATAAATCCCATTATCAAAATGAATTACAAAAACAAAACACAATGACAGTGAAATAGAGAGCAATTCTTAGATAATTCATTCAGGGCTTGTGATGCAACCTGGATTTACCTCATCTACACCCAGAGCTGAGTGAGACATAAAGTTGGACACTTCGGGCTGATAGCTTTGGTGAGGTTCGATGAGCAAATGCAGACCATTTGAAGTCATACTGCATGGTACCCATTCCATGGTCCCAACTCTCCAGGTTTAAGCGATTCTTCCTTCAGCTAAAACATGCATGGGAAACCCACAGTATGGTGCACCGTGTGACCGGGAAACGTTTTCAAATGCATCTCAGTTTTCATCCCCTTTTACTCGGGTTCACAATTCCAGACACTTTACTAACACTCTCCGCACTTGGAGAGTCAGTGCCTTTAACCTGCTGTTTGGCACAGTTTGCAATTTCTGCACAAGATGAACAGGAATAGGGAGAACCAATGAGAGACTAGCTGTAGGTGTCTGCACGGGAAAATTTAACGCTCATTTCCAACCACGAAGAGGAATTAACCAAAGGCTCAGCATGCCGTGCCGGAACAAGATTAGGGCCTGAAGCAATCCTGCGGGTTTGGTGCCAGCTCACAAGAAAGCGATTTGAAGAAAGGAGCTCAGGGGCACTGTAATTCACAAACCTGCAGAGTTATAAATGACAGCTATCGTCCAAAAATATATTGAAGGGAGCCTGCGAAGAGGACTTGAAAGCAGGGCAGAATTGCAGGAAAACGATTTCAGGGGGTAGACTGGAATTGCATTTAAAGCATAGGAAAAGAGGCAGAACGTCGATAATGATGCACTTGGCCAAAAAGGGCGTATGCGTTTTTTCCTGAATATATTCAGGAAAACACGCATACGCGCTTTTTGGCCAACCAAGCAAGCATGTTAAAGAAATCTGCACTACAATGAAGTCTCACTGCCCCCTTGTCAAAAGGGCCATCTGAAAAAAGTGTAAAATCCAGAAATGCAGCACAGGCCATGGAGAACAGGGGGCCTTGTTATGCTGATGGGTGGGATGTAAATTGCCAAGAGCCACTCTGGAGAAGTGTATGGTGTTTCCTGAAACACCTAAAAAACAAAGCAACGGAGCCTACGGCACTTCCACTTATGGTCCTATAGCTTAGGGAAATTAAAATCAAAAACACACAGCAACCCCAAAGTTTCAGACGGCTCTGTTTACAAGAACCTCGTCTACGGTACAAGTTAAATATCCCAGAAAGCGAAAAATGGATAAAGTTGTGGTACGTACGTACAATGGAATATCACTCACCAACGAAATCTATGTCATCTGGCCCGTCGTGGCATAATGAGTGGATTCAGGTACGATGATTCTAAGAGAAATAAGTCACACAGAAAATGAAACATCATAAGATATCTCTAATACACCGAATGTAATCTTGGCTACACATGAACTGAATTACAAAACAGAACAGTGCCTCAAATTTAGAAAACCAACTTATGTTTGCTTAAGGGGAAAGGTGAGTTGGGGTGCTGCATAAAACCAGAGATAGAAATTAGCACAGATACCATTCCATACGTCAAATATGTAATAGTCAAGACCTACGCCTTGCTCAAGGAAATGGGCTAAACACCCTATATTCAACGCCTAGGAATACACCTGACTAGTAAGAATCTTCAAACACATGGATTTATATGTCTCCATAAGAGAATCAAGCGTGTGTACAGCTGCATGAAGGCAGCAGAGAAAATCCGATAAATCCCATTATCAAAATGAATTACAAAAAAAAAACACAATGACAGTGAAATAGAGAGCAATTCTTAAATAATTCATTCAGGGCTTGTGATGCAACCTGGATTTACCTCATCTAAACCCAGAGCAGAGTGAGACATAAGGTTGGACACTTCGGGCTGATAGCATTGGTGAGGTTCGATGAGCAAATGCAGACCATTTGAAGTCATACTACATGGTACCCATTCCATGGGTCCCAACTCTCCAGGTTTAAGCGATTCTACCTTCAGCTAAAACATGCATGGGAAACCCACAGAATGGTGCACCGTGTGACCGGGAAACGTTTTCAAATGCATCTCAGTTTTCGTCCCCTTTTACTCGGGTGCACAATTCCAGACCCTTTACTAACACTCTCCCCACTTGGAGAGTCAGTGCCTTTAACCTGCTCTTTGGCACAGTTTGCAATTTCTGCGCAAGATGAACAGGAATAGGGAGAACCAATGAGAGACTAGCTGTAGGTGTCTGCACGGGAAAATTTAACGCTCATTTCCCACCAGGAAGAGGAATTAACCAAACGCTCAGCATGCCGTGCCGGAACCAGATTAGGGCCTGAAGCAATCCTGCGGGTTTGCGGCCAGCTCACAAGAAAGCGATTTGAAGAAAGGAGCTCTGGGGCACTCTAATTCAAAGCCTGCAGAGTTATAAATGACAGCTATCGTCCAAAAATATATTGAAGGAAGGCTGCGAAGAGGACTTGAAAGCGGGGCAGAATTGCAAGAAAACGATTTCAGGGGGTAGACTGGAATTGCATTTAAAGCATAGGAAAAGAGGCAGAACGTCGACAATGATGCACTTGGCCAAAGGGAGTATGCGTTTTTTCCTGAATATATTCAGGAAAAAACGCATTCGCCCTTTTTGGCCAACCAAGCAAGCATGTTAAAGAAATCTGCACTACAATGAAGTCTCACTGCCCCCCGGTCAAAAGGGCCATCTGAAAATGTGTAAAATCCAGAAATGCAGCACAGGCCATGGAGAACAGGGAGCCTTGTTATGCTGATGGGTGGGATGTAAATTGCCAGCAGCCACTCTGGAGAAGTGTATGGTGTTTCCTGAAACACCTAAAAAACAAAACAACGGAGCCTACGGCACTTCCACTTATGGTCCTATAGCTTAGGGAAATTAAGATCAAAAACACACAGCCACCCCAAAGTTTCAGACGGCTCTGTTTACAAGAACCTCGTCTACGGTACAAGTTAAATATCCCAGAAAGCGAAAAATGGATAAAGAAGTTGTGGTACGTACGTACAATGGAATATCACTCACCAATGAAATCTATGTCATCTGGCCCGTCGTGGCATAATGAGTGGATTCAGGTACGATGATTCTAAGTGAAATAAGTCAACCCGAAAATGAAACATCATAAGATATCACTAATACACCGAATGTAATCTTGGGTACACATGAACTGAATTACTAAACAGAACAGGGTCTGAAATTTAGAAAACCGACTTATGTTTGCTTAAGGGGAAAGGTGAGTTGGGATGCTGCATAAAACCAGAGATAGAAATTAGAACAGATACCATTCCATACGTCAAATATGTAATACTCAAGACCTACCCCTTGCTCAACGAAATGGGCTAAACACCCTATATTCAATGCCTAGGAATACACCTGACTAGTAAGTATCTTCAAACCCATGGATTTATATGTCTCCATAAGAGAATCAAGCGTGTGTACAGCTGCATGAAGGCAGCAGAGAAAATCCGATAAATCCTATTATCAAAATGAATTACAAAAACAAAACACAATGACAGTGAAATAGAGAGCAATTCTTAAATAATTCATTCAGGGCTTGTGATGCAACCTGGATTTACCTCATCTAAACCCAGAGCTGAGTGAGACATAAGGTTGGACACTTCGGGCTGATAGCATTGGTGAGGTTCGATGAGCAAATGCAGACCATTTGAAGTCACACTCCATGGTACACATTCCATGTGTCCCAACTCTCCAGGTGTAATCGATCCTTCCTCAGCTAAAACATTCATGGGAATCCCAAAGTACGGTGCACCGTGTGACCGGGAAACATTTTCAAATGCATCTCAGTTTCCGTCCCCTTTTACTCGGGATCACCAATCCAGACCCTTTACTAACCCTCTCCCCACTTGGAGAGTCAGTGTCTTTAACCTCCTGTTTGGCACAGTTTGCAATTTCTGCGCAAGATGAACAGGAATAGGGAGAACCAATGGGAGACTAGCTGGAGGTGTCTGCACGGGCAAATTTAACGCTCATTTCCCACCAGGAAGAGGAATTAACCAAACGCTCACAATGCCGTGCCAGAAACAGATTAGGGCCTGAAACAATCCTGCGGATTTGCGGCCTACTCTCAAGAAAGCGATTTGAAGAAAGGAGCTCAGGGGCACTGTAATTCACAAACCTGCAGAGTTATAAATGACAGCTATCTTCCAAAAATATATTGAAGGTAGGCTGCGAAGAGGACTTGAAAGCGGAGCAGAATTGCAGGAAAACGATTTCAGGGCGTAGACTGGAATTGCATTTAAATCATAGGAAAAGAGGCAGAACGTCGACAATGATGCACTTGGCCAAAAAGGGCGTATGCGTTTTGTCCTGAATATATTCAGGAAAAAACGCATACGCCTTTTTTGGCCAACCAAGCAAGCATGTTAAAGAAATCTGCACCACAATGAAGTCTCACTGCCCCCCGGTCAAAAGAGCCATCTGAAAAAAGTGTAAAATCCAGAAATGCAGCACAGGTCATGGAGAACAGGGAGCCATGTTATGCTGATGGGTGGGATGTAAATTGCCAAGAGCCACTCTGGAGAAGTGTATGGTGTTTCATGAAACACCTAAAAAACAAAGCAACGGAGCCTACGGCACTTCCACTTATGGTCCGATAGCTTAGGGAAATTAAAATCCACAACAAACAGCCACCCCAAAGTTTCAGACGGCTGTGTTTACAAGAACCTCGTCTACGGTACAAGTTAAATATCCCAGAAAGCGAAAAATGGATAAAGAATTTGTGGTAAGTACGTACAATGGAATATCACTCACCAATGAAATCTATGTCACCTGGCCCGTCGTGGCATAATGAGTGGATTCAGGTACGATGATTCTAAGTGAAATAAGTCACACAGAAAATGAAACATCATAAGATATCACTAATACACCGAATGTAATCTTGGCTACACATGACCTGAATTACAAAACAGAACAGGGTCTCAAATTTAGAAAACCAACTTATGTTTGCTTAAGGGGAAAGGTGAGTTGGGGTGCTGCCTCAAACCAGAGATTGAAATTAGTACAGACACCGTTCCATAAGCCAAATATATAATAGACTAGACCTACTCCTTGCTCAACGAAATGGACTCAACACCCCATATTCAATGCGTGGGAATATACCTGACAAGTAAGAATCTTAAAACCCATGGATTTATATGTCTGCATAAGTAAATCAAGCGTGTGTACAGCGGCCTTTACGCAGCAGTGAAAATCCGATAAATCCAATTATCAAAATAAATTTCAAAAACAAAACACAATGACAGTGAAATAGAGAGCAATTCTTAAATAATTCATTCAGGGCTTCTGATGCAACCTGGATTTACCTAATCTACACCCAGAGCTGAGTGAGACATAAGGCTGGACACTTCTGGCTGATAGCATTGGTGAGGTTCGGTGAGCAAACGCAGACCCTTTGAAGTCGTACTGCATGGTACCCATTCCATGGGTCCCAACTCTCCAGGTTTAAGGGATTCTTCCCTCAGCTAAAACATGCATGGGAAACCCAGAGTATGGTCCACCGTGTGATTGGGAAACGTTTTCAAATGCATCTCAGGTTTCGTCCCCTGGTACTCGGGTGCACCGTTCCAGACGCTTTACTAACACTCTCCCCACTTAGAGAGTCAGTGCCTTTAACCTCCTGTTTGGCACAGTTTGCAATTTCTGCGCAAGACGAAAAGGAATAGGGAGAACCAATGAGAGACTAGCTGTAGGTGTCTGCACGGGCAAATGGAACGCCCATTTCCCACCAGGAAGGGGAATTAACCAAAGGATCAGTGTGCCCTGCCAGAACCAGATAAGGGCCTGAAGCAATCCTGCGGTTTTGCTGCCAGCTCACAAGAAAGAGAGTTGAAGAAAGGAGCTCAGGGGCACTGTCATTCACAAACCTGCAGAGTTATGAATGACAGCTATCGTCCAAAAATATATTGAAGTAAGTCTTTGAAGAGGACTTGAATGCGGGGCAGAATTTCAGGAAAACGATTTCAGGGGGGCGACAGGAATTGCACTTAAAGCATAGGAAAAGAGGCAGAATGTCCACAATGATGCACTTGGCCAAAAAGGGCGAATGCGTTTTTTCCTGAATATATTCAGGAAAAAACGCATACGCCCATTTTGGCCAACCAAGCAAGCGTCTAAAGGAAATCTGCACTACAATGAAGTCTCACTGCCCCCCGGTCAAAAGGGCCATCTGAAAAATGTGTAAAATCCAGAAAGGCAGGACAGGTCATGGAGAACAGGGAGCCTTGTTATGCTGATGGGCGGGATGTAAATTGCCAACAGCCACTCTGGAGAAGTGTACGGTGTTTCCTGAAACATGTAGGAAACAGAGCAACACAGCCTATGGCACTTCCACTTAGGGTCCTATAGCTTAGGGAAATTAAAATCAAAAACACACAGCCACCCCAAAGTTTGGGACGGCTCTGTTTACAAGAACCTCGTCTACGGTACAAGTTAAATATCCGTGAAAGCAAAAAATGGATAAAGAAGTTGTGGTACGTACGTACAATGGAATATCACTCAGCAATGAGATCTACGTCATCAGGCCCGTAGCGGCATAATGAGTGCATTCAGGTACGACGATTCTACGAGAAATAAGTCACACAGAAAAAGAAACATCATAAGATATCACTAATACACGGAACGTAAACTTGGCTACACATGAACTGAATTACAAAACAGAACAGGGTCTCAAATTTAGAAAACCAACTTATGCTTGCTTATGGGGAAAGGTGAGTTGGGGTGCTGCATCAAAGCAGAGATTGAAATTAGCAAAGATACCGTTCCATAAGCCAAATATATAATAGACAAGACCTACTCCTTGCTCAACGAAATGGACTCAACACCCCATATTCAATGCCTGGGAATATACCTGACAAGTAAGAATCTTAAGACCCATGGATTTATATGTCTCCATAAGGAAATCAAGCGTGTGTACAGCGGCCTAAACGCAGCAGTGAAAATCCGATAAATCACATTATCAAAATAAATTTCACAAACAAAACACAATGACAGTGAAATAGAGAGCAATTCTTAAATAATTCATTCAGGGCTTGTGATGCAACCTGGATTTACCACATCTACACGCAGAGCAGTTTGAGACATAAGGCTGGACACTTTGGGCTGATAGCATTGGTGAGGTTCGGTGAGCAAAGGCAGACCCTTTGAAGTCATACTGCATGGTACACATTCCATGGGTCCCAACTCTCCAGGTTTAAGGGATTCTTCCTTCAGCTAAAACATGCATGGGAAACCCAGAGTATGGTCCACCGTGTGATTGGGAAACGTTTTCAAATGCATCTCAGGTTTCGACCCCTGGTACTCGGGTGCAACGTTCCAGACGCTTTACTAACACTCTCCCCACTTGGAGAGTCAGTGCCTTTAACCTCCTGTTTGGCACAGTTTGCAATTTCTGCGCAAGATGTACAGGAACAGAGAGAACCAATGAGAGACTAGCTGTAGGTGTCTGCACGGGCAAATGGAACGCTCATTTCCCACCAGGAAGAGGAATTAACCAAATGCTCAGCGTGCCCTGCCCTAACCAGGTTAGGGCCTGAAGCAATCCTGCGGTTTTGCGGCCAGCTCACAAGGTAGCGAGTTTAAGAAAGGAGCCCAGGGGCACTGTAATTCACAAAACTGCAGAGTTATGAATGACAGCTATCGTCCAAAAATGTATTGAAGTAAGTCTTCGAAGAGGACTTGAAAGCGGGGCAGAATTTCAGGAAAACGATTTCATGGGGTAGACTGGAATTGCACTTAAAGCATAGGAAAAGAGGCAGAATGTCGACAATGATGCAATTGGCCAAAATGTGCGTATGCGTTTTTTCCTGAATATATTCAGGAAAAAGCGCATACGCCCTTTTTGGCCAACCAAGCAAGCGTGTAAAGGAAATCTGAACTACAATGAAGTCTCTCTGCTCCCCGGTCAAAAGGGCCATCTGAGAAAAGTGTAAAATCCAGAAAGGCAGGACAGGTCATGGAGAACGGGGAGCCTTGTTATGCTGATGGGCGGGATGTAAATTGCCAACAGCCACTCTGGAGAAGTGTATGGTGTTTCCTGAAACACGTAGGAAACAAAACAACACAGCCTATGGCACTTCCACTTAGGGTCCTGTAGCTTAGGGAAATTAAAATCAAAAACACACAGCCACCCCAAAGTTTGGGACGGCTCTGTTTACAAGAACCTCGTCTACGGTACAAGTTAAATATCCGAGAAAGCAAAAAATGGATAAAGAAGTTGTGGTACGTACGTACAGTGGAATATCACTCAGCAATGAGATCTACGTCATCAGGCCCGTAGCGGCATAATGAGTGGTTTCAGGTACGACGATTCGACGAGAAATAAGTCACACAGAAAAAGAAACATTAAGATATCACTAATACACCGAATGTGAACTTGGCTACACATGAACTGAATTACAAAACAGAACAGGGTCTCAAATTTAGAAAACCAACTTATGCTTGCTTAAGGGGAAACGTGAGTTGGGGTGCTGCATAAAACCAGAGATTGAAATTAGAACAGATACCATTCCATAAGCCAAATATTTAATACTCAAGACCTACTCCTTGCTCAACGAAATGGACTAAACAACCCATATTCAATGCCTAGGAATACACCTGCCAATTAAGAATCTTAACACCCATGGATTTATGTCTCCGTAAGAGAATCAGGCATGTGTTCAGCGCCATAAATGCAGCCGTGAAAATCCGATAAATCCCATTATCAAAATAAATTACAAAAACAAAACACAATGACAGTGAAATAGAGAGCAATTCTTAAATAATTCATTCAGGGCTTGTGATGCAACCTGGAGTTACCACATCTACACCTAGAGCTGGGTGAGACATAAGGCTGGACACTTCGGGCGGATACCATTGGTGAGGTTCAGTGAGCAAATGCAGACCCTTTGAAGTCATACTGCATGGTACACATTCCATGGGTCCCAACTCTCCAGGTTTAAGGGATTCTTCCTTCAGCTAAAACATGCATGGGAATCCCAGAGTATGGTCCACCGTGTGACGGGGAAACGTTTTTAAATGCGTCTCAGTTTTCGTCCCCTGGTACTCGGGTTCACCATTCCAGACGCTTTACTTACACTGTCCCTACCTGGAGAGTCAGTGCCTTTAACCTCCTGTTTGGCACAGTTTGCAATTTCTGCGCAAGATGAACAGGAATAGGGAGAACCAATGAGAGACTAGCTGTAGGTGTCTGCACGGGCAAATTTAACGCTCATTACCAACCAGGAAGAGGAATTAGCCAAAGGCTCAGCATGCCGTGCCAGAACCAGATTAGGGCCTGAAGCAATCCTGCGGTTTTGCGGCCAGCTCACAAGAAAGCGAGTTGAAGAAAGGAGCTCAGGGGCACTGTAATTCACAAACCTGCAGAGTTATAAATGACAGCTATCATCCAAAAATATATTGAAGTAAGGCTACAAAGAGGACTTGAACGTGGGGCAGAATTCCAGGACTACGATTTCAGGAGGTAGACGGGAAATCCTCTGAAAGTATAGGAAAGGAGTCAGAATGTCGACAATGATGCACTTGGTCAAAAAGGGCATATGCGTTTTTTCCAGGGCCCTCATTAAAGATGGTAGGAGGCTCCAGGTATGCTTCAGTGGCCAACAGAAGACCCACGTCGCCAAGGCGACGTGAGCCAGCCATGCAGGAGTGACCTCACATCAGAGGGCCCACCTCACAGAAGGGTAAGGAACCCAGGAAGGATCAGACCCTCACCAGAGTGCCCACAACAGCAAGGGGCTGGGAACCAGGCAGGAGTGTCCTCACACCCGTGGGACCACATCATCGAAAGTTGAGGTACCCAGCACATGTGGCCTCAAACCAGAGGACCCACATCACCATGGGTCTCGGAGCGAGGCAGGCAGGATTAACCTCCCAACACATGGCCCATTGTATAAAAAAGGTGAGGAATCCAGCCGTTGGAACATCCCAGCAGGCGGCCCAGATCACCGAGGCTATGGGATCCAGGCAGTGATGAACTCACAACAGAGGGCCCTCATCGTGATACTGTAAGCAACCCAGCCGTTGTGACCTCAGAGCACAAGGCCCACATCCCCATGGGGGAGGGAACCAAGCAGGAGTGTCATCGCACCAGTGGGCACACATCAGAAAATGTGGGGAGCCCAGCAGTTAGGGCCAGACGCCAGAGGGCCCTCATCACTGAGGAGAGGAGGCTCCCAGCAAGCTCCAACTGCTACCAGAGGGCTGACGTCACCAATGCGGTGTGTGCCAGCCAGGCAGGAGTGACCTCAGAGCAGAGGGCCAACCACACAAAAGTGTGAGGAACCCAAAGAGGATCAGACTCTCACCAGAGGGCCCACATCACCAAGGGAATGGAAACCAGGCAGGAGTGTCCTCACACCAGTGGGGCCACATCACCGAAATGTGATGGACCCAGCACACGTGGCCTCAAACTAGAGGACACACATCACCAAGGGGCTGGGAGTGAGGCAGGCAGGAGGAGCCTCAAAACAGAGGGCCCATAGAATAAAAAAGGTGAGGAATCCCGCAGTTGGAACCTCCCAGCAGGCGGCCAGGAGCAGCGAGGATATGGGATCCAGGCCTGACTGAACACAAAACAGAGGGCCCTCATCATGAAACTGTGAGCAACCCAGCCGTTGGGACCTCAGAGCAGAAGGCCCACATTCCCATGTGGTTGGGAACCTGGCAGGAGTGTACTCGCACCACAGGGCGCACATTAGAGAATTTTGGGAGCCCAGAAGTTAGGGCCTGACGCCAGAGGGCCCTCATCACCGAGGAGAGGAAGCTCCCAGCAGGCTCCAACTGCCACAAGAGGGCCGACGTTGCCAAGGTGGGGTGTGCCAGCCAGGCAGGAGTGACCTCACAGCAGAGGGTCCACCTCACAGAAGGGTGAGGAACCCAGCCAGGATCAGACTCTCACCAGAGGGCCCACATCACCAAGGGGATAGGAACCAGGCAGGAGTGTCCTCACACCAGTGGGGCCACATAATCGAAAGGTGAGGGACCCAGCACACGTAGCCTCAAACCAGAGGACACACATCACCAAGGGGCTGGGAGTCAGGCAGGCAGGAGGAGCCTCAAAACAGAGGGCCCATAGAAGAAAAAAGGTGAGGAATCCCGCAGTTGGAACCTCCCCGCAGGCAGCCAGGAGCAGCGAGGCTATTGGATCCAGGGCGGAGTGAACTCACACCAGAGGACCCTCATCATGAAACTGAGCAACCCACCGTTGGGACCTCAGAGCAGAAGGCCCACATTCCCATGGGGTTGGGAACCTGGCAGGAGTGTAGTCACACCACAGGGCGCACATCAGAAAATTTTGGGAGCCCAGGAGTTAGGGTCTGACGCCAGAGGGCCCTCATTACCGAGGGGTGGAGACCCCCAGCAGGCACCAACTCCCAACTGAGGGCCCACGTCGCCAAGGTGATGTGTGCCAGCCAGGCAGGAGTGACCTCACAGCAGAGGGTCTACCTCACAGAAGGGTGAGGAAACCAGCCAGGATAAGACTCTCACCAGAGAGCCCACATCACCAAGGGGATCGGAAAAAGGCAGCAGTGTCCTCACACCAGTGTGGCCACATTATAGAAAGGTGAGGAACCCAGCACATGTGGCCTAAACCAGAGGACCCACATTTCCAAGGTGCTCCGAGTGAGGCAAGCAGGAGTAGCCTAACAACACAGGGCCCACAGAATAAAAAAGGTGAGGAATCCAGCAGTTTGAACCTCCCAGCAGGTGGCCCAGAGCATGGAGTCTATGGGATCCAGGCCACAGTGAACTCACAGCAGAGGGCCCACATCATGAAACTGTGAGCAACCCAGCCGGTGGAACCTCAGAGCAGAAGGCCCACATCCCCATGGGGATAGGAACCTCGCAGGAGTGTCCTCGCACAACTTAACACGTATCAGAAAATGTGGGAACCCAGCAGTTAGGGCCTGACGCCAGAGGGCCCTCATCACCGAGGAGAGGAGGCTACCAGCAGGCTCCAAATGCCACCAGAGGGCCGACGTCACCAAGGCAATGGGAGCAAGCCAGGCAGGAGTTACCTCACAGCAGAGGGCCCACCTCACAGAAGTGTGAGGAACCCAACCAGGATCAGACTCTAACCAGAGGGCCCACATCACCAAGGGGATGGAAACCAGGCAGGAGTGTCCTCACACCAGTGGGGCCACATCAGCCAAATGTGAGGAACACAGCACATGTGGCCTCAAATAAGGGGACACACATCACGAAAGGGCTGGGAGTGAGGCATGCAGGAGGAGACTCACAACAGAGGGCCCATAGAATAAAAAGGTGAGGAACCCCGCAGTTGGAAGCTCCAAGCAGGTGGCCCAGAGCACCGAGGCTATGGGATCCATGCCGGAGTGAACTCACAGCAGAGGGCCCACATTCTGACACTGTGAGCAACCCAGCCGTTGGGACCTCAGAGCAGAAAGCCCACATCCCCATGGGGATGGGACCCTGGCAGGAGTGTACTCGCACGACAGGGCGCACATCAGAAAATTTTGGGAGCCCATGAGTTAGGGCCTGACGCCAGAGGGCCCTCATTACCGAGGGGAGGAGACTCCCAGCAGGCACCAACTCCCAACTGAGGGCCCACATCGCCAAGGTGACGTGTGCCAGCCAGGCAGGAGTGACCTCACAGCAGAGGGTCTACCTCACAGAAGGGTGAGGAATCCAGCCAGGATCAGGCTCTCACCAGAGGGCCCCCATCACCAAGTGGATGGGAACCAGGCAGGAGTGTCCTCACACCAGTGGGGCCACATCAATAAAGGTGAGGAAACCGGCACATGTGGCCTCAAACCAGAGGACCTACATCACAAAGGGGCTGGGAGTGAGTCAGGAAGGAGGAGCATGAAAACACAGGACCCAAAGAATAGAAAAGGTAAGGAATTCAGCAGTAGGAACCTCCCAGCAGGCGGCTCAGAGCACAGAGTCTATGGGATCTAGGCCTGAGTGAACTAACACCAGAGAGCCAACATCATGAAACGGTGAACAACACAGGTGTTGGGACCTTAGAGCAGAAGGCCCACATGCCCATGGGGATGGGAACCTGGCAGGAGTGCCCTCGCACCACTTAGCACGTATCAGAAAATGTGGGAACCCAGCAGTTAGGGTCTGATGCCAGAGGGCCTCATCACCGAGGGGAGGAGGCTCCCAACAGGCTCCAACTGCCACCAGAGGTCCGACGTCGCCAAGGCGGGGTGTGCTAGCCAGGCAGGAGTGACCTCAGAGAAGAGGGCCCACCTCACAGAAGTGTGAGGAACCCAACCAGGATCAGACTCTCGCTGGAGGGACCACATCACCAAGGGGATGGGAAGCAGGCAGGAGTGTCCTCACACCAGTGGGGCCACATCATCAAAAGATGAGGAACCCATCACATGTGGTCTCAAACCAGAGGACACACATCACCAAGGGGCTGGGAGTGAGGCAGGTGTCTGGAGGGGCACATTTAACTCTAATTTCCCACCAGGAAGAGGAATTAACCAAAGGCTCAGAGTGCCGTGCCACACCCTAATTATGGCCTGAAGCAAACCTGCGGTTTTGTGGCCAGCTTTCAAGGAAGCGAGTTAAGAAAGGAAATCACGGGCACTGTAATTCACAAACCTGCAGAGTTATAAATGACAGCTATTGGCAAAAATATATTGAAGTAAGTCTGCAAAGAGGACTTGAAAACGAGGCAGAATTGAGGAATCATATTTCAGGAGGTAGACTGGAATTGCATTTAAAACATGTGAAAAGCGGCAGATCTTTGACAGTGATGCACTTGGACGAACAGTGCGTATACATTTTTTCCTGAATATATTCAGGAAAAAACGCATATGCCCTTTTTGGCCAACCAAGCACTCGAGCAATGGAAATCCGTACTACAATGAAGTCTCATTTCCCATTCGTCAAAAGGGCCATCTGAAAAAAGTGCAAAAACCAGAAACACAGAACAGGCCATGGAGAACAGGGAGCCTTGTTATGCTGATGGGCGGGATGTAAATTGCCAACAGACACTCTGGAGATGTTTATGGTGTATCCTGAAACATCTGAAAAACAAAGCTACAGAGACTAGGGCACTTCCACTTTTGGCCCTATAGCTTAGGAAAATTAAAATCAACAAGACACAGCCAACACAAAATTTAGGGCTGCTGTGTTTACAAGAACCTCGAATCCAGTACAAATTAAATATCCCAGAAAGAAAAAAATGGATAAAGGAGTTGTGCTACTTACGTACAACGGAATATCACTCAGCAATGAAATCAATGTCATCAGGCCTGTAGCAGCAAATTGAGTGGATTTAAGTATGATGATTCTAAGAGAAATATGTCACACAGAGAAAGATAATTATCATAAGATATCACTAATAGAGGGAGTGTAAACTTGGCTACACATAAACTGAATTACAAAACCGAACAGTCTCACATTTAGATAAAAACTTATGCTTGCTTAAGGGGAAAGTTGAGTTGGGGTGCTGTATAAAACCAGAGATTGAAATTAGCACACATACCATTCCATAAGCCAAATATGTAATAGACAAGACCTACTCTTTGCTCAACGAAATAGACTCATCCATGGTGTATCACCTCACACCTGTTAGAATGGGCATCATCTGAAAATCTACAAACAACAAATGCTGGAAAGGGTGTGGAAATAAGGAACCCTCTTCCACTACTGTTGGGAATGTAAATTGATACAGTCACTGTGGAGAACATTATGGAGTTTCTTATAAAACTAAGAATAGAATTACCATATGATACAGCAATCCCACTACTGGGCATATACCCAGACAAAACCATAAATCAAAAAGAGACATTCACCTCAATGTTCATTGCATCACTATTTACAATATCCAGGTAATGGAAGCAACCTAAATGCCCACAGACAGACGAAAACATAAAGATGTGGTACAAATATAAAATGGAATATTACTAAGCCATAAAAAGGAATGAAATTGGGTCATTTGTAGAGACGTTGATGGATCTAGAGACTGTCATACAGAGTGAAGTAAGTCAGAAATAGAAAAACAAATCTTGTATATTAATGCATATATGTGGAACCTAGAAAAATTATACAGATGAACCGTTTTTTAAGGCAGAAATAGAGCAACAGATGTAGACAAAAAACGTATGGACACCAAGGGGGGAAAGCTGTTGGGGGGTGGTGGTGGGAGGATTGAGAGATTGGGATTGGCATGTATATATTTATATGTATAAAATAGATAACCAAAAAGAACCTGCTGTATAAAAAAATAAAATAAAATTCAAAATTACAAAAAGTAAAACAGAAAAAATATTCTTCCCTTCACATACATGTATTTATATGAATAAATTATTTCCATGCTTATATCTGTAAATACAAAAAAGAGGAATAAAATCTACCTTGAACCAAAAATGAAAAAAAGAAAAAAAAAACAGAACCCACCAGTTACACAGAGGAAAACCGTATCAGGGCACTTGCTCCAGTTGTAAACAATTCTGTAGTTGGCCAGTGGTGGGGAATCATCTCCCATTCAGCCAGCAGGCCCCACGCAACAAGCGTCCTCATTGCAAAGCTGGGAGACCGTGCCAAGGCATCTGTGAGTAAATGTGGGCCGAGCCCCAGGCCAGCTGCTGCTGAAATGTTCCCACCCTTCCCAGGTAAAACACCTGAATATGTACAAGGACTTGAAAGCCTAGAGGAAGGGCCATGGAGCCACATGAGCACCAGCATGCCAGCCGATTTGGTGCCTGCAGGCCAGCCAGGATGGTCCTGGCCCTGGGTACTCTTCTGGAAGCCTTCCATTTTCCTGCCTGAGATACCCCTGCTGTCCGGGCCCCCACTGCTTTCTTCCTCACTCACCTCTGCCCAGGGAGAAATTCCAGAGGCAGGTATGGGTGACACATCCTCTTCTTTAGCAGGTGGCATCTTGGTAACTGCTGCAGAAAGTCCAGCAGAGCCCCACTCACACTGGGCCACCCACAAAGCCGTGGCCTCTCACTCCCTCCCACCAGTCCAGCCCCGAGACTGCTGACAGGGCAGAGAAAATGGCGTCAGGCACAGCTGCAGGGGCTCTTGCTGCCTGGAGCGGTGTTTATATTGATCTGAACCCAGGCACACCTGGGGAGGTCTGGCCGGCACGGTCAGGCTTCCCAGGCCAGCCAATAATCACCCCTCAGGCGCTCACAGTTGCAGAAACTGGAACTTGCTGAATCGGCCAGGTCCAAGGAACAGGTGTGGGCTCCTGAGAGTGAGGATAGACAAGGGGTTGCAGCTCTGGCTTGTTTTCTAATTATATTATCTGGCCCATGAGTGGGAGACAACTTCAAGAAAACCCTCTCCTAATGAGAGGAACCCAGGAGTCAGGGAGAGGAGGGGTGGGTGGTGGGTGGAGGCAGAGGCCTGGTGCCCCGGGTGCAGTGGAAGTCTCTGGAAGACCAGGTGGAGGGAGGCCACACAGAGTGATGCCCAGGGTCACAGACCTGTTGGAGCTGCTGTTTCTTAGTTCAAGTCCTGCTCTGAGGTGCTCTGTGTCAGATCTGAGTGACAGGTGAGTTGGAAGTGCTCTGCAATGAGGGCAATGTGCACGGTACCTGTGTGCCCAGCCCTGCCAGGGTAACTGCAAGGGTAGCTCTGTATCCTGGGAGGGGCCTGACCATGAGAGCCCCATGGGCTACAGGGGAACCTGCCCAGGGAACCCCATATCCTGGGAGGGGCCTGAACAGGAGAGCACCGTGGGCTGCGGTGGGGGTGGGGTACCTGCCCAGGTGAGCTCCATATCCTGGGATTGGCCTGACCTCGAGAGCCCCATGGGCTGCTGGAGTCCTGGTAAAGGATGTCAGGACAGTCAGTGAAGCCACCGAGGATATACCTCCAGTAGTTCCTAAATCCTACACCCTGCTGGTCATTCTACCAACCACCGGGACATGGTATTCTGTATTAGTCTTCAATGATGCCTTCTTTTGTATTCTATTAGTCCCAGAGTCACAAGAAATTTTGGCTTGTGAGTGGCAGGACTCAACATACAACTAAAACAATACTTCTGGGCCGTGTTGCCCCAAGGGTTCAAAAATTCCCACACCATCTTTGGGGAAAGCTCAGTTAAAGACCTAAAAGTTCTACCTCTGGAAAAGGAAACACTCCTTCAATATGCAGACGACATTCTGATCGCCAGCCCTACTAAGGAGACCTCTGAACTACCAAGCCAATAAAGGATAGAAGTTGTCAAATAAAAAGCTCAAATATCACAGACTACGGTGACCTGCCTGGGCTTCATTCTCACAGAAGGTCGGAGAAGCCCATCTCAGGAAAGGGAAGAAACAATTTACAGCCTTACCCATTTCTAAAACTAGAAGACAGCTTAGGGGTTCCTGGGGAGGCCAGGGTTGGTGCTTCTGGATCCCTAACTACAGTCTACTAGCTGGGCCTCTATATGAAACACTGAAAGGAAAAGATGATGATCCTTTTGAATAGAATCCAGAAGTGGCCTTTCAAGAATGGAAAGAGCAGTCAATTCAGACCCTTGCCCTGGAACTCCCTAATTTAGCTAAACCCTTTGACCTTTACATTCCTGGTGAATGGTGAATCGCTATTGGAGTATTAGTGCAAAAACTGGGACCACTTGAAATGGAACAATGCAAGAATGCCATCCCGGTAGGATAAACTACGGTCACCAATGGGCTTGGCCCACCGCCACATCTGACCAAGATACTGGCGGTATCTGAAAACCTGGAAATCAGCAGCACAAAAGGCCACCTCCCTCCTAAGGGAAAAGGACCCCACGTGGTGATCCTAGGCCCCAACCATGCCCTGAAGTTGCAGGGTTTGCTCCGTGGGCACACTGACCTCGAGTGAGGAGGCCCTCCAACTCCAACCTCCAGAGAGATAACCGGGGTAAAGGGGCACCATGACGACTCATGTGACCATCACTTGACCTGGAGTTTCTCTCATAAAACAACAAGAGTGTGTCCCAAAAGAGTAGACTACTGCTTGCAGGACTTACTGCACCCAGAGCGGACCTAATAATCTTGGCGGGGGAAACGTATATCACGCTGTCACCATAGAAGAGCCTACAGACACTGTGATGATGGTGGCCAATAAGACCGGCTGGACTCCTGTTTACTTCAAAAGGCTGTTGACTCAGTGGCCATCATGGTCCTTCATCACCACTGACCCTGGACTGTCTGGGAGTTGAGCAGGCAGGGTCCTGACACCTGGTGCTGTTTTTACGTTAATTCAGGGGCCTAATTGAAGAAAGTGCAGACTACTGGTCAGAGCATCTAGGCTGGCAGAAACGGTCAGCCTAAGGTGGCCGAACAAATGCAGGGCGGGGTGAAACTGGACCTCACAGCGTCACTGCACATCTCCTTCCTGGACCCTTAAAGGTCATTAGAATCTATAACGCTTCCAATACTGGTGCTCAGGCGGACGAGCGGGGAGGCAGGAGGCCTGGGGACAATCAACGTCACCTGGAGGCTGCTGGGGAGAAGTTCTGACCCTCGCCCACGGGTATGAGGGCTCCTAACTCAGCACTCAGCAGTTACAGAAGAAGGGTCTGCACCCTCAGCACTCTAAGAATGAGGAAGGGGAAAAAAGGCAGAAGAGGGCTTTTTCCCAGGCAAAGCCCCTTAAAAATCCCTGGGAGATAAAAATAGAATCTGGGCAATAAAATAAAGTCTAACCTTTTTTATCCTTTGTGCTTTGTCTAATTTCACGTGCTCCTAGGGTCCCGCATACAGAGGTTCAACAGCCGGCACTTCAGACCAGATTTCCTAGTGCAGAATGGCTGGGTCGACACTTCAGCTCCTGGGACACAGTGCACACTCCGCGATATAGAGCCTGAGCTGCAGCCAACCGGGCCCTCGAGAGCTCCGCCCCCTCCCTCCCACTGACTCTGACAGGATCTCTACACAGCAGCCCAGCCCACAGCCCACGGGGTAGCACATGCTCTCACCTCTCCATTCTCTGATCAAAATATAAAGTTTCCTTTGCTTCTGAACCAAACTCAGTCTCAATCTGTTGGCTCCAATGACACTGGGCAGGGGGACACTTGTTGGGGTCCACTCTGGAGGATCAGTAACAGAAATTGAGAACATTGTAACTTCAATGAACAGATGTTTGAGCCAAACTGTAATTAACATAGAACAGTGTATAAGGCTCGGGTAAAATAAGATGTTTCTAACACTCCCATTTGATATTTCCATCACTTTATTATAAGCAAGTTCAGTGAAAAGGTTTGTCTTATTTGTCAGGTCAATATTAGAGAAACGAAGTGATTTCTTTCCAAGGATGTACATCTAAAAATCTTGGTTAAAGCTTCAATCTTGTTTTAAATGCTTTTCCATTGAAAATGATACCTCTCTTTCAGTTCCCCCAATTCTGAGAAGTATAAAATCTTATAATTTATTATTACCAAAGGGGAAAGGTGGGAGGAGGGATAAATTAACAGTTTGGGATTAACACATACACACTGCTATGTATAAAATCGATCATCAACAAGGAACTACTGTATAGCACCGGGAACTACACTCAATATTTTACAATAACCTATAAGGGGAAATAATCTGAAAAAGAATAGATATTTTTATTGACATCATCTATTAATGACAGTTAAAATGGAACCTAAGGGAAGCCGGTGGTGAGTGCTTCTGACCCTGAAGACTTCAATCATCTAAAGTTTGGACTCTGCCTACTTCCCAAGGCCCTTAATGAACATATGTGTAGCCGTAGCTTAAAAAATTCCCCAGTTTGGGTTGTGGAGAGACACTGATTTTGTAAAAGCCCTGGTGTTCTCCTCACATGAATGGGACACTTCCTACAGCTAAAACATGCCTGTCACACCCAGAGGATGGTATACCGTCTGATCGGGAAGAGTTTGGAAAAGGCATCTCATCTCCTCATCTCCTGGTGCTCGGGTTCACCCCTCCAGCGTCTTTACGAACAGTCTCCCCACTTGGAGATGTCAGCACTGTCAACATCCTGTTGCAGACAGTTTGGAATTTGTCCAGAGGATGAAGCAGAAGGAGGAGGAACAATGAGAGACAAGTCCTAGGTGTTCGGACAGGCACATGTCACTCTTATTTCCAATCAGGAAGACGAATTGACCAAAGGCTAGGGTTGCCCATGGAAACAGAATAGGGCTTGAGGAAATCCCGCTGCTTTGTGGCCAGTTCCCATAAACACAAGTTGAAAAATGGAACTCAGGGACACTAAAATTCACGAAACTGCAGAGTTGAAAATATCTATCACTGAAAAATGTCTTGAGGAAAGTCAGAGGAAAGGACTTGTAAGCAACGGAGAATGGCAGGAAAGGGATTGGAAGAGGTAGAAAGGACTCGCCATTAAGCACAAGAAAAAGGGCTGAACATTGCCAACATTGCAATTGGCCAAAAAGGGTGTATGCGTCTTTTTCTGTATGTATTCAAGAAAAGGACATACACTTTTTTAGCCAACCAAACAGGTGGGCACTGGAAATCAATACTACAAAACATATCACTTCGCATCAGTCAGAAGAGCCTTCCTCATAAAGTGTAAACACCAGAAATGCAGGACAGGGCAAGGAGAAAAGGGAGCCCTCTGAGGCTTATACTGGAAATGTATATTGCCAACGGTCACTCTGGAGAAGTGTATTGTGTTTACTAAAGCATCTAAAAAATGAGCTACAGAGCACAGGGCACTTGCACTCATGGACGTATATCTTGGGAAAAACAAAAATCGAGAGGACACAGGCACCCCAATATTTACCGCCTCTATGTTTAAAAGATCCTCGACTAGGATATAATTTATAAGTCTCTGGAGGGAAAAAATGGATAGAGATGTGGGACTTATGTAGAGTGGAATATTACTCAGCCTGGAAATCAAAGAAATATGGCCAGTTGTAACAACCACAGAGGAGTTACGTATGATCATTCGAAGTCACATAATTCAAAAAGAAAAAGAAACACGATATTACTAATACATGGAATGTAAACGTGGCTACAAATGAACTGAATTACAAAACAGAACGGGGTCTCAAATTTAGAAAACCAACATATGCTTGCTTAAGGATAAAGGAGAGTTGGGGTGCTGCATAAAACCAGAGATAGAAATTAGCACAGATACCTTTCCATAAGCCAAATATGTAATAGTCAAGACCTACCAGTTGCTCAACGAAATGGACTAAACACCCCATATTCAACGCCTAGGAATACACCTGACTAGTAAGAATCTTCAAACCCATGGATTTATATGTCTCCGTAAGAGAATCAAGCGTGTGTATAGATTTATGAACGCAGGAGAGAAAATCCGATAAATCCAATTATCAAAATGAATTACAAAAACAAAACGCAATGACAGTGAAATAGAGAGCTATGCTTAAATAATTCATTCAGAGCTTGTGATGCAACCTGGATAAACCACATCTGCACCAAGAGCTGAGTGAGACATAAGGTTGGACACTTCGGGCGGATAGCACTGGTGAGGTACGATGAGCAAATGCAGACCCTTTGAAGTCATACTGCATGGTACCCATTCCATGGGTCCCAACTCTCCAGGTTTAAGAGATTCTTCCTTCAGCTAAAACATGCATGGGAAACCCAAAGTATGGTCCGTGTGACTGGGAAGCGTTTACAAATGCATCTCAGTTTTCGTCCCCTTTTACACGGGTTCAACATTCCAGACCCTTTACTAACACTCTCTCCACTTGGAGAGTCAGTGCCTTTAACCTCCTGTTTGGCACAGTTTGGAAATTCTGCGCAAGGTGAACAGGAATAGGGAGAACCAATGAGAGACTAGCTGTAGGTGTCTGCACGGGCAAATTTAATGCTCATTTCCCACCAGGAAGAGGAATTAACCAAATGCTCAGCATGCCGTGCCGGAACCAGATTAGGGCCTGAAGAAATCATGTGGGTTTGCGGCCAGCTCACAAGAAAGCGAGTTGAAGAAAGTAGCTCAGGGGCACTGTAATTCACAAAACTGCAGAGTTATGAATGACAGTTATCGTCCAAAAATGTATTGAAGTAAGTCTTCGAAGAGGACTTGAAAGCGGGGCAGAATTTCAGGAAAACGATTTCAGGGGGTAGACTGGAATTGCACTTAAAGCATAGGAAAAGAGGCAGAATGTCGACAATGATGCACTTGGCCAAAAAGGGCGTATGCGTCTTTTCCTGAAAATATTCAGAAAAAAACGCATACGCCCTTTTTGGCCAACCAAGCAAGCGTGTAAAGGAAATCTGCACTACAATGAAGTCTCACTGCCCCCCGGTCAAAAGGGTCATCAGAAAAAAGTGTAAAATCCAGAAAGGCAGCACAGGTCATGGAGAACAGGGAACCTTATTATGCTGATAGGAGGGATGTAAATTTTCAACAGCCACTCTGGAGAAGTGTATGGTGTTTCCTGAAACACGCAGGAAACAGAGCAACACAGCATATGGCACTTCCACATAAGGACCTATAGCTTAGGGAAATTAAAATCAAAAACACACAGCCACCCCAAAGTTTGGGACGGCTCTGTTTACAAGAACCTCGTCTACGGTAAAAGTTAAATATCCGAGAAAGCAAAAAATGGATAAAGAAGTTGTGGTACGTACATACAATGTAATATCACTCAGCAATGTGATCTACGTCATCAGGCCCGTAGCGGTATAATGAGTGGATTCAGGTACGACGATTCTACGAGAAATAAGTCCACAGAAAATGAAACATCATAAGATATCACTAATACACCGAATGTAAACTTGTCTACACATGAACTGAATTACAAAACAGAACAGGGTCTCAAATTTAGAAAACCAACTTATGCTTGCTTATGGGGAAAGGTGAGTTGGGGTGCTGCATCAAACCAGAGATTGAAATTAGTACAGATACCATTCCATAAGCCAAATATATAATAGAATAGACCGACTCCTTGCTCAACGAAATGGACTCAACACCCCATATTCAACGCGTGGGAATATACCTGACAAGAAAGAATCTTAAAACCCATGGATTTATATGTCTGCATAAGGAAATCAAGCGTGTGTACAGCGGCCTTTACGCAGCAGTGAAAATCCGATAAATCCAATTATCAAAATAAATTTCACAAACAAAACACAATGACAGTGAAATAGAGAGCAATTCTTAAATAATTCATTCAGGGCTTGTGATGCAACCTGGATTTACCAAATCTACACCCAGAGCTGAATGAGACATAAGGCTGGACACTTTGGGCTGATAGCATTGGTGAGGTTGGGTGAGCAAACGCAGATCCTTTGAAGTCATACTGCATGGTATCCATTCCATGGGTCCCAACTCTCCAGGGTTAAGGGATCCTTCCTTCAGCTAAAACATGCATGGGAAACCCAGAGTATGGGCCACCGTGTGATTGGGAAACGTTTTCAAATGCTTCTCAAATTTCCTCGCCTGGTACTCGGGTTCACCATTCCAGACGCTTTACTAACACTCTCCGCACTTGGAGAGTCAGTGCCTTTAACTTCCTGTTTGGCACAGTTTGCAAATTCTGTGCAAGATGAACAGGAATAGGGAGAACCAATGAGAGACTAGCTGTAGGTGTCTGCACGGGCAAATGGAACGCTCATTTCCCACCAGGAAGAGGAATTAACCAAAGGATCAGTGTGCCCTGCCGGAACCAGATAAGGGCCTGAAGCAATCCTGCGGTTTTGCTGCGAGCTCACAAGAAAGCGAGTTGAAGAAAGGAGCTCAGGGGTACTGTCATTCACAAACCTGCAGAGTTATGAATGACAGCTATCGTCCAAAAATATATTGAAGTAAGTCTTTGAAGAGGACTTGAATGCGGGGCAGAATTTCAGGAAAACGATTTCAGGGGGGCGACTGGAATTGCACTTAAAGCATAGGAAAAGAGGCAGAATGTCCACAATGATGCACTTGGCCAAAAAGGGCGTATGCGTTTTTTCCTGAATATATTCAGGAAAAAACGCATACGCCCTTTTTGGCCAACCAAGCAAGCGTGTAAAGGAAATCTGCACTACAATGAAGTCTCACTGCCCCCCGGCCCAAAGGGCCATCTGAAACAAGTGTAAAATCCAGAAAGGCAGGACAGGTCATGGAGAACAGGGAGCCTTGTTATGCTGATGGGCGGGATGTAAATTGCCAACAGCCACTCTGGAGAAGTGTATGTTGTTACCTTAAACACGTAGGAAACAAAGCAACACAGCCTATGGCACTTCCACTTATGGTCCTATAGCTTAGGGAAATTAAAATCAAAAACACACAGCCACCCAAATATTTGGGACTGGGAGGTAAATTGCCAACAGCCACTCTGGAGAAGTGTATGGTGTTTCCTGAAACACGTAGGAAACAAAGCAACACAGCCTATGGCACTTCCACTTAGGGTCCTATAGCTTAGGGAAATTAAAATCAAAAACACACGGCCACCCCAAAGTTTGGGATGGCTCTGTTTACAAGAACCTCGTCTACGGTACAAGTTAAATATCCGAGAAAGCAAAAAATGGATAAAGAAGTGGTGGGACGTACGTACAATGGAATAGCACTCAGCAATGAGATCTACGTCATCAGGCCTGTAGCGGCATAATGAGTGGATTCAGGTACGACGATTCTATGAGAAACAAGTCACACAGAAAAAGAAACATCATAAGATATCACTAATACACGGAACGTAAACTTGGCTACACATGAACTGAATTACAAAACAGAACAGGGTCTCAAATTTAGAAAACCAACTTATGCTTGCTTATGGGGAAAGGTGAGTTGGGGTGCTGCATCAAACCAGAGATTGAAATTAGCAAAGATACCGTTGCATAAGCCAAATATATAATAGAAAAGACCTACTCCTTGCTCAACGAAATGGACTCAACACACCATATTCAACGGTTGGGAATATACCTGACAAGTAAGAATCTTAAGACCCATGGATTTATATGTCTCCATAAGGAAATCAAGCGTGTGTACAGTGGCCTAAACGCAGCAGTGAAAATCCGATAAATCCCATTATCAAAATAAATTTCACAAACAAAACACAATGACAGTGAAATAGAGAGCAATTCTTAAATAATTCATTCAGGGCTTGTGATGCAACCTGGATTTACCACATGTACACCCAGAGCTGGGTGAGACATAAGGCTGGACACTTCGGGCTGATAGCATTGGTGAGGTTCGGTGAGCAAACGCAGACCCTTTGAAGTCATACTGCATGGTAGCCATTCCATGGGTCCCAACTCTCCAGGTTTAAGGGATTCTTCCTTCAGCTAAAACATGCATGGGAAACCCAGAGTATGGTCCACCGTGTGACTGGGAAACGTTTTCAAATACATCTCAGGTTTCGTCCCCTGGTACTCGGGTTCACCATTCCAGACGTTTTACTAACACTCTCCCCACTTGGAGAGTCAGTGCCTTTAACCTCCTGTTTGTCACAGTTTGCAATTTCTGCGCAAGATGAACAGGAATAGGGAGAACCAATGAGAGACTAGCTGTAGGTGTCTGCACGGGCAAATGGAACGCTCATTTCCCACCAGGAAGAGGAATTAACCAAAGGCTCAGCGTGCCCTGCCGGAACCAGATTAGGGCCTGAAGCAATCCTGCGGTTTTGCGGCCAGCTCAAAACAAAGCGAGTTGAAGAAAGGGGCTCAGGGGCACTGTAATTCAGAAACCTGCAGAGTTATGAATGACAGCTATCGTCCAAAGATGTATTGAAGTAAGTCTTCGAAGAGGACTTGAAAGCGGGCAGAATTTCAGGAAAACGATTTCAGGGGTAGATTGGAATTGCACTTAAAGCATAGGAAAAGAGGCAGAATGTCGACAATGATGCACTTGGCCAAAAAGGGCGTATGCGTTTTTTTCTGAATATATTCAGGAAAAAACGCATACGCCCTTTTTGGCCAACCAAGCAAGCGTGTAAAGGAAATCTGCACTACAATGAAGTCTCACTGCCCCCCGGCCCAAAGGGCCATCTGAAACAAGTGTAAAATCCAGAAAGGCAGGACAGGTCATGGAGAACAGGGAGCCTTGTTATGCTGATGGGCGGGATGTAAATTGCCAACAGCCACTCTGGAGAAGTGTATGTTGTTACCTTAAACACGTAGGAAACAAAGCAACACAGCCTATGGCACTTCCACTTATGGTCCTATAGCTTAGGGAAATTAAAATCAAAAACACACAGCCACCCAAATATTTGGGACTGGGAGGTAAATTGCCAACAGCCACTCTGGAGAAGTGTATGGTGTTTCCTGAAACACGTAGGAAACAAAGCAACACAGCCTATGGCACTTCCACTTAGGGTCCTATAGCTTAGGGAAATTAAAATCAAAAACACACGGCCACCCCAAAGTTTGGGATGGCTCTGTTTACAAGAACCTCGTCTACGGTACAAGTTAAATATCCGAGAAAGCAAAAAATGGATAAAGAAGTGGTGGGACGTACGTACAATGGAATAGCACTCAGCAATGAGATCTACGTCATCAGGCCTGTAGCGGCATAATGAGTGGATTCAGGTACGACGATTCTATGAGAAACAAGTCACACAGAAAAAGAAACATCATAAGATATCACTAATACACGGAACGTAAACTTGGCTACACATGAACTGAATTACAAAACAGAACAGGGTCTCAAATTTAGAAAACCAACTTATGCTTGCTTATGGGGAAAGGTGAGTTGGGGTGCTGCATCAAACCAGAGATTGAAATTAGCACAGATACCGTTCCATAAGCCAAATATATAATAGACAAGACCTACTCCTTGCTCAACGAAATGGACTCAACACCCCATATTCAACGCCTGGGAATATACCTGACAAGTAAAAATCTTAAGACCCATGGATTTATATGTCTCCATAAGGAAATCAAGCGTGTGTACAGCGGCCTAAACGCAGCAGTGAAAATCCGATAAATCCCATTATCAAAATAAATTTCAAAAATAAAACACCATGACAGTGAAATAGAGAGCAATTCTTAAATAATTCATTCAGGTCTTGTGATGCAACCTGGATTTACCACATCTACACCCAGAGCTGGGTGAGACATAAGGCTGGACACTTCGGGCTGATAGCATTGGTGAGGTTCGGTGAGCAAACGCAGACCCTTTGAAGTCATACTGCATGGTAGCCATTCCATGGGTCCCAACTCTCCAGGTTTAAGGGATTCTTCCTTCAGCTAAAACATGCATGGGAAACCCAGAGTATGGTCCACCGTGTGATTGGGAAACGTTTTCAAATACATCTCAGGTTTCGTCCCCTGGTACTCGGGTTCACCATTCCAGACGCTTTACTAACACTCTCCCCACTTGGAGAGTCAGTGCCTTTAACCTCCTGTTTGTCACAGTTTGCAATTTCTGCGGAAGATGAACAGGAATAGGGAGAACCAATGAGAGACTAGCTGTAGGTGTCTGCACGCGCAAATGGAACGCTCATTTCCCACCAGGAAGAGGAATTAACCAAAGGCTCAGCGTGCCCTGCCGGAACCAGATTAATGCCTGAAGCAATCCTGCGGTTTTGCGGCCAGCTCACAAAAAAGCGAGTTGAAGAAAGGAGCTCAGGGGCACTGTAATTCACACACCTGCAGAGTTATGAATAACAGCTATCGTCCAAAAATATATTGAAGTAAGTCTTCGAGAGGAATTGAAAGCGGGGCACAATTTCAGGAAAACGATTTCAGGGGGTAGACTGGAATTGCACTTAAAGCATAGGAAAAGAGGCAGAATGTCGACAATGATGCACTTGGCCAAAAAGGGCGTATGCGTTTTTTTCTGAATATATTCAGGAAAAAACGCATACGCCCTTTTTGGCCAACCAAGCAAGCGTGTAAAGGAAATCTGCACTACAATGAAGTCTCACTGCCCCCAGGTCAAAAGGGCCATCTGAAAAAAGTGTAAAATTCAGAAAGGCAGGACAGGTCATGGAGAACAGGGAGCCTTGTTATGCTGATGGGCGGGATGTAAATTGCCAACAGCCACTCTGGAGAAGTGTACGGTGTTTCCTGAAACACGTAGGAAACAAAGCAACACAGACTACGGCACTTCCCCTTATGGTCCTATAATTTAGGAAATTAAAATCAAAAACACACAGCCACCGCGAAATTTGGGACGGCTCTGTTTACAAGAACCTCCTCTACGGTACATGTTAAATATCCGAGAAAGCAAAAAATGGATAAAGAAGTTGTGGTACGTACGTACAATGGAATATCACTCAGCAATGCGATCTACGTCATCAGGCCCGTAAATGCATAATGAGTGGATTCAGGTACGACGATTCTACGAGAAATAAGTCACACAGAAATAGAAACATCATAAGATATCACTAATACATGGAACGTAAACTTGGCTACACATGAACTGAATTACAAAACAGAACAGGGTCTCAAATTTAGAAAACCAACTTATGCTTGCTTATGGGGAAAGGTGAGTTGGGGTGCTGCATCAAAGCAGACATTGAAATTAGCACAGATACCGTTCCATAAGCCAAATATATAATAGACAAGTCCTACTCCTTGCTCAACGAAATGGACTCAACACCCCATATTCAACGTCTGGGAATATACCTGACAAGTAAGAATCTTAAGACCCATGGATTTATATGTCTCCATAAGGAAGTCAAGCGTGTGTACAGTGGCCTAAACGCAGCAGTGAAAATCCGATAAATCCCATTAACAAAATAAATTTCAGAAACAAAACACAATGACAGTGAAATAGAGAGCAATTCTTAAATAATTCATTCAGGGCTTGTGATGCAACCTGGATTTACCACATCTACACCCAGAGCAGTTTGAGACATAAGGCTGGACACTTCGGGCTGATAGCATTGGTGAGGTTCGGTGAGCAAAGGCAGACCCTTTGAAGTCATACTGCATGGTACACATTCCATGGGTCCCAACTCTCCAGGTTTAAGGGATTCTTCCTTCAGCTAAAACATGCATGGGAAACCCAGAGTATGGTCCACCGTGTGATTGGGAAACGTTTTCAAATGCATCTCAGGTTTCGACCCCTGGTACTCGGGTGCACCGTTCCAGACGCTTTACTAACACTCTCCCCACTTGGAGAGTCAGTGCCTTTAACCTCCTGTTTGGCACAGTTTGCAATTTCTGCGCAAGATGTACAGGAACAGGGAGAACCAATGAGAGACTAGCTGTAGGTGTCTGCACGGGCAAATGGAATGCTCATTTCCCACCAGGAAGAGGAATTAACCAAATGCTCAGCGTGCCCTGCCGTAATCAGGTTAGGGCCTGAAGCAATCCTGCGGTTTTGCGGCCAGCTCACAAGATAGCGAGTTTCAGAAAGGAGCCCAGGGGCACTGTAATTCACAAACCTGCAGAGTTATGAATGACAGCTATCGTCCAAAAATGTACTGAAGTAAGTCTTCGAAGAGGACTTGAAAGCGGGGCAGAATTTCAGGAAAACGATTTCATGGGGTAGACTGGAATTGCACTTAAAGCATAAGAAAAGAGGCAGAATGTCGACAATGATGCACTTGGCCAAAAAGGGCGTACGCTTTTTTTCCTGAATATATTCAGGAAAAAATGCATATGCCCATTTTGGCCAACCAAGCAAGCGTGTAAAGGAAATCTGCACTACATTGAAGTCTCACTGCCCCCCGGTCAAAAGGGCCATCTGAAAAAGTGGAAAATCCAGAAAGGCAGGACAGGTCATGCAGAACAGGGAGCCTTGTTATGCTGATGGGCGTGATGTAAATTGCCAACAGCCACTCTGGAGAAGTGTATGGTGTTTCCTGAAACACGTTGGAAACAAAGCAACACAGCCTATGTCACTTCCACTTAGGGTCCTATAGCTTAGGGAAATTAAAATCAAAAACACACAGCCAGCCCAAAGTTTGGGACAGCTCTGTTTACAAGAACCTCGTCTACGGTACAAGTTAAATATCCGAGAAAACAAAAAATGGATAAAGAAGTTGTGGTACGTATGTACAATGGAATATCACTCAGCAATGAAATCTACGTCATTAGGCCTGTAGCGGCATAATGAGGTGATTCAGGCATGACGATTCTACGGGAAATAAGTCACACAGAAAAAGAAACATCATAAGATATCACTAATACACGGAACGTAACCTTGTCTACACATGAACTGAATTACAAAACAGAACAGGGTCTCAAATTTAGAAAACCAACTTATGCTTGCTTATGGGGAAAGGTGAGTTGGGGTGCTGCATATAACCAGAGATGGAAATTAGCACAGATACCGTTCCATAAGCCAAATATATAATAGACAAGAGCTACTGTTGCTCAACGAAATGGACTCAACACCCCATATTCAACGTCTGGGAATATACCTGACAAGTAAGAATCTTAAGACCCATGGATTTACATGTCTCCATAAGGAAGTCAAGCGTGTGTACAGTGGCCTAAACGCAGCAGTGAAAATCCGATAAATCCCATTAACAAAATAAATTTCAAAAACAAAACACAATGACAGTGAAATAGAGAGCAATCCTTAAATAATTCATTCAGGGCTTGTGATGCAACCTGGATTTACCACATCTACACCCAGGGCTGGGTGAGACATAAGGCTGAACACGTCGGGCTGATAGCATTGGTGAGGTTTGGTGAGCAAACGCAGACCCTTTGAAGTCATACTGCATGGTACCCATTCCATGGGTCCCAACTCTCCAGGTTTAAGGGATTCTTCCTTCAGCTAAAACATGCATGGGAAACACAGAGTATGGTCCACCGTGTGATTGGGAAACGTTTTCAAATGCATCTCAGGTTTCATCCCCTGGTACTCGGGTGCACCGTTCCAGACGCTTTACTAACAGTCTCCCCTTTGGAAAGTCAGTGCCTTTAACCTCCTGTTTGACACAGTTTGCAATTTCTGCGCAAGATGAACAGGAATAGGGAGAACCAATGAGAGACTAGCTGTAGGTGTCTGCACGGGAATATGGAACGCTCATTCCCCACCAGGAAGAGGAACTAACCAAAGGCTCAGCATGCCCTGCCAGAACCAGATTAGGGCCTGAAGCAATCCTGCGGTTTTGCTGCCAGAACACAAGAAAGCGAGTTGAAGAAAGGAGCTCAGCGGCACTGTAATTCACAAACCTGAAGAGTTATGAATGACAGCTATCGTTCCAAAATGTATTGAAGTAAGTCTTCGAAGAGGACTTGAAAGCGGGGCAGAATTTCAGGAAAACGATTTCATGGGGTAGACTGGAATTGCACTTAAAGCATAGGAAAAGAGGCAGAATGTCGACAATGATGCACTGGGCCAAAAAGGGCGTATGCGTTTTTTTCTGAATATCTTCAGGAAAAAACGCATACGCTCTTTTTGGCCAACCAAGCAAGCGTGTAAAGGAAATCTGCACTACAATGAAGTCTCACTGCCCTCAGGTCAAAAGGGCCATCTGAAAAAAGTGTAAAATCCAGAAAGGCAGGACAGGTCATGGAGAACAGGGAGCCTTGTTATGCGGATGGGCGGGATATAAATTGCCATCAGCCACTCTGGAGAAGTGTACGGTGTTTCCAGAAACACGTAGGAAACAAAGCAACACAGACTACGGCACTTCCCCTTATGGTCCTATAATTTAGGAAACTAAAATCAAAAACACACAGCCACCGCGAAATTGGGGACGGCTCTGTTTACAAGAACCTCGTCTACGGTACATGTTAAATATCCGAGGAAGCAAAAAATGGATAAAGAAGTTGTGCTACGTACGTACAATGGAATATCACTCAGCAATGTGATGTACGTCATCAGGCCCGTAGCGGCATAATGAGTGGATTCAGGTACGACGATTCTACGAGAAATAAGTCACACAGAAAACGAAACATCATAAGATATCACTAATACACAGAACGTAAATTTGGCTACACATGAACTGAATTACAAAACAGAAGAGGGTCTCAAATTTAGAAAACCAACTTATGCTTGCTTATGGGGAAAGGTGAGTTGGGGTGCTGCATAAAACCAGAGATTGAAATTAGCACAGATACCGTTCCATAAGCCAAATATATAATAGACAAGACCTACTCCTTGCTCAACGAAATGGACTCAACACCCCATATTCAACGCCTTGGAATATACCTGACAAGTAAGAATCTTAAGACCCATGGATTTATATGTCTCCATAAGGAAATCAAGCGTATGTACAGCGGCCTAAACGCAGCAGTGAAAATCCGGTAAATCCCATTATCAAAATAAATATCAAAAACAAAACACCATGACAGTGAAATAGAGAGCAATTCTTAAATAATTCATTCAGGGCTTGTGATGCAACCTGGATTTACCACATCTACACCCAGAGCTGGGTGAGACATAAGGCTGGACACTTCGGGTTGATAGCATTGGTGAGGTTCGGTGAGCAAACGCAGACCCTTTGAAGTCATACTGCATGGTACCCATTCCATGGGTCCCAACTCTCCAGGATTAAGGGATTCTTCCTTCAGCTAAAACATGCATGGGAAACCCAGAGTATGGTCCACCGTGTGATTGGGAAACGTTTTCAAATGCATCTCAGGTTTCGTCCCCTGGTACTCGGGTTCACCTTTCCAGACGCTTTACTAACACTCTCCGCACTTGGAGAGTCAGTGCCTTTAACCTCCTGTTTGGCACAGTTTTGCAATTTCTGCGCAAGATGAACAGGAATAGGGAGAACCAATGAGAGACTAGCTGTAGGTGTCTGCACGGGCAAATGGAACGCTCATTTCCCACCAGGAAGAGGAATTAACCAAAGGCTCAGCGTGCCCTCCCGGAACCAGATTAGGGCCTGAAGCAATCCTGCGGGTTTGCGGCCAGCTCACAAGAAAGCGAGTTGAGGAAATGAGGTCAGGGG
This sequence comes from Delphinapterus leucas, assembly GCF_059928025.1. Taxonomy (NCBI): domain Eukaryota; kingdom Metazoa; phylum Chordata; class Mammalia; order Artiodactyla; family Monodontidae; genus Delphinapterus; species Delphinapterus leucas. Next base: position 1,283,252 of record NW_028322260.1, read on the forward strand.
CACTTTAATTCACACACCTGCAGAGTTATGAATGACAGCTATCGTCCAAAAATGTATTGAAGTAAGTCTTCGAAGAGGAGTTGAAAGCGGGCCAGAATTTCAGGAAAACGATTTCGGGGGTAGACTGGAATTGCACTTAAAGCATAGGAAAAGAGGCAGAATGTCGACAATGATGCACTTGGCCAAAAAGGGCGTATGCGTTTTTTTCTGAATATATTCAGGAAAAAATGCATACGCCCTTTTTGGCCAACCAAGCAAGCGTGTAAAGGAAATCTGCACTACAATGAAGTCTCACTGCCCCACGGTCAAAAGGGCCATCTGAAAAAAGTGTAAAATCCAGAAAGGCAGGACAGGTCATGGAGAACAGGGAGACTTGTTATGCTGGTGGGCGGGATGTAAATTGCCAGCAGCCACTCTGGAGAAGTGTACGGTGTTTCCTGAAACATGTAGGAAACAAAGCAACACAGCCCATGGCACTTCCACTTAGGGTCCTATAGCTTAGGGAAATTAAAATCAAAAACACACAGCCACCCCAATGTTTGGGACAGCTCTGTTTACAAGAACCTCGTTTACGGTACAAGTTAAATATCCGAGGAAGCAAAAAATGGATAAAGAAGTTGTGGTACGTACGTACAATGGAATAGCCCTCAGCAATGAGATCTATGTCATCAGGCCCATAGAGGCATAATGAGTGGATTCAGGTACAGCGATTCTACGAGAAATAAGTCACACAGAAAAAGAAACATCATAAGATATCACTAATACATGGAACGTAAACTTGGCTACACATGAACTGAATTACAAAACAGAACAGGGTCTCAAATTTAGAAAACCAACTTATGCTTGCTTATGGGGAAAGATGAGTTGGGGTGCTGCATCCAACCAGAGATTGAAATTAGCACAGATACCGTTCCATAATCCAAATATATAATAGACAAGACCTACTCCTTGCTCAACGAAATGGACTCAAAACCCCATATTCAACGCCTGGGAATATACCTGACATGTAAGAATCTTAAGACGCATGGATTTATATGTCTCCATAAGGAAATCAAGCATATGTACAGCGGCCTAAACGCAGCAGTGAAAATCCGATAAATCCCATTATCAAAATAAATTTCAAAAACAAAACACCATGACAGTGAAATAGAGAGCAATTCTTAAATTATTCATTCAGGGCTTGTGATGCAACCAGGATTTACCACATCTACACGCAGAGCTGGGTGATACATAAGGCTGGACACTTCGGGCTGATAGCATTGGTGAGGTTCGGTGAGCAAACGCAGACCCTTTGAAGTCATACTGCATGGTACCCATTCCATGGGTCCCAACTCTTCAGGTTTAAGGGATTCTTCCTTCAGCTAAAACATGCATGGGAAACCCAGAGTATGGTCCACCGTGTGATTGGGAAACGTTTTCAAATGCATCTCATGTTTCGTCCCATGGTACTCGGGTTCACCTTTCCAGACGCTTTACTAACACTCTCCCCACTTGGAGAGTCAGTGCCTTTAACCTCCTGTTTGTCACAGTTTGCAAATTCTGCACAAGATGTACAGGAATAGGGAGAACCAATGAGAGACTAGCTGTAGGTGTCTGCACGGGCAAATGGAACGCTCACTTCCCACCAGGAAGAGGAATTAACCAAAGGCTCATCGTGCCCTGCCAGAACCAGATTAATGCCTGAAGCAATCCTGCGGTTTTGCGGCCAGCTCACAAGAAAGCGAGTTGAAGAAATGAGCTCAGGGGCACTGTAATTCACAAACCTGCAGAGTTATGAATGACAGCTATCGTCCAAAAATGTATTGAAGTAAGTCTTCGAAGAGGACTGGAAATTGGGGCAGAATTTCAGGAAAACGATTTCAGGGGGTAGACTGGAATTGCACTTAAAGCATAGGAGAAGAGGCAGAATGTCCACAATGATGCACTTGGCCAAAAAGTGCGTATGCGTTTTTTCCTGAATATATTCAGGAAAAAACGCATAGCACTTTTTGGCCAACCAAGCAAGCGTGTTAATGAAATCTCCACTACAATGAAGTCTCACGGCCCCCGGTCAAAAGGGCCATCTGAAAAAAGTGTAAAATCCAGAAAGACAGGACAGGTCATGGAGAACAGGGAGCCTTGTTATGCTGATGGGCGGGATGTAAATTGCCAACAGCCACTCTGGAGAAGTGTATGGTGTTTCCTGAAACACGTAGGAAACAAAGCAACACAGCCTATGACACTTCCATTCAGGGTCCTATAGCTTGGGGAAATTAAAATCAAAAACACACAGCCACCCCAAAGTTTGGGACGGCTCTGTTTACAAGAACCTCGTCTACGGTACAACTTAAATATCCGAGAAAGCAAAAAATGGATAAAGAAGTTGTGGTACGTACCTACAATGGAATATCACTCAGCAATGAGATCTACGTCATCAGGCGCGTAGCGACATAATGAGTGGATTCAGTTACGACGATTCTACGAGAAATAAGTCACACAGAAAAAGAAACATCATAAGATATCACTAATACATGGAACGTAAACTTGGCTACACATGAACTGAATTACAAAACAGAACAGGGTCTCAAATTTAGAAAACCAACATATGCTTGCTTATGGGGAAAGGTGAGTTGGGGTGCTGCATAAAACCAGAGATTGAAATTAGCACAGATACCATTCCATAAGCCAAATATATAATAGACAAAGCTACTGTTACTCAACGAATTGGACTCAACACCCCATATTCAACGCCTGGGAATATACCTGACAAGTAAGAATCTTAAGACCCATGGATTTATATGTCCCCATAAGGAAATCAAGCGTGTGCACAGCAGCCTAAACGCAGTAGTGAAAATCCGATAAATCCCATTATCAAAATAAATTTCAAAAACAAAACACCATGACAGTGAAATAGAGAGCAATTCTTAAATAATTCATTCAGGGCTTGTGATGCAACCTGGATTTACCACATCTACACCCAGAGCTGGGTGATACTCAAGGCTGGACACTTCGGGCTGATAGAATTAGTGAGGTTCGGTGAGCAAATGCAGACGCTTTGAAGTCATACTGCATGGTACCCATTCCATGATTCTCAACTCTCCAGGTTTTAGGGATTCTTCCGTCAGCTAAAACATGCATGGGAAACCCAGAGTATGGTCCACCGTGTGATTGGGAAACGTTTTCAAATGCATCTCAGGTTTCGTCCCCTGGTACTCGGGTTCACCTTTCCAGACGCTTTACTAACACTCTCCTCACTTGGAAGGTCAGTGCCTTTAACCTCCTGTTTGGCAAAGTTTGCAATTTCTGCGCAAGATGAACAGGAATAGGGAGAACCAATGAGAGACTAGCTGTAGGTGTCTGCACGGGCAAACGGAAGGCTCATTTCCGACCAGGAAGAGGAATAAACCAAAGGCTTAGCGTGCCCTGCCGGAACCAGATTAGGGCCTGAAGCAATCCTGCGGTTTTGCGGCCAGCTCACAAGAAAGCGAGTTGAAGAAAGGAGCTCAGGGGCACTGTCATTCACAAACCTGCAGAGATATGAATGACAGCTATCATCCAAAAATGTATTGAAGTAAGTCTTCGAAGTGGACTTGAGGGCGGGGCAGAATTTCAGGAAAACGATTTCAGGGGGTAGACTGGAATTGCACTTAAAGCATAGGAAAAGGGGCAGAATGTCGACAATGATGCACTTGGCCAAAAAGGGCGTATGCGTTTTTTCCTGAATATATTCAGGAAAAAACGCATACGCCCTTTTTGGCCAACCAAGCAAGCGTGTAAAGGAAATCTGGACTACAATGAAGTCTCACTGCCCCCCGGTCCAAAGGGCCATCTGAAACAAGTGTAAAATCCAGAAAGGCAGGACAGGTCATGCAGTACAGGGAGCCTTGTTATGCTGATGGGCGGGATGTAAATTGCCAACAGCCACTCTGGAGAAGTGTATGGTGTTTCCTAAAACACGTAGGAAACAAAGCAACACAGCCTATGGCACTTCCACTTATGGTCCTATAGCTTAGGGAAATTAAAATCAAAAACACACAGCCACCCCAATGTTTGGGACGGCTCTGTTTACAAAAACCTCGTCTACGGTACAAGTAAAATATCCGAGAAAGCAAAAAATGGATAAAGAAATTGTGGTATGTACGTACAATGGAATATCACTCAGCAATGAGATCTACGTCATCAGGCCCGTAGCAGCATAATGAGTGGATTCAGGTACGGCATTCTACGAGAAATAAGTCACATAGAAAAAGAAACATCATAAGATATCACTAATACACGGAACGTAAACTTGGCTACACATGAACTGAATTACAAAACAGAACAGTGTCTCAAATTTAGAAAACCAACTTATGCTTGCTTATGGGGAAAGGTGAGTTGGGGTGCCGCATAAAACCAGAGTTTGAAATTAGCACAGATACCATTCCATAAGCCAAATATATAATAGACAAGACCTACTACTTGCTCAACGAAATGGACTCAACACCCCATATTCAACGCCTGGGAATATACCTGACAAGTAAGAATCTTAAGACCCATGGATTTATATGTCTCCATAAGGAAATCAAGCGTGTGTACAGCGGCCTAAACGCAGCAGTGAAAATCCGATACATCACATTATCAAAATAAATTTCAAAAATAAAACACAATGACAGTGAAATAGGGAACAATTCTTAAATAATTCATTCAGGGCTTTTGATGCAACCTGGATTTAGCACATCTACAACCAGAGCTGTGTGAGACATAAGGCTGGACACTTCGGGCTGATACCATTGGTGAGGTTCGGTGAGCAAACGCAGACCCTTTGAAGTCATACTGCATGGCACCCATTCCATGGGTCCCAACTCTCCAGGGTTAAGGGATCCTTCCTTCAGCTAAAACATGCATGGGAAACCCAGAGTATGGTCCACCGTGTGACTGGGAAACGTTTTCAAATACATCTCAGGTTTCGTCCCCTGGTACTCGGGTTCACCATTCCAGACGCTTTACTAACACTCTCCCCACTTGGAGAGTCAGTGCCTTTAACCTCCTGTTTGTCACAGTTTGCAATTTCTGCGCAAGATGAACAGGAATAGGGAGAACCAATGAGAGACTAGCTGTAGGTGTCTGCACGGGCAAATGGAACGCTCATTCCCATCAGGAAGAGGAATTAACCAAAGGCTCAGCGTGCCCTGCCGGAACCAGATTAGGGCCTGAAGCAATCCTGCGGTTTTGCGGTCAGCTCAAAACAAAGCGAGTTGAAGAAAGGGGCTCAGGGGCACTGTAATTCACAAACCTGCAGAGTTATGAATGACAGCTATCGTCCAAAGATGTATTGAAGTAAGTCTTCGAAGAGGACTTGAAAGCGGGGCAGAATTTCAGGAAAACGATTTCAGGGGTAGACTGGAATTGCACTTAAAGCATAGGAAAAGAGGCAGAATGTCGACAATGATGCACTTGGCCAAAAAGGGCGTATGCGTTTTTTTCTGAATATATTCAGGAAAAAACGCATACGCCCTTTTTGGCCAACCAAGCAAGCGTGTAAAGGAAATCTGCACTACAATGAAGTCTCACTGCCCCCCGGCCCAAAGGGCCATCTGGAACAAGTGTAAAATCCAGAAAGGCAGGACAGGTCATGGAGAACAGGGAGCCTTGTTATGCTGATGGGCGGGATGTAAATTGCCAACAGCCACTCTCTAGAAGTGTATGGTGTTACCTTAAACACGTAGGAAACAAAGCAACACAGCCTATGGCACTTCCACTTATGGTCCTATAGCTTAGGGAAATTAAAATCAAAAACACACAGGCACCCCAAAGTTTGGGACCGGGAGGTAAATTGCCAACAGCCACTCTGGAGAAGTGTATGGTGTTTCCTGAAACGCCTAGGAAACAAAGCAACACAGCCTATGGCACTTCCACTTAGGGTCCTATACCTTAGGGAAATTAAAATCAAAAACACATAGCCACCGCGAAATTTGGGACGGCTCTGTTTACAAGAACCTCGCCTACGGTACAAGTTAAATATCCGAGAAAGCAAAAAATGGATAAAGAAGTTGTGGTACGTACGTACAATGGAATATCACTCAGCAATGTGATCTACGTCATCAGGCCCGTAGCTGCATAATGAGTGGATTCAGGTACGACGATTCTACAAGAAATAAGTCACACAGAAAAAAACATCATAAGATATCACTAATACACGGAACGTAAACTTGGCTACACATGAACTGAATTACAAAACAGAACAGGGTCTCAAATTTAGAAAACCAACTTATGCTTGCTTATGGGGAAATGTGAGTTGGGGTGCTGCATAAAACCAGAGATTGAAATTAGCACCGATACCGTTCCATAAGCCAAATATATAATAGACAAGACCTACTCCTTGCTCAACGAAATGGACTCAACACCCCATATTCAACGCCTGGGTTTATACCTGAAGAGTAAGAATCTTAAGACCCATGGATTTATATGTCTCCATAAGGAAGTCAAGCGTGTGTACAGTGGCCTAAACGCAGCAGTGAAAATCCGATAAATCCCATTAACAAAATAAATTTCAAAAACAATTCACAATGAAAGTGAAATAGAGAGCAATTCTTAAATAATTCATTCAGGGCTTGTGATGCAACCTGGATTTACCACATCTACACCCAGAGGTGGGTGAGACATAAGGCTGGACACTTCGGGCTGATAGCATTGCTGAGGTTCGGTGAGCAAACACAGAGCCTTTGAAGTCATACTGCATGGTACCCATTCCATGGTTCCCAACACTTCAGTTTTAAGGGATTCTTCCTTCAGGTAAAACATGCATGGGAAACTCAGAGTATGGTCCACCGTGTGATTGGGAAACGTTTTCAAATGCATCTCAGGTTTCGTCCCCTGGTACTCGGGTTCACCGTTCCAGACCCTTTACTAACACTCTCCCCACTTGGAGAGTCAGTGCCTTTAACCTCCTGTTTGGCACAGTTTGCAATTTCTGCGCGACATGTACAGGAATAGGGAGAACCAATGAGAGACTAGCTGTAGGTGTCTGCACGGGCAAATGGAATGCTCATTTCCCACCAGGAAGAGGAATTAACCAAATGCTCAGCGTGCCCTGCCGGAAACAGATTAATGCCTGAAGCAATCCTGCGGTTTTGCGGCCAGCTCACAAGAAAGCGAGTTGAAGAAATGAGCTCAGGGGCACTGTAATTCACAAACCTGCAGAGTTATGAATGACAGCTATCGTCTAAAAATGTATTGAAGTAAGTCTTCGAAGAGGACTTGAAATCGGGGCAGAATTTCTTTCAAACGATTTCAGGGGGTAGACTGGAATTGCACTTAAAGCATAGGAAAAGAGGCAGAATGTCCACAATGATGCACTTGGCCTAAAAGGGCGTATGCGTTTTTTCCTGAATATATTCAGGAAAAAACGCATACGCCCTTTTTGGCAAACCAAGCAAGCGTGTAAAGGAAATCTGCACTACAATGAAGTCTCACTGCCCCACGGTCAAAAGGGCCATCTGAAAAAAGTGTAAAATCCAGAAAGGCAGGACAGGTCATGGAGAACAGGGAGCCTTGTTATGCTGATGGGCGGGATGTAAATTGCCAGCAGCCACTCTGGAGAAGTGTACGGTGTTTCCTGAAACATGTAGGAAACAAAGCAACACAGCCTATGGCACTTCCACTTAGGGTCCTATAGCTTAGGGAAATTAAAATCAAAAACACACAGCCACCCCAATGTTTGGGACAGCTCTGTTTACAAGAACCTCGTTTACGGTACAAGTTAAATATCCGAGGAAGCAAACAATGGATAAAGAAATTGTGGTACGTACGTACAATGGAATAGCCCTCAGCAATGAGATCTATGTCATCAGGCCCATAGAGGCATAATGAGTGGATTCAGGTACAGCGATTCTACGAGAAATAAGTCACACAGAAAAAGAAACATCATAAGATATCACTAATACACGGAACGTAAACTTGGCTACACATGAACTGAATTACAAAACAGAACAGGGTCTCAAATTTAGAAAACCAACTTATGCTTGCTTATGGGGAAAGGTGAGTTGGGTTGCTGCATAAAACCAGAGATTGAAATTAGCACAGATACCGTTCCATAATCCAAATATATAATAGACAAGACCTACTCCTTGCTCAACGAAATGGACTCAACACCCCATATTCAACGCCTGGGAATATACCTGACATGTAAGAATCTTAAGACGCATGGATTTATATGTCTCCATAAGGAAATCAAGCGTATGTACAGCGGCCTAAACGCAGCAGTGAAAATCCGATAAATCCCATTATCAAAATAAATTTCAAAAACAAAATACCATGACAGTGAAATAGAGAGCAATTCTTAAATAATTCATTCAGGGCTTGTGATGCAACCTGGATTTACCACATCTACACCCAGAGCTGGGTGATACATAAGGCTGGACACTTCGGGCTGATAGCATTTGTGAGGTTCGGTGAGCAAACGCAGACCCTTTGAAGTCATACTGCATGGTACCCATTCCATGGGTCCCAACTCTCCAGGTTTAAGGGATTCTTCCTTCAGCTTAAACATGCATGGGAAACCCAGAGTATGGTCCACCGTGTGATTGGGAAACGTTTTCAAATGCATCTCAGTTTTCGTCCCCTGGTACTCGGGTTCACCTTTCCAGACGCTTTACTAACACTCTCCCCACTTGGAGAGTCAGTGCCTTTAACCTCCTGTTTGTCACAGTTTGCAATTTCTGCACAAGATGAACAGGAATAGGGAGAACCAATGAGAGACTAGCTGTAGGTGTCTGCACGGGCAAATGGAACGCTCATTTCCCACCAGGAAGAGGAATTAACCAAAGGCTCAGCGTGCCCTGCCGGAACCAGATTAGGGCCTGAAGCAATCCTGCGATTTTGCGGCCAGCTCACAAGAAAGCGATTTGAAGAAAGGAGCTCAGGGGCACTGTAATTCACACACCAGCAGAGTTATGAATGACAGCTATCGTCCAAAAATGTATTGAAGTAAGTCTTCGAAGAGGACTTGAAAGCGGGGCACAATTTCAGGAAAACGATTTCAGGGGGTAGACTGGAATTGCACTTAAAGCATAGGAAAAGAGGCAGAATGTCGACAATGATGCACTTGGCCAAAAAGGGCGTATGCGTTTTTTTCTGAATATATTCAGGAAAAAACGCATACGCCCTTTTTGGACAACCAAGCAAGCGTGTAAAGGAAATCTGCACTACAATGAAGTCTCACTGCCCCCCGGCCCAAAGGGCCATCTGGAACAAGTGTAAAATCCAGAAAGGCAGGACAGGTCATGGAGAACAGGGAGCCTTGTTATGCTGATGGGCGGGATGTAAATTGCCAACAGCCACTCTGGAGAAGTGTATGGTGTTACCTTAAACACGTAGGAAACAAAGCAACACAGCCTATGGCACTTCCACTTATGGTCCTATAGCTTAGGGAAATTAAAATCAAAAACACACAGGCACCCCAAAGTTTGGGACCGGGAGGTAAATTGCCAACAGCCACTCTGGAGAAGTGTATGGTGTTTCCTGAAACGCCTAGGAAACAAAGCAACACAGCCTATGGCACTTCCACTTAGGGTCCTATACCTTAGGGAAATTAAAATCAAAAACACATAGCCACCGCGAAATTTGGGACGGCTCTGTTTACAAGAACCTCGCCTACGGTACAAGTTAAATATCCGAGAAAGCAAAAAATGGATAAAGAAGTTGTGGTACGTACGTACAATGGAATATCACTCAGCAATGTGATCTACGTCATCAGGCCCGTAGCTGCATAATGAGTGGATTCAGGTACGACGATTCTACAAGAAATAAGTCACACAGAAAAAAACATCATAAGATATCACTAATACACGGAACGTAAACTTGGCTACACATGAACTGAATTACAAAACAGAACAGGGTCTCAAATTTAGAAAACCAACTTATGCTTGCTTATGGGGAAATGTGAGTTGGGGTGCTGCATAAAACCAGAGATTGAAATTAGCACCGATACCGTTCCATAAGCCAAATATATAATAGACAAGACCTACTCCTTGCTCAACGAAATGGACTCAACACCCCATATTCAACGCCTGGGTTTATACCTGAAGAGTAAGAATCTTAAGACCCATGGATTTATATGTCTCCATAAGGAAGTCAAGCGTGTGTACAGTGGCCTAAACGCAGCAGTGAAAATCCGATAAATCCCATTAACAAAATAAATTTCAAAAACAATTCACAATGAAAGTGAAATAGAGAGCAATTCTTAAATAATTCATTCAGGGCTTGTGATGCAACCTGGATTTACCACATCTACACCCAGAGGTGGGTGAGACATAAGGCTGGACACTTCGGGCTGATAGCATTGCTGAGGTTCGGTGAGCAAACACAGAGCCTTTGAAGTCATACTGCATGGTACCCATTCCATGGTTCCCAACACTTCAGTTTTAAGGGATTCTTCCTTCAGGTAAAACATGCATGGGAAACTCAGAGTATGGTCCACCGTGTGATTGGGAAACGTTTTCAAATGCATCTCAGGTTTCGTCCCCTGGTACTCGGGTTCACCGTTCCAGACCCTTTACTAACACTCTCCCCACTTGGAGAGTCAGTGCCTTTAACCTCCTGTTTGGCACAGTTTGCAATTTCTGCGCGACATGTACAGGAATAGGGAGAACCAATGAGAGACTAGCTGTAGGTGTCTGCACGGGCAAATGGAATGCTCATTTCCCACCAGGAAGAGGAATTAACCAAATGCTCAGCGTGCCCTGCCGGAAACAGATTAATGCCTGAAGCAATCCTGCGGTTTTGCGGCCAGCTCACAAGAAAGCGAGTTGAAGAAATGAGCTCAGGGGCACTGTAATTCACAAACCTGCAGAGTTATGAATGACAGCTATCGTCTAAAAATGTATTGAAGTAAGTCTTCGAAGAGGACTTGAAATCGGGGCAGAATTTCTTTCAAACGATTTCAGGGGGTAGACTGGAATTGCACTTAAAGCATAGGAAAAGAGGCAGAATGTCCACAATGATGCACTTGGCCTAAAAGGGCGTATACGTTTTTTCCTGAATATATTCAGGAAAAAACGCATACGCCCTTTTTGGCAAACCAAGCAAGCGTGTAAAGGAAATCTGCACTACAATGAAGTCTCACTGCCCCACGGTCAAAAGGGCCATCTGAAAAAAGTGTAAAATCCAGAAAGGCAGGACAGGTCATGGAGAACAGGGAGCCTTGTTATGCTGATGGGCGGGATGTAAATTGCCAGCAGCCACTCTGGAGAAGTGTACGGTGTTTCCTGAAACATGTAGGAAACAAAGCAACACAGCCTATGGCACTTCCACTTAGGGTCCTATAGCTTAGGGAAATTAAAATCAAAAACACACAGCCACCCCAAAGTTTGGGACAGCTCTGTTTACAAGAACCTCGTTTACGGTACAAGTTAAATATCCGAGGAAGCAAACAATGGATAAAGAAATTGTGGTACGTACGTACAATGGAATAGCCCTCAGCAATGAGATCTATGTCATCAGGCCCATAGAGGCATAATGAGTGGATTCAGGTACAGCGATTCTACGAGAAATAAGTCACACAGAAAAAGAAACATCATAAGATATCACTAATACACGGAACGTAAACTTGGCTACACATGAACTGAATTACAAAACAGAACAGGGTCTCAAATTTAGAAAACCAACTTATGCTTGCTTATGGGGAAAGGTGAGTTGGGTTGCTGCATAAAACCAGAGATTGAAATTAGCACAGATACCGTTCCATAATCCAAATATATAATAGACAAGACCTACTCCTTGCTCAACGAAATGGACTCAACACCCCATATTCAACGCCTGGGAATATACCTGACATGTAAGAATCTTAAGACGCATGGATTTATATGTCTCCATAAGGAAATCAAGCGTATGTACAGCGGCCTAAACACAGCAGTGAAAATCCGATAAATCCCATTATCAAAATAAATTTCAAAAACAAAATACCATGACAGTGAAATAGAGAGCAATTCTTAAATAATTCATTCAGGGCTTGTGATGCAACCTGGATTTACCACATCTACACCCAGAGCTGGGTGATACATAAGGCTGGACACTTCGGGCTGATAGCATTTGTGAGGTTCGGTGAGCAAACGCAGACCCTTTGAAGTCATACTGCATGGTACCCATTCCATGGGTCCCAACTCTCCAGGTTTAAGGGATTCTTCCTTCAGCTTAAACATGCATGGGAAACCCAGAGTATGGTCCACCGTGTGATTGGGAAACGTTTTCAAATGCATCTCAGTTTTCGTCCCCTGGTACTCGGGTTCACCTTTCCAGACGCTTTACTAACACTCTCCCCACTTGGAGAGTCAGTGCCTTTAACCTCCTGTTTGTCACAGTTTGCAATTTCTGCACAAGATGAACAGGAATAGGGAGAACCAATGAGAGACTAGCTGTAGGTGTCTGCACGGGCAAATGGAACGCTCATTTCCCACCAGGAAGAGGAATTAACCAAAGGCTCAGTGTGCCCTGCCGGAACCAGATTAGGGCCTGAAGCAATCCTGCGATTTTGCGGCCAGCTCACAAGAAAGCGATTTGAAGAAAGGAGCTCAGGGGCACTGTAATTCACACACCAGCAGAGTTATGAATGACAGCTATCGTCCAAAAATGTATTGAAGTAAGTCTTCGAAGAGGACTTGAAAGCGGGGCAGAATTTCAGGAAAACGATTTCAGGGGGTAGACTGGAATTGCACTTAAAGCATAGGAAAAGAGGCAGAATGTCGACAATGATGCACTTGGCCAAAAAGGGCGTATGCATTTTTTTCTGAATATATTCAGGAAAAAACGCATACGCACTTTTTGGCCAACCAAGCTAGCGTGTAAAGGAAATCTGCACTACAATGAAGTCTCACTGCCCCCGGTCAAAAGGGCCATCTGAAACAAGTGTAAAATCCAGAAAGGCAGGACAGGTCATGGAGAACAGGGAGCCTTGTTATGCTGATGGGCGGGATACAAATTGCCAACAGCCACTCTGGAGAAGTGTACGGTGTTCCCTGAAACACGTAGGAAACAAAGCAACACAGCCTATGGCACTTCCCCTTATGGTCCAAAAATTTAGGAAATTAAAATCAAAAACACACAGCCACCCCAAAGTTTGGGACGGCTCTGTTTACAAGAACCTCGTCTACGGTACAAGTTAAATATCCGAGAAAGCAAAAAATGGATAAAGAAGTTGTGGTACGTACATACAATGGAATATCACTCAGCAATGTGATCTACGTCATCAGGCCCATAGCGGCATAATGAGTGGATTCAGGTACGACGATTCTATGAGAAATAAGTCGCACAGAAAAAGAAACATCATAAGATATCACTAATACACGGAACGTAAACTTGGCTACACATGAACTGAATTACAAAACAGAACAGGGTCTCAAATTTAGAAAACCAACTTATGCTTGCTTATGGGGAAAGGTGAGTTGGGGTGCTGCATAAAACCAGAGATAGAAATTAGCACAGATACCGTTCCATAAGCCAAATATATAATAGAAAAGACCTACTCCTTGCTCAACGAAATGGACTCAACACCCCATATTCAACGCGTGGGAATATACCTGACAAGTAAGAATCTTAAGACCCATGGATTTATATGTCTCCATAAGGAAATCAAGCGTATGTACAGCGGCCTAAACGCAGCAGTGAAAATCCGGTAAATCCCATTATCAAAATAAATTTAAAAAACAAAACACCATGACAGTGAAATAGAGAGCAATTCTTAAATAATTCATTCAGGGCTTGTGATGCAACCTGGATTTACCACATCTACACCCAGAGCTGGGTGAGACATAAGGCTGGACACTTCGGGCTGATAGCATTGGTGAGGTTCGGTGAGCAAACGCAGACCCTTTGAAGTCGTACTGCATTGTACCCATTCCATGGGTCCCAACTCTCCAGGTTTAAGGGATTCTTCCTTCAGCTAAAACATGCATGGGAAACCCAGAGTATGGTCCACCGTGTGATTGGGAAACGTTTTGAAATGCATGTCAGGTTTCGTCCCCTGGTACTCGGGTTCTCCATTCCAGAGGCTTTACTAACACTCTCCCCACTTGGAGAGTCAGTGCCTTTAACCTCCTGTTTGTCACAGTTTGCAATTTCTGCGCAAGATGAACAGGAATAGGGAGAACCAATGAGAGACTAGCTGTAGGTGTCTGCACGGGCAAATGGAACACTCATTTCCCACCAGGAAGAGGAATTAACCAAAGGCTCATCGTGCCCTGCCAGAACCAGATTAATGCCTGAAGCAATCCTGCGGTTTTGCGGCCAGCTCACAAGAAAGGGAGTTGAAGAAATGAGCTCAGGGGCACTGTAATTCACAAACCTGCAGAGTTATGAATGACAGCTATCGTCCAAAAATGTATTGAAGTAAGTCTTCGAAGAGGACTTGAAATTGGGGCAGAATATCAGGAAAACGATTTCAGGGGGTAGACTGGAATTGCACTTAAAGCATAGGAGAAGAGGCAGAATGTCCACAATGATGCACTTGGCCAAAAAGTGCGTATGCATTTTTTCCTGAATATATTCAGGAAAAAACGCATAGCGCTTTTTGGCCAACCAAGCAAGCGTGTTAATGAAATCTCCACTACAATGAAGTCTCACGGCCCCCGGTCAAAAGGGCCATCTGAAAAAAGTGTAAAATCCAGAAAGACAGGACAGGTCATGGAGAACAGGGAGCCTTGTTATGCTGATGGGCGGGATGTAAATTGCCAACAGCCACTCTGGAGAAGTGTATGGTGTTTCCTGAAACACGTAGGAAACAAAGCAACACAGCCTATGACACTTCCATTCAGGGTCCTATAGCTTGGGGAAATTAAAATCAAAAACACACAGCCACCCCAAAGTTTGGGACGGCTCTGTTTACAAGAACCTCGTCTACGGTACAACTTAAATATCCGAGAAAGCAAAAAATGGATAAAGAAGTTGTGGTACGTACCTACAATGGAATATCACTCAGCAATGAGATCTACGTCATCAGGCGCGTAGCGACATAATGAGTGGATTCAGTTACGACGATTCTACGAGAAATAAGTCACACAGAAAAAGAAACATCATAAGATATCACTAATACATGGAACGTAAACTTGGCTACACATGAACTGAATTACAAAACAGAACAGGGTCTCAAATTTAGAAAACCAACATATGCTTGCTTATGGGGAAAGGTGAGTTGGGGTGCTGCATAAAACCAGAGATTGAAATTAGCACAGATACCATTCCATAAGCCAAATATATAATAGACAAAGCTACTGTTACTCAACGAATTGGACTCAACACCCCATATTCAACGCCTGGGAATATACCTGACAAGTAAGAATCTTAAGACCCATGGATTTATATGTCCCCATAAGGAAATCAAGCGTGTGCACAGCAGCCTAAACGCAGTAGTGAAAATCCGATAAATCCCATTATCAAAATAAATTTCAAAAACAAAACACCATGACAGTGAAATAGAGAGCAATTCTTAAATAATTCATTCAGGGCTTGTGATGCAACCTGGATTTACCACATCTACACCCAGAGCTGGGTGATACTCAAGGCTGGACACTTCGGGCTGATAGAATTAGTGAGGTTCGGTGAGCAAATGCAGACGCTTTGAAGTCATACTGCATGGTACCCATTCCATGATTCTCAACTCTCCAGGTTTTAGGGATTCTTCCGTCAGCTAAAACATGCATGGGAAACCCAGAGTATGGTCCACCGTGTGATTGGGAAACGTTTTCAAATGCATCTCAGGTTTCGTCCCCTGGTACTCGGGTTCACCTTTCCAGACGCTTTACTAACACTCTCCTCACTTGGAAGGTCAGTGCCTTTAACCTCCTGTTTGGCAAAGTTTGCAATTTCTGCGCAAGATGAACAGGAATAGGGAGAACCAATGAGAGACTAGCTGTAGGTGTCTGCACGGGCAAACGGAAGGCTCATTTCCGACCAGGAAGAGGAATAAACCAAAGGCTTAGCGTGCCCTGCCGGAACCAGATTAGGGCCTGAAGCAATCCTGCGGTTTTGCGGCCAGCTCACAAGAAAGCGAGTTGAAGAAAGGAGCTCAGGGGCACTGTCATTCACAAACCTGCAGAGATATGAATGACAGCTATCATCCAAAAATGTATTGAAGTAAGTCTTCGAAGTGGACTTGAGGGCGGGGCAGAATTTCAGGAAAACGATTTCAGGGGGTAGACTGGAATTGCACTTAAAGCATAGGAAAAGGGGCAGAATGTCGACAATGATGCACTTGGCCAAAAAGGGCGTATGCGTTTTTTCCTGAATATATTCAGGAAAAAACGCATACGCCCTTTTTGGCCAACCAAGCAAGCGTGTAAAGGAAATCTGGACTACAATGAAGTCTCACTGCCCCCCGGTCCAAAGGGCCATCTGAAACAAGTGTAAAATCCAGAAAGGCAGGACAGGTCATGCAGTACAGGGAGCCTTGTTATGCTGATGGGCGGGATGTAAATTGCCAACAGCCACTCTGGAGAAGTGTATGGTGTTTCCTAAAACACGTAGGAAACAAAGCAACACAGCCTATGGCACTTCCACTTATGGTCCTATAGCTTAGGGAAATTAAAATCAAAAACACACAGCCACCCCAATGTTTGGGACGGCTCTGTTTACAAAAACCTCGTCTACGGTACAAGTAAAATATCCGAGAAAGCAAAAAATGGATAAAGAAATTGTGGTATGTACGTACAATGGAATATCACTCAGCAATGAGATCTACGTCATCAGGCCCGTAGCAGCATAATGAGTGGATTCAGGTACGGCATTCTACGAGAAATAAGTCACATAGAAAAAGAAACATCATAAGATATCACTAATACACGGAACGTAAACTTGGCTACACATGAACTGAATTACAAAACAGAACAGTGTCTCAAATTTAGAAAACCAACTTATGCTTGCTTATGGGGAAAGGTGAGTTGGGGTGCCGCATAAAACCAGAGATTGAAATTAGCACAGATACCATTCCATAAGCCAAATATATAATAGACAAGACCTACTCCTTGCTCAACGAAATGGACTCAACATCCCATATTCAACGCCTGGGAATATACCTGACAAGTAAGAATCTTAAGACCCATGGATTTATATGTCTCCATAAAGAAATCAAGCGTGTGTACAGCGGCCTAAACGCAGCAGTGAAAATCCGATACATCACATTATCAAAATAAATTTCAAAAATAAAACACAATGACAGTGAAATAGGGAACAATTCTTAAATAATTCATTCAGGGCTTTTGATGCAACCTGGATTTAGCACATCTACAACCAGAGCTGTGTGAGACATAAGGCTGGACACTTCGGGCTGATACCATTGGTGAGGTTCGGTGAGCAAACGCAGACCCTTTGAAGTCATACTGCATGGCACCCATTCCATGGGTCCCAACTCTCCAGGGTTAAGGGATCCTTCCTTCAGCTAAAACATGCATGGGAAACCCAGAGTATGGTCCACCGTGTGACTGGGAAACGTTTTCAAATACATCTCAGGTTTCGTCCCCTGGTACTCGGGTTCACCATTCCAGACGCTTTACTAACACTCTCCCCACTTGGAGAGTCAGTGCCTTTAACCTCCTGTTTGTCACAGTTTGCAATTTCTGCGCAAGATGAACAGGAATAGGGAGAACCAATGAGAGACTAGCTGTAGGTGTCTGCACGGGCAAATGGAACGCTCATTCCCATCAGGAAGAGGAATTAACCAAAGGCTCAGCGTGCCCTGCCGGAACCAGATTAGGGCCTGAAGCAATCCTGCGGTTTTGCGGTCAGCTCAAAACAAAGCGAGTTGAAGAAAGGGGCTCAGGGGCACTGTAATTCACAAACCTGCAGAGTTATGAATGACAGCTATCGTCCAAAGATGTATTGAAGTAAGTCTTCGAAGAGGACTTGAAAGCGGGGCAGAATTTCAGGAAAACGATTTCAGGGGTAGACTGGAATTGCACTTAAAGCATAGGAAAAGAGGCAGAATGTCGACAATGATGCACTTGGCCAAAAAGGGCGTATGCGTTTTTTTCTGAATATATTCAGGAAAAAACGCATACGCCCTTTTTGGCCAACCAAGCAAGCGTGTAAAGGAAATCTGCACTACAATGAAGTCTCACTGCCCCCCGGCCCAAAGGGCCATCTGGAACAAGTGTAAAATCCAGAAAGGCAGGACAGGTCATGGAGAACAGGGAGCCTTGTTATGCTGATGGGCGGGATGTAAATTGCCAACAGCCACTCTCTAGAAGTGTATGGTGTTACCTTAAACACGTAGGAAACAAAGCAACACAGCCTATGGCACTTCCACTTATGGTCCTATAGCTTAGGGAAATTAAAATCAAAAACACACAGGCACCCCAAAGTTTGGGACCGGGAGGTAAATTGCCAACAGCCACTCTGGAGAAGTGTATGGTGTTTCCTGAAACGCCTAGGAAACAAAGCAACACAGCCTATGGCACTTCCACTTAGGGTCCTATACCTTAGGGAAATTAAAATCAAAAACACATAGCCACCGCGAAATTTGGGACGGCTCTGTTTACAAGAACCTCGCCTACGGTACAAGTTAAATATCCGAGAAAGCAAAAAATGGATAAAGAAGTTGTGGTACGTACGTACAATGGAATATCACTCAGCAATGTGATCTACGTCATCAGGCCCGTAGCTGCATAATGAGTGGATTCAGGTACGACGATTCTACAAGAAATAAGTCACACAGAAAAAAACATCATAAGATATCACTAATACACGGAACGTAAACTTGGCTACACATGAACTGAATTACAAAACAGAACAGGGTCTCAAATTTAGAAAACCAACTTATGCTTGCTTATGGGGAAATGTGAGTTGGGGTGCTGCATAAAACCAGAGATTGAAATTAGCACCGATACCGTTCCATAAGCCAAATATATAATAGACAAGACCTACTCCTTGCTCAACGAAATGGACTCAACACCCCATATTCAACGCCTGGGTTTATACCTGAAGAGTAAGAATCTTAAGACCCATGGATTTATATGTCTCCATAAGGAAGTCAAGCGTGTGTACAGTGGCCTAAACGCAGCAGTGAAAATCCGATAAATCCCATTAACAAAATAAATTTCAAAAACAATTCACAATGAAAGTGAAATAGAGAGCAATTCTTAAATAATTCATTCAGGGCTTGTGATGCAACCTGGATTTACCACATCTACACCCAGAGGTGGGTGAGACATAAGGCTGGACACTTCGGGCTGATAGCATTGCTGAGGTTCGGTGAGCAAACACAGAGCCTTTGAAGTCATACTGCATGGTACCCATTCCATGGTTCCCAACACTTCAGTTTTAAGGGATTCTTCCTTCAGGTAAAACATGCATGGGAAACTCAGAGTATGGTCCACCGTGTGATTGGGAAACGTTTTCAAATGCATCTCAGGTTTCGTCCCCTGGTACTCGGGTTCACCGTTCCAGACCCTTTACTAACACTCTCCCCACTTGGAGAGTCAGTGCCTTTAACCTCCTGTTTGGCACAGTTTGCAATTTCTGCGCGACATGTACAGGAATAGGGAGAACCAATGAGAGACTAGCTGTAGGTGTCTGCACGGGCAAATGGAATGCTCATTTCCCACCAGGAAGAGGAATTAACCAAATGCTCAGCGTGCCCTGCCGGAAACAGATTAATGCCTGAAGCAATCCTGCGGTTTTGCGGCCAGCTCACAAGAAAGCGAGTTGAAGAAATGAGCTCAGGGGCACTGTAATTCACAAACCTGCAGAGTTATGAATGACAGCTATCGTCTAAAAATGTATTGAAGTAAGTCTTCGAAGAGGACTTGAAATCGGGGCAGAATTTCTTTCAAACGATTTCAGGGGGTAGACTGGAATTGCACTTAAAGCATAGGAAAAGAGGCAGAATGTCCACAATGATGCACTTGGCCTAAAAGGGCGTATGCGTTTTTTCCTGAATATATTCAGGAAAAAACGCATACGCCCTTTTTGGCAAACCAAGCAAGCGTGTAAAGGAAATCTGCACTACAATGAAGTCTCACTGCCCCACGGTCAAAAGGGCCATCTGAAAAAAGTGTAAAATCCAGAAAGGCAGGACAGGTCATGGAGAACAGGGAGCCTTGTTATGCTGATGGGCGGGATGTAAATTGCCAGCAGCCACTCTGGAGAAGTGTACGGTGTTTCCTGAAACATGTAGGAAACAAAGCAACACAGCCTATGGCACTTCCACTTAGGGTCCTATAGCTTAGGGAAATTAAAATCAAAAACACACAGCCACCCCAATGTTTGGGACAGCTCTGTTTACAAGAACCTCGTTTACGGTACAAGTTAAATATCCGAGGAAGCAAACAATGGATAAAGAAATTGTGGTACGTACGTACAATGGAATAGCCCTCAGCAATGAGATCTATGTCATCAGGCCCATAGAGGCATAATGAGTGGATTCAGGTACAGCGATTCTACGAGAAATAAGTCACACAGAAAAAGAAACATCATAAGATATCACTAATACACGGAACGTAAACTTGGCTACACATGAACTGAATTACAAAACAGAACAGGGTCTCAAATTTAGAAAACCAACTTATGCTTGCTTATGGGGAAAGGTGAGTTGGGTTGCTGCATAAAACCAGAGATTGAAATTAGCACAGATACCGTTCCATAATCCAAATATATAATAGACAAGACCTACTCCTTGCTCAACGAAATGGACTCAACACCCCATATTCAACGCCTGGGAATATACCTGACATGTAAGAATCTTAAGACGCATGGATTTATATGTCTCCATAAGGAAATCAAGCGTATGTACAGCGGCCTAAACGCAGCAGTGAAAATCCGATAAATCCCATTATCAAAATAAATTTCAAAAACAAAATACCATGACAGTGAAATAGAGAGCAATTCTTAAATAATTCATTCAGGGCTTGTGATGCAACCTGGATTTACCACATCTACACCCAGAGCTGGGTGATACATAAGGCTGGACACTTCGGGCTGATAGCATTTGTGAGGTTCGGTGAGCAAACGCAGACCCTTTGAAGTCATACTGCATGGTACCCATTCCATGGGTCCCAACTCTCCAGGTTTAAGGGATTCTTCCTTCAGCTTAAACATGCATGGGAAACCCAGAGTATGGTCCACCGTGTGATTGGGAAACGTTTTCAAATGCATCTCA
Organism: Delphinapterus leucas; assembly: GCF_059928025.1. Lineage (NCBI taxonomy): Eukaryota > Metazoa > Chordata > Mammalia > Artiodactyla > Monodontidae > Delphinapterus > Delphinapterus leucas. The sequence continues at coordinate 1,304,349 of NW_028322260.1, forward strand.
GTTTTCGTCCCCTGGTACTCGGGTTCACCTTTCCAGACGCTTTACTAACACTCTCCCCACTTGGAGAGTCAGTGCCTTTAACCTCCTGTTTGGCACAGTTTGCAATTTCTGCACAAGATGAACAGGAATAGGGAGAACCAATGAGAGACTAGCTGTAGGTGTCTGCACGGGCAAATGGAACGCTCATTTCCCACCAGGAAGAGGAATTAACCAAAGGCTCAGCGTGCCCTGCCGGAACCAGATTAGGGCCTGAAGCAATCCTGCGATTTTGCGGCCAGCTCACAAGAAAGCGATTTGAAGAAAGGAGCTCAGGGGCACTGTAATTCACACACCAGCAGAGTTATGAATGACAGCTATCGTCCAAAAATGTATTGAAGTAAGTCTTCGAAGAGGACTTGAAAGCGGGGCACAATTTCAGGAAAACGATTTCAGGGGGTAGACTGGAATTGCACTTAAAGCATAGGAAAAGAGGCAGAATGTCGACAATGATGCACTTGGCCAAAAAGGGCGTATGCGTTTTTTTCTGAATATATTCAGGAAAAAACGCATACGCCCTTTTTGGACAACCAAGCAAGCGTGTAAAGGAAATCTGCACTACAATGAAGTCTCACTGCCCCCCGGCCCAAAGGGCCATCTGGAACAAGTGTAAAATCCAGAAAGGCAGGACAGGTCATGGAGAACAGGGAGCCTTGTTATGCTGATGGGCGGGATGTAAATTGCCAACAGCCACTCTGGAGAAGTGTATGGTGTTACCTTAAACACGTAGGAAACAAAGCAACACAGCCTATGGCACTTCCACTTATGGTCCTATAGCTTAGGGAAATTAAAATCAAAAACACACAGGCACCCCAAAGTTTGGGACCGGGAGGTAAATTGCCAACAGCCACTCTGGAGAAGTGTATGGTGTTTCCTGAAACGCCTAGGAAACAAAGCAACACAGCCTATGGCACTTCCACTTAGGGTCCTATACCTTAGGGAAATTAAAATCAAAAACACATAGCCACCGCGAAATTTGGGACGGCTCTGTTTACAAGAACCTCGCCTACGGTACAAGTTAAATATCCGAGAAAGCAAAAAATGGATAAAGAAGTTGTGGTACGTACGTACAATGGAATATCACTCAGCAATGTGATCTACGTCATCAGGCCCGTAGCTGCATAATGAGTGGATTCAGGTACGACGATTCTACAAGAAATAAGTCACACAGAAAAAAACATCATAAGATATCACTAATACACGGAACGTAAACTTGGCTACACATGAACTGAATTACAAAACAGAACAGGGTCTCAAATTTAGAAAACCAACTTATGCTTGCTTATGGGGAAATGTGAGTTGGGGTGCTGCATAAAACCAGAGATTGAAATTAGCACCGATACCGTTCCATAAGCCAAATATATAATAGACAAGACCTACTCCTTGCTCAACGAAATGGACTCAACACCCCATATTCAACGCCTGGGTTTATACCTGAAGAGTAAGAATCTTAAGACCCATGGATTTATATGTCTCCATAAGGAAGTCAAGCGTGTGTACAGTGGCCTAAACGCAGCAGTGAAAATCCGATAAATCCCATTAACAAAATAAATTTCAAAAACAATTCACAATGAAAGTGAAATAGAGAGCAATTCTTAAATAATTCATTCAGGGCTTGTGATGCAACCTGGATTTACCACATCTACACCCAGAGGTGGGTGAGACATAAGGCTGGACACTTCGGGCTGATAGCATTGCTGAGGTTCGGTGAGCAAACACAGAGCCTTTGAAGTCATACTGCATGGTACCCATTCCATGGTTCCCAACACTTCAGTTTTAAGGGATTCTTCCTTCAGGTAAAACATGCATGGGAAACTCAGAGTATGGTCCACCGTGTGATTGGGAAACGTTTTCAAATGCATCTCAGGTTTCGTCCCCTGGTACTCGGGTTCACCGTTCCAGACCCTTTACTAACACTCTCCCCACTTGGAGAGTCAGTGCCTTTAACCTCCTGTTTGGCACAGTTTGCAATTTCTGCGCGACATGTACAGGAATAGGGAGAACCAATGAGAGACTAGCTGTAGGTGTCTGCACGGGCAAATGGAATGCTCATTTCCCACCAGGAAGAGGAATTAACCAAATGCTCAGCGTGCCCTGCCGGAAACAGATTAATGCCTGAAGCAATCCTGCGGTTTTGCGGCCAGCTCACAAGAAAGCGAGTTGAAGAAATGAGCTCAGGGGCACTGTAATTCACAAACCTGCAGAGTTATGAATGACAGCTATCGTCTAAAAATGTATTGAAGTAAGTCTTCGAAGAGGACTTGAAATCGGGGCAGAATTTCTTTCAAACGATTTCAGGGGGTAGACTGGAATTGCACTTAAAGCATAGGAAAAGAGGCAGAATGTCCACAATGATGCACTTGGCCTAAAAGGGCGTATACGTTTTTTCCTGAATATATTCAGGAAAAAACGCATACGCCCTTTTTGGCAAACCAAGCAAGCGTGTAAAGGAAATCTGCACTACAATGAAGTCTCACTGCCCCACGGTCAAAAGGGCCATCTGAAAAAAGTGTAAAATCCAGAAAGGCAGGACAGGTCATGGAGAACAGGGAGCCTTGTTATGCTGATGGGCGGGATGTAAATTGCCAGCAGCCACTCTGGAGAAGTGTACGGTGTTTCCTGAAACATGTAGGAAACAAAGCAACACAGCCTATGGCACTTCCACTTAGGGTCCTATAGCTTAGGGAAATTAAAATCAAAAACACACAGCCACCCCAAAGTTTGGGACAGCTCTGTTTACAAGAACCTCGTTTACGGTACAAGTTAAATATCCGAGGAAGCAAACAATGGATAAAGAAATTGTGGTACGTACGTACAATGGAATAGCCCTCAGCAATGAGATCTATGTCATCAGGCCCATAGAGGCATAATGAGTGGATTCAGGTACAGCGATTCTACGAGAAATAAGTCACACAGAAAAAGAAACATCATAAGATATCACTAATACACGGAACGTAAACTTGGCTACACATGAACTGAATTACAAAACAGAACAGGGTCTCAAATTTAGAAAACCAACTTATGCTTGCTTATGGGGAAAGGTGAGTTGGGTTGCTGCATAAAACCAGAGATTGAAATTAGCACAGATACCGTTCCATAATCCAAATATATAATAGACAAGACCTACTCCTTGCTCAACGAAATGGACTCAACACCCCATATTCAACGCCTGGGAATATACCTGACATGTAAGAATCTTAAGACGCATGGATTTATATGTCTCCATAAGGAAATCAAGCGTATGTACAGCGGCCTAAACACAGCAGTGAAAATCCGATAAATCCCATTATCAAAATAAATTTCAAAAACAAAATACCATGACAGTGAAATAGAGAGCAATTCTTAAATAATTCATTCAGGGCTTGTGATGCAACCTGGATTTACCACATCTACACCCAGAGCTGGGTGATACATAAGGCTGGACACTTCGGGCTGATAGCATTTGTGAGGTTCGGTGAGCAAACGCAGACCCTTTGAAGTCATACTGCATGGTACCCATTCCATGGGTCCCAACTCTCCAGGTTTAAGGGATTCTTCCTTCAGCTTAAACATGCATGGGAAACCCAGAGTATGGTCCACCGTGTGATTGGGAAACGTTTTCAAATGCATCTCAGTTTTCGTCCCCTGGTACTCGGGTTCACCTTTCCAGACGCTTTACTAACACTCTCCCCACTTGGAGAGTCAGTGCCTTTAACCTCCTGTTTGTCACAGTTTGCAATTTCTGCACAAGATGAACAGGAATAGGGAGAACCAATGAGAGACTAGCTGTAGGTGTCTGCACGGGCAAATGGAACGCTCATTTCCCACCAGGAAGAGGAATTAACCAAAGGCTCAGTGTGCCCTGCCGGAACCAGATTAGGGCCTGAAGCAATCCTGCGATTTTGCGGCCAGCTCACAAGAAAGCGATTTGAAGAAAGGAGCTCAGGGGCACTGTAATTCACACACCAGCAGAGTTATGAATGACAGCTATCGTCCAAAAATGTATTGAAGTAAGTCTTCGAAGAGGACTTGAAAGCGGGGCAGAATTTCAGGAAAACGATTTCAGGGGGTAGACTGGAATTGCACTTAAAGCATAGGAAAAGAGGCAGAATGTCGACAATGATGCACTTGGCCAAAAAGGGCGTATGCATTTTTTTCTGAATATATTCAGGAAAAAACGCATACGCACTTTTTGGCCAACCAAGCTAGCGTGTAAAGGAAATCTGCACTACAATGAAGTCTCACTGCCCCCGGTCAAAAGGGCCATCTGAAACAAGTGTAAAATCCAGAAAGGCAGGACAGGTCATGGAGAACAGGGAGCCTTGTTATGCTGATGGGCGGGATACAAATTGCCAACAGCCACTCTGGAGAAGTGTACGGTGTTCCCTGAAACACGTAGGAAACAAAGCAACACAGCCTATGGCACTTCCCCTTATGGTCCAAAAATTTAGGAAATTAAAATCAAAAACACACAGCCACCCCAAAGTTTGGGACGGCTCTGTTTACAAGAACCTCGTCTACGGTACAAGTTAAATATCCGAGAAAGCAAAAAATGGATAAAGAAGTTGTGGTACGTACATACAATGGAATATCACTCAGCAATGTGATCTACGTCATCAGGCCCATAGCGGCATAATGAGTGGATTCAGGTACGACGATTCTATGAGAAATAAGTCGCACAGAAAAAGAAACATCATAAGATATCACTAATACACGGAACGTAAACTTGGCTACACATGAACTGAATTACAAAACAGAACAGGGTCTCAAATTTAGAAAACCAACTTATGCTTGCTTATGGGGAAAGGTGAGTTGGGGTGCTGCATAAAACCAGAGATAGAAATTAGCACAGATACCGTTCCATAAGCCAAATATATAATAGAAAAGACCTACTCCTTGCTCAACGAAATGGACTCAACACCCCATATTCAACGCGTGGGAATATACCTGACAAGTAAGAATCTTAAGACCCATGGATTTATATGTCTCCATAAGGAAATCAAGCGTATGTACAGCGGCCTAAACGCAGCAGTGAAAATCCGGTAAATCCCATTATCAAAATAAATTTAAAAAACAAAACACCATGACAGTGAAATAGAGAGCAATTCTTAAATAATTCATTCAGGGCTTGTGATGCAACCTGGATTTACCACATCTACACCCAGAGCTGGGTGAGACATAAGGCTGGACACTTCGGGCTGATAGCATTGGTGAGGTTCGGTGAGCAAACGCAGACCCTTTGAAGTCGTACTGCATTGTACCCATTCCATGGGTCCCAACTCTCCAGGTTTAAGGGATTCTTCCTTCAGCTAAAACATGCATGGGAAACCCAGAGTATGGTCCACCGTGTGATTGGGAAACGTTTTGAAATGCATGTCAGGTTTCGTCCCCTGGTACTCGGGTTCTCCATTCCAGAGGCTTTACTAACACTCTCCCCACTTGGAGAGTCAGTGCCTTTAACCTCCTGTTTGTCACAGTTTGCAATTTCTGCGCAAGATGAACAGGAATAGGGAGAACCAATGAGAGACTAGCTGTAGGTGTCTGCACGGGCAAATGGAACACTCATTTCCCACCAGGAAGAGGAATTAACCAAAGGCTCATCGTGCCCTGCCAGAACCAGATTAATGCCTGAAGCAATCCTGCGGTTTTGCGGCCAGCTCACAAGAAAGGGAGTTGAAGAAATGAGCTCAGGGGCACTGTAATTCACAAACCTGCAGAGTTATGAATGACAGCTATCGTCCAAAAATGTATTGAAGTAAGTCTTCGAAGAGGACTTGAAATTGGGGCAGAATATCAGGAAAACGATTTCAGGGGGTAGACTGGAATTGCACTTAAAGCATAGGAGAAGAGGCAGAATGTCCACAATGATGCACTTGGCCAAAAAGTGCGTATGCATTTTTTCCTGAATATATTCAGGAAAAAACGCATAGCGCTTTTTGGCCAACCAAGCAAGCGTGTTAATGAAATCTCCACTACAATGAAGTCTCACGGCCCCCGGTCAAAAGGGCCATCTGAAAAAAGTGTAAAATCCAGAAAGACAGGACAGGTCATGGAGAACAGGGAGCCTTGTTATGCTGATGGGCGGGATGTAAATTGCCAACAGCCACTCTGGAGAAGTGTATGGTGTTTCCTGAAACACGTAGGAAACAAAGCAACACAGCCTATGGCACTTCCACTCAGGGTCCGATAGCTTGGGGAAATTAAAATCAAAAACACACAGCCACCCCAAAGTTTGGGACGGCTCTGTTTACAAGAACCTCATCTACGGTACAAGTGAAATATCCGAGAAAGCAAAAAATGGATAAAGAAGTTGTGGTACGTACGTACAATGGAATATCACTCAGCAATGCGATCTACGTCATCAGGCCCGTAAAGGCATAATGAGTGGATTCAGGTACGACGATTCTACGAGAAATAAGTCACACAGAAATAGAAACATCATAAGATATCACTAATACATGGAACGTAAACTTGGCTACACATGAACTGAATTACAAAACAGAACAGGGTCACAAATTTAGAAAACCAACTTATGCTTGCTCATGGCGAAAGGTGAGTTGGGGTGCTGCATCAAAGAAGAGATTGAAATTAGCACAGATACCGTTCCATAAGCCAAATATATAATAGACAAGACCTACTCCTTGCTCAACGAAATGGACTCAACACCCCATATTCAACGTCTGGGAATATACCTGACAAGTAAGAATCTTAAGACCCATGGATTTATATGTCTCCATAAGGAAGTCAAGCGTGTGTACAGTGGCCTAAACGCAGCAGTGAAAATCCGATAAATCCCATTAACAAAATAAATTTCAGAAACAAAACACAATGACAGTGAAATAGAGAGCAATTCTTAAATAATTCATTCAGGGCTTGTGATGCAACCTGGATTTACCACATCTACACCCAGAGCAGTTTGAGACATAAGGCTGGACACTTCGGGCTGATAGCATTGGTGAGGTTCGGTGAGCAAAGGCAGACCCTTTGAAGTCATACTGCATGGTACACATTCCATGGGTCCCAACTCTCCAGGTTTAAGGGATTCTTCCTTCAGCTAAAACATGCATGGGAAACCCAGAGTATGGTCCACCGTGTGACTGTGAAACGTTTTCAAATACATCTCAGGTTTCGTCCCCTGGTACTCGGGTTCACCATTCCAGACGCTTTAGTAACACTCTCCCCACTTGGAGAGTCAGTGCCTTTAACCTCCTGTTTGTCACAGATTGCAATTTCTGCGCAAGATGAACAGGAATAGGGAGAACCAATGAGAGACTAGCTGTAGGTGTCTGCACGGGCAAATGGAACGCTCATTTCCCACCAGGAAGAGGAATTAACCAAAGGCTCAGCGTGCCCTGCCGGAACCAAATTAGGGCCTGAAGCAATCCTGCGGTTTTGCGGCCAGCGCAAAACAAAGCGAGTTGAAGAAAGGGGCTCAGGGGCACTGTAATTCACAAACCTGCAGAGTTATGAATGACAGCTATCGTCCAAAGATGTATTGAAGTAAGTCTTCGAAGAGGACTTGAAAGCGGGGCAGAATTTCAGGAAAACGATTTCAGGGGAAGACTGGAATTGCACTTAAAGCATAGGAAAAGAGGCAGAATGTCGACAATGATGCACTTGGCCAAAAAGGGCGTATGCGTTTTTTTCTGAATATATTCAGGAAAAAACGCATACGCCCTTTTTGGCCAACCAAGCAAGCGTGTAAAGGAAATCTGCACTACAATGAAGTCTCACTGCCCCCCGGCCCAAAGGGCCATCTGGAACAAGTGTAAAATCCAGAAAGGCAGGACAGGTCATGGAGAACAGGGAGCCTTGTTATGCTGATGGGCGGGATGTAAATTGCCAAAAGCCACTCTGGAGAAGTGTATGGTGTTTCCTGAAACACCTAGGAAACAAAGCAACACAGCCTATGGCACTTCCACTTATGGTCCTATAGCTTAGGGAAATTAAAATCAAAAACACACAGCCACCGCAAAGTCTGGGATGGCTCTGTTTACAAGAACCTCGTCTACGGTACAAGTTAAATATCCGAGAAATCAAAAAATGGATAAAGAAGTGGTGGTACGTACGTACAATGGAATAGCACTCAGCAATGAGATCTATGTCATCAGGCCCGTAGCGGCATAATGAGTGGATTCAGGTACGGCGATTGTACGAGAAATAAGTCACACAGAAAAAGAAACATCATAAGATATCACTAATACACGGAACATAAACTTGGCTACACATGAACTGAATTACAAAACAGAACAGGGTCTCAAATTTAGAAAACAAACTTATGCTTGCTTATGGGGAAAGGTGAGTTGGGGTGCTGCATAAAACCAGAGATGGAAATTAGCACAGATACCGTTCCATAAGCCAAATATATAATAGACAAGACCTACTCCTTGCTCAACGAAATGGACTCAACACCCCATATTCAACGCCTGGGAATATACCTGACAAGTAAGAATCTTAAGACCCATGGATTTATATGTCTCCATTAGGAAATCAAGCGTATGTACAGTGGCCTAAACACAGCAGTGAAAATCCAGTAAATCCCCTTACGAAAATAAATTTCAAAAACAAAACACCATGACAGTGAAATAGAGAGCAATTCTTAAATAATTCATTCAGAGCTTGTGATGCAACCTGGATTTACCACATCTACACCCAGAGATGGGTGAGACATAAGGTTGGACACTTCGGGCTGATAGCATTGGTGAGGTTCGGTGAGCAAACGCAGACCCTTTGAAGTCATACTGCATGGTACACATTCCATGGGTCTCAAATCTCCAGTTTTAAGGGATTCTTCCTTCAGCTAAAACATGCATGGGAAACCCAGAGTATGGTCCACCGTGTGATTGGGAAACGTTTTCAAATGCATCTCAGGTTTCGTCCCCTGGTACTCGGGTTCACCATTCCAGACGCTTTACTAACACTCTCCCCACTTGGAGAGTCAGTGCCTTTAACCTCCTGTTTGGCACAGTTTGCAATTTCTGCGCAAGATGAACAGGAATAGGGAGAACCAATGAGAGACTAGCTGTAGGTGTCTGCACGCGCAAATGGAACGTTCATTTCCCACCAGGAAGAGGAATTAACCAAAGGCTCAGCGTGCCCTGCCGGAACCAGATTAGGGCCTGAAGCAATCCTGCGGTTTTGCGGCCAGCTCACAAGAAAGCGAGTTGAAGAAATGAGGTCAGGGGCACTTTAATTCACACACCTGCAGAGTTATGAATGACAGCTGTCGTCCAAAAATGTATTGAAGTAAGTCTTCGAAGAGGACTTGAAAGCGGGCCAGAATTTCAGGAAAACGATTTCGGGGGTAGACTGGAATTGCACTTAAAGCATAGGAAAAGAGGCAGAATGTCGACAATGATGCACTGGGCCAAAAAGGGCGTATGCGTTTTGTCCTGAATATATTCAGGAAAAAACGCATACGCCATTTTTGGCCAACCAAGCAAGCGTGTAAAGGAAATCTGCACTACAATGTAGTCTCACAGCCCCCCGGTCAAAAGGGCCATATGAAACAAGTGTAAAATCCAGAAAGGCAGGACAGGTCATGGAGAACATGGAGCCTTGTTTTGCTGATGGGCGAGATGTAAATTGCCAACAGCCACTCTGGAGAAATGTATGGTGTTTCCTGAAACACATAGGAAACAAAGCAACACAGCCTATGCACTTCCACTTAGGATCCTATAGCTTAGGGAAATTAAAATCAAAAACACACAGCCACCCCAAAGTTTGGGACGGCTCTGTTTACAAGAACCTCGTCTACGGTACAAGTTAAATATCCGAGAAAGCAAAAAATGGATAAAGAAGTTGTGGTACGTACGTACAATGGAATATCACTCAGCAATGCGATCTACGTCATCAGGCCCGTAAAGGCATAATGAGTTGGTCAGGTACGACGATTCTATGAGAAATAAGTCACACAGAAATAGAAACATCATAAGATATCACTAATACATGGAACGTAAAATTGGCTACACATGAACTGAATTACAAAACAGAACAGGGTCTCAAATTTAGAAAACCAACTTATGCTTGCTTATGGGGAAAGGTGAGTTGGGGTGCTGCATCAAAGCAGAGATTGAAATTAGCACAGATACCGTTCCATAAGCCAAATATATAATAGACAAGTCCTACTCCTTGCTCAACGAAATGGACTCAACACCCCATATTCAACGTCTGGGAATATACCTGACAAGTAAGAATCTTAAGACCCATGGATTTATATGTCTCCATAAGGAAATCAAGCGTGTGTACAGAGGCCTATACGCAGCAGTGAAAAACCGATAAATCCCATTATCAAAATAAATTTCACAAACACAACACAATGACAGTTAAATAGAGAGCAATGCTTAAATAATTCATTCAGAGCCTGTGATGCAACCTGGATTTACCACATCTACAACCAGTGCTGGGTGAGACATAAGGCTGGACACTTCGGGCTGATAGCATTGGTGAGGTTCGGTGAGCAAACGCAGACCTTTTGAAGTCATACTGCATGGTACACATTCCATGGGTCCCAACTTTCCAGGTTTAAGGGATTCTTCTTTCAACTATAACATGCACGGGAAACCCAGAGTATGGTCCACCGTGTGATTGGGAAACGTTTTCAAATGCATCTCTGGTTTCGTCCCCTGGTACTCGAGTTCACCGTTCCAGACGCTTTACTAACACTCTCCCCACTTGGAGAGTCAGTGCCTTTAACCTCCTGTTTGTCACAGTTTGCAATTTCTGCGCAAGATGAACAGGAATAGGGAGAACCAATGAGAGACTAGCTGTAGGTGTCTGCACGGGCAAACAGAACGCTCATTTCCCACCAGGAAGTGGAATTAACCAAAGGCTCAGCGTGCCCTGCCGGAACCAGATTAGGGCCTGAAGCAATCCTGCGGTTTTGCGGCCAGCTCAGAAGAAAGCGAGTTGAAGAAAAGAGCTCAGGGGCACTGTAATTCACAAAACTGCAGAGTTATGAATGACAGCTATTGTCCCAAAATGTATTGAAGTAAGTCTTCGAAGAGGACTTGAAAGCGGGGCAGAATTTCAGGAAAACGATTTCAGGGGGTAGACTGGAATTGCACTTAAAGCATAGGAAAAGAGGCAGAATGTCGACAATGATGCACTTGGCCAAAAAGGGCGTATGCGTTTTGACCTGAATATATTCAGGAAACAACGCATACGCCCTTTTTGGCCAACCAAGCAAGCGTGTAAAGGAAATCTGCACTACAATGAAGTCTCACTGCCCCCCGGTCAAAAGGGCCATATTAAAAAAGTGTAAAATCCAGAAAGGCAGGACAGGTCATGGAGAACAGGGAGCCTTGTTATGCTGATGGGGGGGATGTATATTGCCAACAGCCACTCTGGAGAAGTGTATGGTGTTTCCTGAAACACGTAGGAAACAAAGCAACACAGCCTATGGCACTTCCACTTATGGTCCTATAGCTTAGGGAAATTAAAATCAAAAACACACAGCCACCCCAAATTTGGAACCGGGAGGTAAATTGCCAACAGCCACTCTGGAGAAGTGTATGGTGTTGCCTGAAACACGTAGGAAACAAAGCAACACAGCCTATGGCACTTCCACTTATGGTCCTATAGCTTAGGGAAATTAAAATCAAAAACACACAGCCACCCCAAAGTTTGGGAGGGCTCTGTTTACAAGAACCTCGTCTACGGTACAAGTTAAATATCCGAGAAAGCAAAAAATGGATAAAGAAGTGGTGGTACGTACGTACAATGGAATAGCACTCAGCAATGAGATCTATGTCATCAGGCCCGTAGCGGCATAATGAGTGGATACAGGTACGGCGATTGTACGAGAAATAAGTCACACAGAAAAAGAAACATCATAAGATATCACTAATACACGGAACGTAAACTTGGCTACACATGAACTGAATTACAAAACAGAACAGGGTCTCAAATTTAGAAAACCAACTTATGCTTGCTTATGGGGAAAGGTGAGTTGGGGTGCTGCATAAAACCAGAGATGGAAATTAGCACAGATACCGTTCCATAAGCCAAATATATAATAGACAAGACCTACTCCTTGCTCAACGAAATGGACTCAACACGCCATATTCAACACCTGGGAATATACCTGACAAGTAAGAATCTTAAGACCCATGGATTTATATGTCACCATAAGGAAATCAAGCGTGTGTACAGCGGTCTAAACGCAGCAGTGAAAATCCGATAAATCCCATTATCAAAATAAATTTCACAAACACAAAACAATGACAGTGAAATAGAGAGCAATTCTTAAATAATTCATTCAGGGCTTGTGATGCAACCTGGATTTACCACATGTACACCCAGAGCTGGGTGAGACATAAGGCTGGACACTTCGGGCTGATAGCATTGGTGATGTTCGGTGAGCAAACGCAGACCCTTTGAAGTCATACTGCATGGTAACCATTCCATGGGTCCCAACTCTCCAGGTTTAAGGGATTCTTCCTTCAGCTAAAACATGCATGGGAAACCCAGAGTATGGTCCACCGTGTGATTGGGAAACGTTTTCAAATGCATCTCAGGTTTCGTCCCCTGGTACTCGGGTTCACCATTCCAGATGCTTTACTAACACTCTCCCCACTTGGAGAGTCAGTGCCTTTAACCTCCTGTTTGGCACAGTTTGCAATTTCTGCGCAAGATGAACAGGAATAGGGAGAACCAATGAGAGACTAGCTGTAGGTGTCTGCACGGGCAAACGGAACGCTCATTTCCCACCAGGAAGAGGAATTAACCAAAGGCTCGACGTGCCCTGCCAGAACCAGATTAGGGCCTGAAGCAATCCTGCGGTTTTGCGCCCAGCTAACAAGAAAGCGAGTTGAAGAAAGGAGCTCAGGGGCACTGTAATTCACAAACCTGCAGAGTTATGAATGACAGCTATCGTCCAAAAATGTATTGAAGTAAGTCTTCGAAGTGGACTTGAAAGCGGGGCAGAATTGCAGGAAAACGATTTCAGGGGGCAGACTGGAATTGCACTTAAAGCATAGGAAAAGAGGCAGAATGTCGACAATGATGCACTTGGCCAAAAAGGGCGTATGCATTTTTTCCTGAATATATTCAGGAAACAACGCATACGCCCTTTTTGGCCAACCAAGCAAGCGTGTAAAGGAAATCTGCACCACAATGAAGTCTCATTGCCCCCCGGTCCAAAGGGCCTTCGGAAACAAGTGTAAAATCCCGAAAGGCAGGACAGGTCATGGAGAAGAGGGAGCCTTGTTATGCTGATGGGCGGGATGTAAGTTGCCAACATCCACTCTGGAGAAGTGTATGGTGTTTCCTGAAACACGTAGGAAACAAAGCAACACAGCCTATGGCACTTCCACTTAGGGTCCTATAGCTTAGGGAAATTAAAATCAAAAACACACAGCCACCCCAAAGTTTGGAACGGCTCTGTTTACAAGAACCTCGTCTACGGTACAAGTTAAATATCCGAGAAAGCATAAAATGGATAAAGAACTTGTGGTACGTACGTACAATGGAATATCACTCAGCAATGAGATCTACGTCATCAGGCCCGTAGCGGCATAATGAGTGGATTCAGGTACGACGATTCTACGAGAAATAAGTCACACAGAAAAAGAAACATCATAAGATATCACTAATACACGGAACGTAACCTTGGCTACACATGAACTGAATTACAAAACAGAACAGGGTCTCAAATTTAGAAAACCAACTTATGCTTGCTTATGGGGAAAGGTGAGTTGGGGTGCTGCATAAAACCAGAGACTGAAATTATCACAGACACTGTTCCATAAGTCAAATATATAATAGACAAGACCTACTCCTTGCTCAACGAAATGGACTTAACACCCCATATTCAACGCCTGGGAATATACCTGAAAAGTAAGAATCTTAAGACCCATGATTTTATATGTCTCCATAAGGAAATCAAGCGTCTGTACAGCGGCCTAAACGCAGCAGTGAAAATCCGATAAATCCCATTATCAAAATAAATTTCACAAACACAACACAATGACAGTGAAATAGAGAGCAATTCTTAAATAATTCATTCAGGGCTTGTGATGCAACCTGGATTTACCACATCTACACCCAGAGCTGGGTGAGACATAAGGCTGGACACTTCGGGCTGATAGCATTGGTGAGGTTCGGTGAGCAAACGCAGACCCTTTGAAGTCATACAGCATGGTACCCAATTCATGGGTCCCAACTCTCCAGGTTTAAGGGATTTTTCCTTCAGCTAAAACATGCATGGGAAACCCAGAGTATGGTCCACCGTGTGATTGGGAAACGTTTTCAAATGCATCTCAGGTTTCGTCCCCTGGTACTCTGGTTCACAGTTCCAGACGCTTTACTAACACTCTCCCCACTTGGAGAGTCAGTGCCTTTAACCTCCTGTTTGGCACAGTTTGCAATTTCTGCGCAAGATGAACAGGAATAGGGAGAACCAATGAGAGACTAGCTGTAGGTGTCTGCACGGGCAAATGGAACGCTCATTTCCCACCAGGAAGAGGAAATAACCAAAGGCTCAGCAGGCCCTGCCGGAACCAGATTAGGGCCTGAAGCAATCCAGCGGTTTTGCGACCAGCTCACAAGAAAGCGAGTTGAAGAATGGAGCTCAGGGGCACTGTAATTCACAAACCTGCAGAGTTGTGAATGACAGCTATCGTCCAAAAATGTATTGAAGTAAGTCTTCGAAGAGGACTTGCAAGCGGGGCAGAATTTCAGGAAAACGATTTCAGGGGGTAGACTGGAATTGCACTTAAAGCATAGGAAAAGAGGCAGAATGTCCACAATGATGCACTTGGCCTAAAAGGGCGTATGCGTTTTTTCCTGAATATATTCAGGAAAAAACGCATACGCCCTTATTGGCCAACCAAGCAAGCGTGTAAAGGAAATCTGCACTACAATGAAGTCTCACTGCCCCCCGGTCAAAAGGGCCATATTAAAAAAGTGTAAAATCCAGAAAGGCAGGACAGGTCATGGAGAACAGGGAGCCTTGTTATGCTGATGGGGGGGATGTATATTGCCAACAGCCACTCTGGAGAAGTGTATGGTGTTTCCTGAAACACATAGGAAACAAAGCAACACAGCCTATGGCACTTCCACTTATGGTCCTATAGCTTAGGGAAATTAAAATCAAAAACACACAGCCACCCCAAATTTGGAACCGGGAGGTAAATTGCCAACAGCCACTCTGGAGAAGTGTATGGTGTTGCCTGAAACACGTAGGAAACAAAGCAACACAGCCTATGGCACTTCCACTTATGGTCCTATAGCTTAGGGAAATTAAAATCAAAAACACACAGCCACCCCAAAGTTTGGGAGGGCTCTGTTTACAAGAACCTCGTCTACGGTACAAGTTAAATATCCGAGAAAGCAAAAAATGGATAAAGAAGTGGTGGTACGTACGTACAATGGAATAGCACTCAGCAATGAGATCTATGTCATCAGGCCCGTAGCGGCATAATGAGTGGATACAGGTACGGCGATTGTACGAGAAATAAGTCACACAGAAAAAGAAACATCATAAGATATCACTAATACACGGAACGTAAACTTGGCTACACATGAACTGAATTACAAAACAGAACAGGGTCTCAAATTTAGAAAACCAACTTATGCTTGCTTATGGGGAAAGGTGAGTTGGGGTGCTGCATAAAACCAGAGATGGAAATTAGCACAGATACCGTTCCATAAGCCAAATATATAATAGACAAGACCTACTCCTTGCTCAACGAAATGGACTCAACACGCCATATTCAACACCTGGGAATATACCTGACAAGTAAGAATCTTAAGACCCATGGATTTATATGTCACCATAAGGAAATCAAGCGTGTGTACAGCGGTCTAAACGCAGCAGTGAAAATCCGATAAATCCCATTATCAAAATAAAT
Organism: Delphinapterus leucas; assembly: GCF_059928025.1. Taxonomy (NCBI): domain Eukaryota; kingdom Metazoa; phylum Chordata; class Mammalia; order Artiodactyla; family Monodontidae; genus Delphinapterus; species Delphinapterus leucas. The sequence goes on from NW_028322260.1 coordinate 1,320,218, forward strand.
TTCACAAACACAAAACAATGACAGTGAAATAGAGAGCAATTCTTAAATAATTCATTCAGGGCTTGTGATGCAACCTGGATTTACCACATGTACACCCAGAGCTGGGTGAGACATAAGGCTGGACACTTCGGGCTGATAGCATTGGTGATGTTCGGTGAGCAAACGCAGACCCTTTGAAGTCATACTGCATGGTAACCATTCCATGGGTCCCAACTCTCCAGGTTTAAGGGATTCTTCCTTCAGCTAAAACATGCATGGGAAACCCAGAGTATGGTCCACCGTGTGATTGGGAAACGTTTTCAAATGCATCTCAGGTTTCGTCCCCTGGTACTCGGGTTCACCATTCCAGATGCTTTACTAACACTCTCCCCACTTGGAGAGTCAGTGCCTTTAACCTCCTGTTTGGCACAGTTTGCAATTTCTGCGCAAGATGAACAGGAATAGGGAGAACCAATGAGAGACTAGCTGTAGGTGTCTGCACGGGCAAACGGAACGCTCATTTCCCACCAGGAAGAGGAATTAACCAAAGGCTCGACGTGCCCTGCCAGAACCAGATTAGGGCCTGAAGCAATCCTGCGGTTTTGCGCCCAGCTAACAAGAAAGCGAGTTGAAGAAAGGAGCTCAGGGGCACTGTAATTCACAAACCTGCAGAGTTATGAATGACAGCTATCGTCCAAAAATGTATTGAAGTAAGTCTTCGAAGTGGACTTGAAAGCGGGGCAGAATTGCAGGAAAACGATTTCAGGGGGCAGACTGGAATTGCACTTAAAGCATAGGAAAAGAGGCAGAATGTCGACAATGATGCACTTGGCCAAAAAGGGCGTATGCATTTTTTCCTGAATATATTCAGGAAACAACGCATACGCCCTTTTTGGCCAACCAAGCAAGCGTGTAAAGGAAATCTGCACCACAATGAAGTCTCATTGCCCCCCGGTCCAAAGGGCCTTCGGAAACAAGTGTAAAATCCCGAAAGGCAGGACAGGTCATGGAGAAGAGGGAGCCTTGTTATGCTGATGGGCGGGATGTAAGTTGCCAACATCCACTCTGGAGAAGTGTATGGTGTTTCCTGAAACACGTAGGAAACAAAGCAACACAGCCTATGGCACTTCCACTTAGGGTCCTATAGCTTAGGGAAATTAAAATCAAAAACACACAGCCACCCCAAAGTTTGGAACGGCTCTGTTTACAAGAACCTCGTCTACGGTACAAGTTAAATATCCGAGAAAGCATAAAATGGATAAAGAACTTGTGGTACGTACGTACAATGGAATATCACTCAGCAATGAGATCTACGTCATCAGGCCCGTAGCGGCATAATGAGTGGATTCAGGTACGACGATTCTACGAGAAATAAGTCACACAGAAAAAGAAACATCATAAGATATCACTAATACACGGAACGTAACCTTGGCTACACATGAACTGAATTACAAAACAGAACAGGGTCTCAAATTTAGAAAACCAACTTATGCTTGCTTATGGGGAAAGGTGAGTTGGGGTGCTGCATAAATCCAGAGATTGAAATTGCACAGATACCGTTCCATAAGCCAAATATATAATAGACAAGACCTACTCCTTGCTCAACGAAATGGACTCAACACCCCGTATTGAACGCCTGGGAATATACCTGACAAGTAAGAATCTTAAGACCCATGGATTTATATGTCTCCATAAGGAAATCAAGCGTGTGTACAGCGGCCTAAACGCACCAGTGAAAATCCGATAAATCCCATTATCAAAATAAATTTCACAAACAAATCACAATGACAATGAAATAGAGAGCAATTCTTAAATAAATCATTCAGGGTTTGTGATGCAACCTGGTTTTACCACATGTACACCCAGAGCTGGTTGAGACATAAGGCTGGACACTTCGGGCTGATAGCATTGGTGATGTTCGGTGAGCAAACGCAGACCCTTTGTAGTCATACAGCATGGTAGCCATTCCATGGGTCCCAAATCTCCAGGTTTAAGGGATTCTTCCGTCAGCTAAAACATGCATGGGAAACCCAGAGTATGGTCCACCGTGTGATTGGGAAACTTTTTCAAATGCATCTCAGGTTTCGTCCCCTGGTACTCGGGTTCACCGTTCCAGAAGCTTTACTAACACTCTCCCCACTTGGAGAGTCAGTGCCTTTAACCTCCTGTTTGGCACAGTTTGCAATTTCTGCGCAAGATGAGCAGGAATAGGGAGAACCAATGAGAGACTAGCTGTAGGTGTCTGCACGGGCAAATGGAACGCTCATTTCCCACCAGGAAGAGGGATTAAGCAAAGGCTCAGCGTGCCCTGCCGGAACCAGATTAGGGCCTGAAGCAATCCTGTGGTTTTGCGGCCAGCTCACAAGAAAGCGAGTTAAAGAAAGGAGCTCAGGGGCACTGTAATTCACAAACCTGCAGAGTTACGAATGACAGCTATCGTCCAAAAATGTATTGAAGTAAGTCTTCGAAGAGGACTTGAAAGCGGGGCAGAATTTCAGGAAAACGATTTCAGGGGGTAGACTGGAATTGCACTTAAAGCATAGGAAAAGAGGCAGAATGTCGACAATGATGCAATTGGCCAAAATGTGCGTATGCGTTTTTTCCTGAATATATTCAGGAAAAAGCGCATAAGCCCTTTTTGGCCAACCAAGCAAGCGTGTAAAGGAAATCTGAACTACAATGAAGTCTCTCTGCCTCCCGGTCAAAAGGGCCATCTGAGAAAAGTGTAAAATCCAGAAAGGCAGGACAGGTCATGGAGAACGGGGAGCCTTGTTATGCTGATGGGCGGGATGTAAATTGCCAACAGCCACTCTGGAGAAGTGTATGGTGTTTCCTGAAACACGTAGGAAACAAACCAGCACAGCCTATGGCACTTCCACTTATTTTCCTGTAGCTTAGGGAAATTAAAATCAAAAACACACAGCCACCCCAAAGTTTGGGATGGCTCTGTTTACAAGAACCTCGTCTACGGTACAAGTTAAATATCCGAGAAAGCAAAAAATGGATAAAGAAGTGGTGGTACGTACGTACAATGGAATATCACTCAGCAATGAGATCTACGTCATCAGGCCCGTAGCGGCATAATGAGTGGTTTCAGGTACGACGATTCGACGAGAAATAAGTCACACAGAAAAAGAAACATTAAGATATCACTAATACACCGAATGTGAACTTGGCTACACATGAACTGAATTACAAAACAGAACAGGGTCTCAAATTTAGAAAACCAACTTATGCTTGCTTAAGGGGAAACGTGAGTTGGGGTGCTGCATAAAACCAGAGATTTAAATTAGAACAGATACCATTCCATAAGCCAAATATTTAATACTCAAGACCTACTCCTTGCTCAACGAAATGGACTAAACAACCCATATTCAATGCCTAGGAATACACCTGCCAATTAAGAATCTTAACACCCATGGATTTATGTGTCTCTGTAAGAGAATCAGGCATGTGTTCAGCGCCATAAATGCAGCCGTGAAAATCCGATAAATCCCATTATCAAAATAAATTTAAAAAACAAAACACAATGACAGTGAAATAGAGAGCAATTCTTAAATAATTCATTCAGGGCTTGTGATGCAACCTGGAGTTACCCCATCTACACCTAGAGCTGGGTGAGACATAAGGCTGGACACTTCGGGCGGATACCATTGGTGAGGTTCAGTGAGCAAATGCAGACCCTTTGAAGTCATACTGCATGGTACACATTCCATGGGTCCCAACTCTCCAGGTTTAAGGGATTCTTCCTTCAGCTAAAACATGCATGGGAATCCCAGAGTATGGTCCACCGTGTGACGGGGAAACGTTTTTAAATGCGTCTCAGTTTTCGTCCCCTGGTACTCGGGTTCACCATTCCAGACGCTTTACTTACACTGTCCCTACCTGGAGAGTCAGTGCCTTTAACCTCCTGTTTGGCACAGTTTGCAATTTCTGCGCAAGATGAACAGGAATAGGGAGAACCAATGAGAGACTAGCTGTAGGTGTCTGCACGGGAAAATGGAACGCTCATTTCCCACCAGGAAGAGGAATTAGCCAAAGGCTCAGCATGCCGTGCCGGAACCAGATTAGGGCCTGAAGCAATCCTGCGGTTTTGCGGCCAGCTCACAAGAAAGCGAGTTGAAGAAAGGAGCTCAGGGGCACTGTAATTCACAAACCTGCAGAGTTATAAATGACAGCTATCGTCCAAAAATATATTGAAGTAAGGCTGCAAAGAGGACTTGAACGCGGGGCAGAATTCCAGGAATACGATTTCAGGAGGTAGACGGGAAGTCCTCTGAAAGTATAGGAGAAGAGGCAGAACCTCGACAATGATGCACTTGGTCAAAAAGGGCATATGCGTTTCTTCCAGGGCCCTTATTAAAGAGGGTAGGAGGCTCCCAGCATGCTTCAGTGGCCAACAGAGGGCCTACGTTGCCAAGGCGACATGAGCCATCCAGGCAGGAGTGACCTCACATCAGAGGGCCCACCTCACAGAAGGGTAAGGAACCCAGTCAGGATTAGACTCTCACCAGAGTGCCCACATAAGCAAGGGGCTGGGAACCAGACAGGAGTGTCCTCACACCCGTGGGGCCACATCATCGAAAGTTGAGGTACCCAGCACATGTGGCCTCAAACCAGAGGACCCACATCACCATGGGTCTCGGAGCGAGGCAGGCAGGATTAACCTCAAAACACATGGCCCATTGTATAAAAAAGGTGAGGAATCCAGCAGTTGGAACATCCCAGCAGGCGGCCCAGAGCACCGAGGCTATGGGATCCAGGCAGTGATGAACTCACAACAGAGGGCACTCATCGTGATACTGTAAGCAACCCAGCCGTTGTAAACTCAGAGCACAATGCCCACATCCCCATGGGGAAGGGAACCAAGCAGGAGTGTCATCGCACCAGTGGGCACACATCAGAAAAGGTGGGGAGCCCAGCAGTTAGGGCCGGACGCCAGAGGGCCCTGATCACTGAGGAGAGGAGGCTCCCAGCAAGCTCCAACTGCTACCAGAAGGCCGACGTCACCAATGCGGGGTGTGCCAGCCAGGCAGGAGTGACCTCAGAGCAGAGGGCCAACCACACAAAAGTGTGAGGAACCCAAAGAGGATCAGACTCTCACCGGAGGGCCCACATCACCAAGGGAATGGAAACCAGGCAGGAGTGTCCTCACACCAGTGGGGCCACATCACCGAAATGTGACGGACCCAGCACACGTGGACTCAAACTACAGGACACACATCACCAAGGGGCTGGGAGTGAGGCAGGCAAGAGAAGTCTCAAAACAGAGGGCCCATAGAAGGAAAAACCTGAGGAATCCCGCATTTGGAACCTCCCCGCAGGTGGCCAGGAGCAGCGAGGCTATGGGGTCCATGCCGGAGTGAACTCACACCAGAGGGCCCTCATCATGAAACTGAACAACGTACCATTGGGACCTCAGAGCAGAAGACCCACATTCCCATGGGGTTGGGATCCTGGCAGGAGTGTACTTGCACCACAGGGCGCACATCAGAAAATTTTGGGAGCCCAGGAGTTAGGGTCTGACGCCAGAGGGCCCTCATTACCGAGGGGAGGAGACTCCCAGCAGGCACCAACTCCCAACTGAGGGCCCACGTCGCCAAGTTGACGTGTGCCAGCCAGGCAGGAGTGACCTCACAGCTGAGGGCCTACCTCACAGAAGGGTGAGGAACCCAGCCAGGATAAGACTCTCACCAGAGGGCCCACATCACCAAGGGGATCGGAACAAGGCAGGAGTGTCCTGACACCAGTGTGGCCACATTATAGAAAGGTGAGGAACCCAGCACATGTGGCCTAAACCAGAGGACCCACATTTCCAAGGTGCTCCGAGTGAGGCAGGCAGGAGTAGCCTAACAACACAGGGCCCACAGAATAAAAAATGTGAGGAATCCAGCAGTTTGAACCTCCCAGCAGGTGGCCCAGAGCATGGAGTCTATGGGATCCAGGCCACAGTGAACTCACAGCAGAGGGCCCACATCATGAAACTGTGAGCAACCCAGCCAGTGGGACCTCAGAGCAGAAGGCCCACATCCCCATGGGGTTGGGAACATGGCACGAGTGTCCTCGCACCACTTAGCATGTATCAGAAAATGTGGGTACCCAGCAGTTAGGGCCTGACGCCAGAGGGCCCTCATCACCGAGGGGAGGAGGCTCCGAGCAGGTTCCAACTGCCACAAGAGGGCCGACATTGCCAAGGCGGGGTGTGCCAGCCAGGCAGGAGTGACCTCACAGCAGAGGGCCCACCTCACAGAAGTGGGAGGAACCCAGCCAGGATCAGACTCTCACCAGAGGGCCCACATCACCAAGGGGATAGGAACCAGGCAGGTGTGTCCTCACACCAGTGGGGCCACATCATCGAAAGGTGAGGGACCCAGCACACGTGGCCTCAAACCAGAGGAGACACATCACCAAGGGGCTGGGAGTGAGGCAGGCAGGAGGAGTCTCAAAACAGAGGGCCCATAGAAGGAAAAAGGTGAGGAATCCCGCAGTGGGAACCTCCCCGCAGGAGGCCAGGAGCAGCGAGGCTATGGGGTCCATGCCGGAGTGAACTCACACCAGAGGGCCCTCATCATGAAACTGAGCAACGTACCATTGGGACCTCAGAGCAGAAGACCCACATTCCCATGGGGTTGGGATCCTGGCAGGAGTGTACTCGCACCACAGGGCGCACATCAGAAAATTTTGGGAGCCCAGGAGTTAGGGTCTGAAGACAGAGGGCCCTCATTACGGAGGTTAGGAGATTCCCAGCAGGCACCAACTCCCAACTGAGGGCCCACGTCGCCAAGTTGACGTGTGCCAGCCAGGCAGGAGTGACCTCACAGCAGAGGGCCTACCTCACAGAAGGGTGAGGAACCCAGCCAGGATAAGACTCTCACCAGAGGGCCCACATCACCAAGGGGATCGGAACAAGGCAGGAGTGTCCTCACACCAGTGCGGCCACATTATAGAAAGGTGAGGAACCCAGCACATGTGGCCTAAACCAGAGGACCCACATTTCCAAGGTGCTCCGAGTGAGGCAGGCAGGAGTAGCCTAACAACACAGGGCCCACAGAATAAAAAATGTGAGGAATCCGGCAGTTTGAACCTCCCAGCAGGTGTCCCAGAGCATGGAGTCTATGGGATCCAGGCCACAGTGAACTCACAGCAGAGGGCCCACATCATGAAACTGTGAGCAACCCAGCCAGTGGGACCTCAGAGCAGAAGGCCCACATCCCCATGGGGATGGGAACCTCGCAGGAGTGTCCTCGCACAACTTAGCACGTATCAGAAAATGTGGGTACCCAGCAGTTATGGCCTGACGCCAGAGGGCCCTCATCACTGAGGAGAGGAGGCTACCAGCAGGCTCCAAATTCCACCAGAGGGCTGATGTCACCAAGGCAATGGGAGCAAGCCAGGCAGGAGTTACCTCACAACAGAGGGCCCACCTCACAGAAGTGTGAGGAGCCCAAACAGGATCAGACTCTAACCAGAGGGCCCACATCACCAAGGGGATGGAAACCAGGCAGGAGTGTCCTCACACCAGTGGGGTCACATCAGCGAAAGGTGAGGAACACAGCACATGTGGCCTCAAACAAGGGGACACACATCACGAAAGGGCTGGGTGTGAGGCATGCAGGAGGAGACTCACAACAGAGCGCCCATAGAATAAAAAAGGTGAGGAACCCAGCAGTTGGAAGCTCCAAGCAGGTGGCCCAGAGCACCAAGGCTATGGGATCCATGCCGGAGTGAACTCACAGCAGAGGGCCCACATTCTGACACTGTGAGCAACCCAGCCGTTGGGACCTCAGGGCAGAAAGCCCACATCCCCATGGGGATGGGACCCTGGCTGGAGTGTACTCGCACGACAGGGCGCACATCAGAAAATTTTGGGAGCCCATGAGTTAGGGCCTGACGCCAGAGGGCCCTCATTACCGAGGGGAGGAGACTCCCAGCAGGCACCAACTCCCAACTGAGGGCCCACATCGCCAAGGTGACGTGTGCCAGCCAGGCAGGAGTGACCTCACAGCAGAGGGCCCACCTCCCAGAAGTGTGAGGAATCCAGACAGGATCAGACTCTCACCAGAGGGCCCCCATCACCAAGGGGATGGGAACCAGGCAGGAGTGTCCTCACACCAGTGGGGCCACATCAATAAAGGTGAGGAAACTGGTACATGTGGCCTTAAACCAGAGGGCCTACATCACAAATGGGCTGGGAGTGAGTCAGGAAGTAGGAGCATGAAAACACAGGACCCAAAGAATAAAAAAGGTAAGGAATCCAGCAGTAGGACCCTCCCAGCAGGCCGCTCAGAGCACAGAGTCTATGGGATCTAGGCCTGGGTGAACTAACACCAGAGAGCCAACATCATGAAACGGTGAACAACACAGGTGTTGGGACCTTAGAGCAGAAGGCCCACATGCCCATGGGGATGGGAACCTCGCAGGAGTGTCCTCGCACCACTTAGCACGTATCAGAAAATGTGGGTACCCAGCAGTTAGGGCCTGAGGCAAGAGGGCCCCCATCACCGAGGGGAGGTTCCCAGCAGGCTCCAACTGCCACAAGAGGGCCGATGTTGCCCAGGTGGGGTGTGCCAGCCAGGCAGGAGTGACCTCACAGCAGGGGGCCCCCCTCACAGAAGGGTGAGGAACCCAGCCAGGATCAGACTCTCACCAGAGGGCCCACATCATCAAGGGGATAGGAACCAGGCAGGAGTGTCCTCACACCAGTGGGGCCACATCATCGAAAGGCGAGGGACCCAGCATACATGACCTCAAACCAGAGGACACACATCACCAAGGGGCTGGGAGTGAGGCAGGCAGGAGGAGTCTCAAAACAGAGGGTCCATAGAAGAAAAAAGGTGAGGAATCCCGCAGTTGGAACCTCCCAGCAGGTGGCCAGGAGCAGCGAGGCTATGGGATCCAGGCCGGAGAGAACTCACAGCAGAGGGCCCTCATCATGAAACTGAGCAACCCACGGTTGGGACCTCAGAGCAGAAGGCCCACATTCCCATGGGGTTGGGAACCTGGCAGGAGTGTACTCGAAAAACAGGACGCATATCAGAAAATATTGGGAGCCCAGGAGTTAGGGCCTGACGCCAGAGGGCCCTCATTACTGAGGGGAGGAGACACCCAGCAGGCACCAAATCCCACCAGAGAGCCGACGTTGCCAAGGCGGGGTGTGCCAGCCAGGCAGGAGTGACCTCAGAGAAGAGGGCCCACCTCACAGAAGTGTGAGGAACCCAACCAGGATCAGACTCTCACCGGAGGGCCCACATCACCAATGGGATGGGAACCAGGCAGGAGTGTCCTCACACCAGTGGGGCCACATGAGCCAAAGGTGAGGAACCCAGCACATGTGGCCTCAAACCAGAGGACACACATCACCAAGGGGCTAGGAGTGAGGCAGGTGTCTGGAGGGGCACATTTAACTCTAATTTCCCACCAGGAAGTGGAATGAGCCAAAGTCTCAGAGTGCCGTGCCGGACCCTGATTACGGCCTGAAGCAAACCTGCGGTTCTGTGGCCAGTTTTCAAGGAAACGAGTTAAGAAAGGAAATCACGGGCACTGTAATTCACAAACCTGCAGTGTTATAAATGACAGCTATTGGCAAAATTATATGGAAGTAAGTCTGCAAAGAGGACTTGAAAACGAGGCAGAATTGCAGGAATCATATTTCAGGAGGTAGATTGGAATTGCATTTAAAGCATGTGAAAAGCGGCAGATCTTTGACAGTGATGCACTTGGACAAAAGTGCGTAAACATTTTTTCCTGAATATATTCAGGAAAAAACACATATGCCCTTTTTGGCCAACCAAGCACTCGAGAAATGGAAATCCGCACTACAATGAAGTCTCATTTCCCATTCGTCAAAAGGGCCATCTGAAAAAAGTGTAAAAACCAGAAACACAGGACAGGCCATGGAGAACAGGGAGCCTTGTTATGCTGATGGGCGGGATGTAAATTGCCAACAGACACTCTGGAGATGTGTATGGTGTATCCTGAAACATCTGAAAAACAAAGCTACAGACCCTAGGGCACTTCCACTTTTGGCCCTATAGCTTAGGAAAATTAAAATCAACAAGACACAGCCAACACCAAATTTAGGGCTGCTGTGTTTACAAGAACCTTGAGTCCAGTACAAATTAAATATCCCAGAAAGAAAAAAATGGATAAAGGAGTTGTGCTACTTACGTACAACGGAATATCACTCAGCAATGAAATCAATGTCATCAGGCCTGTAGCAGCAAATTGAGTGGATTTAAGTATGATGATTCTAAGAGAAATAGGTCACACAGAGAAAGAGAATTATCATAAGATATCACTAATAGAGAGAGTGTAAACTTGGCTACACATAAACTGAATTCCAAAACCGAACAGAGTCTCACATTTAGATAAAAACTTATGCTTGCTTAAGGGGAAAGTTGAGTTGGGGTGCTGTATAAAACCAGAGATTGAAATTAGCACACATACCGTTCCATAAGCCAAATATGTAATAGACAAGACCTACTCTTTGCTCAACGAAATAGACTCATCCATGGTGTATCACCTCACACCTGTTAGAATGGGCATCATCAGAAAATCTACAAACAACAAATGCTGGAAAGGGTGTGGAGATAAGGAACCCTCTTCCACTATTGTTGGGAATGTAAATTGATACAGTCACTGTGGAGAACATTATGGAGTTTCTTATAAAACTAAGAATAGAATTACCATATGATACAGCAATCCCACTACTGGGCATATACCCAGACAAAACCATAAATCAAAAAGAGACATTCACCGCAATGTTCATTGCATCACTATTTACAATATCCAGGTAATGGAAGCAACCTAAATGCCCACAGACAGACGAATGCATAAAGATGTGGTACATATATAAAATGGAATATTACTAAGCCATAAAAAGGAATGAAATTGGGTCATTTGTAGAGACGTTGATGGATCTAGAGACTGTCATACAGAGTGAAGTAAGTCAGAAAGAGAAAAACAAATCTTGTCTATTAATGCATATATGTGGAACCTAGAAAAATTGTACAGATGAACCATTTTGCCAGGCAGAAATAGAGCAACAGATGTAGACAACAAACGTATGGACACCAAGGGGGGAAAGCTGTTGGGGGGTGGTGGTGGGAGGAGTTGAGAGATTGGGATTGGCATGTATACATTTATATGTATAAAATAGATAACCAAAAAGAACCTGCTGTATAAAAAAATAAAATAAAATTCAAATTACAAAAAGTAAAACAGAAAAAATATTCTTCCCTTCACATACATGTATTTATATGAATAAATTATTTCCATGCTTATATCTGTAAATACAAAAAAGAGGAATAAAATCTACCTTGAACCAAAAACGAAAAAAAGAAAAAAAAACAGAACCCACCAGTTACACAGAGGAAAACCGTATCAGGGCACTTGCTCCAGTTGTAAACTATTCTGAAGTTGGTCAGTGGTGGGGAATCATCTCCCATTCAGCCAGCAGGCCCCACGCAACAAGCGTCCTCATTGCAAAGCTGGGGGACCGTGCCGAGGCATCTGTGAGTAAACGTGGGCTGAGCCCCAGGCCAGCTGCTGCTGAAATGTTCCCACCCTTCCCAGGTAAAACACCTGAATATGTACAAGGACTTGAAAGCCTAGAGGAAGGGCCATGGAGCCACATGAGTGACAGCATGCCAGCCGACTTGGTGCCTGCAGGCCAGCCAGGATGGTCCTGGCCCTGGGTGCTCTTCTGGAAGCTTTCCATTTCCCTGCCTGAGATACCCCTGCTGTCCCGGCCACCACTGCTTTCTTCCTCACTCACCTCTGCCCAGGGAGAAATTCCAGCGGCAGGTATGGGTGACACATCCTCTTCTTTAGCAGGTGGCATCTTGGCAACTGCTGCAGAAAGTCCAGCAGAGCCCCACTCACACTGGGCCACCCACAAAGCCGTGGCCTCTCACTCCCTCCCACCAGTCCAGCCCCAAGACTGCTAACAGGGCAGAGAAAATGGCGTCAGGCACAGCTGCAGGGGCTCTTGCTGCCTGGAGCGGTGTTTATATTGATCTGAACCCAGGCACACCTGGGGAGGTCTGGCCGGCACGGTTGGGCTTCCCAGGCCAGCCAATAATCACCCCTCAGGGGCTCACAGTTGCAGAAACTGGAACTTGCTGAATCGGCCAGGTCCAAGGAACAGGTGTGGGCTCCTGAGAGTCAGGATAGACAAGGGGCTGCAGCTCTGGCTTGTTTTCTAATTATATTATCTGGCCCAAGAGTGGGAGACAACTTCAAGAAAACCCTCTCCTAATGAGAGGAACCCAGGAGTCAGGGAGAGGAGGGGTGGCTGGTGGGTGGAGACAGAGGCCTGGTGCCCCGGGTGCAGTGGAAGTCTCTGGAAGACCAGGTAGAGGGAGGCCACACAGAGTGATGCCCAGGGTCACAGACCTGTCGGAGCTGCTGTTTGTTAGTTCAAGCCCTGCTCTGAGGTGCTCTGTGTCAGATCTGAGTGACAGGTGAGCTGGGAGTGCTCTGCAATGAGGGCGATATGCACGGTTCCTCTGTTCCCAGCCCTGCCATGGTACCTGCAAGGGTAGCTCTGTATCCTGGGAGGGGCCTGACCACGAGAGCCCCATGGGCTGCAGGGGAACTTGCCCAGGGAACCCCATATCCTGGGATTGGCCTGACCTCGAGAGCCCCATGGGCTGCTGGAGTCCTGGTAAAGGATGTCAGGACAGTCAGTGAAGCCACCGAGGATATACCTCCAGTAGTTCCTAAATCCTACACCCTGCTGGTCATTCTACCAACCACCAGGACATGGTATTCTGTATTAGTCTTCAATGATGCCTTCTTTTGTATTCTATTAGTCCCAGAGTCACAAGAAATTTTGGCTTGTGAGTGGCAGGACTCAACATACAACTAAAACAATACTTCCGGGCCGTGTTGCCCCAAGGGTTCAAAAATTCCCACACCATCTTTGGGGAAAGCTCAGCTAAAGAACTAAAAGTTCTACCTCTGGAAAAGGAAACACTCCTTCAATATGCAGACGACATTCTGATCGCCAGCCCTACTAAGGAGACCTCTGAACTACCAAGCCAATAAAGGATACAAGTTGTCCAAGAAAAAGCTCAAATATCACAGACTACGGTGACCTGCCTGGGCTTCATTCTCACAGAAGGTCGGAGAAGCCCATCCCAGGAAAGGGAAGAAACAATTTACAGCCTTACCCATTTCTGAAACTAGAAGACAGCTTAGGGGTTCCTGGGGAGGCCAGGGTTTGATGCTTCTGGATCCCTAACTACAGTCTACTAGCTGGGCCTCTATATGAAACACTGAAAGGAAAAGATGATGATCCTTTTGAATAGAATGCAGAAGTGGCCTTTCAAGAATGGAAAGAGCAGTCAATTCAGACCCTTGCCCTGGAACTCCCTAATTTAGCTAAACCCTTTGACCTTTACATTCCTGGTGAACGGTGAATCGCCATTGGAGTATTAGTGCAAAACCTGGGACCACTTGAAATGGAACAATGCAAGAATGCGATCCAGGTAGGGTAAACTACGGTCACCAAGGGGCTTGGCCCACCGCCACATCTGGCCAAGATACTGGCAGTATCTGAAAACCTGGAAATCAGCAGCCCAAAAGGCCACCTCACTCCTAAGGGAAAAGGACCCCACGTGGTGATCCTAACACCCAACCATGCCCTGAAGTTGCAGGGTTGGCTCCATGGGCACACTGACCTTGAGCGAGGAGGCCCTCCAACTCCAACCTCCATAGAGATAACCGGGGCAAAATGGCACCATGAAGACTCGTGTGAAGGTGTCTGCACGGGCAAATTTAACGCTCATTTCCCACCAGGAAGAGGAATTAACCAAAGGCTCAGCATGCCGTGCCGGAACCAGATTAGGGCCTGAAGCAATCCTGCGGGTTTGCGGCCAGCTCACAAGAAAGCGAGTTGAAGAAAGGAGCTCAGGGACACTGTAATTCACAAACCTGCAGAGTTATAAATGACAGCTATCACCCAAAAATATATTGAAGGAAGGCTGCGAAGAGGACTTGAAAGCGGGGCAGAATTGCAAGAAAACGATTTCAGGGGGTAGACTGGAATTGCATTTAAAGCATAGGAAAAGAGGCAGAACGTCGACAAGGATGCACTTGGCCAAAAAGGGCGTATGCGTTTTTTCCTGAATATATTCAGGAAAAAACGCATACGCCCTTTTTGGCCAACCAAGCAAGCATGTTAAAGAAATCTGCACTACAATGAAGTCTCACTGCCCCCCTGTCAAAAGGGCCATCTGAAAAAAGTGTAAAATCCAGAAAGGCAGCACAGGCCATGGAGAACAGGGAGCCTTGTTATGCTGATGGGCGGGATGTAAATTGCCAACAGCCACTCTGGAGATGTGTATGGTGTTTCCTCAAAAACCTAAAAAACAAAGCAACGGAGCCTACGGCATTACCACTTATTTTCCTATAGCTTAGGGAAATTAAAATCAAAAACACACAGCCACCGCAAAGTTTCTGTTTACGGCTCTGTTTACAAGAACCTCGTCTACGGTACAAGTTAAATATCCCAGAAAGCGAAAAATGGATAAAGAAGTGTGGTACGTACGTACAAAGGAATATCACTCACCAATGAAATCTATGTCATCAGGCCCGTCGCGGCATAATGAGTGGATTCAGGTACGATGATTCTAAGTGAAATAAGTCACACAGAAAATGAAACATCATAAGATATCACTAATACACGGAATGTAAACTTGGCTACACATGAACTGAATTACAAAACAGAACAGGGTCTCAAATTTAGAAAACCAACTTAGGCTTGCTTAAGGGGAAAGGTGAGTTGTGGTGCTGCATAAAACCAGAGATAGAAATTAGCACAGATACCTTTCCATAAGCCAAATATGTAATAGTCAAGACCTAGCCCTTGCTCAACGAAATGGACTAAACACCCCATATTCAACGCCTAGGATTACACATGACTAGTAAGAACCTTCAAACCCATGGATTTATATGTCTCCGTAAGAGACTCAAGTGTGTGTACAGCGGCATGAATGCAGCAGAGAAAATCCGATAAAACCCATTATCAAAATGAATTACAAAAACAAACACAATGACAGTGAAATAGAGAGCAATTCTTAAATAATTCATTCAGGGCTTGTGATGCAACCTGGATTTACCACATCTACACCCAGAGCTGAGTGAGACATAAGGCTGGACACTTCGGGCTGATAGCATTGGTGAGGTTCGATGAGCAAATGCAGACCCTTTGAAGTCATACTGCATGGTACCCATTCCATGGGTCCCAACTCTCCAGGTTTAAGGGATTCTTCCTTCAGCTAAAACATGCATGGGAAACCCACAGTACAGTGCACTGTGTGACCGGGAAACGTTTTCAAATGCATCTCAGTTTTCGTCCCCTTTTACTCGGGTTCACCATTCCAGACCGTTTACTAACACTCTCCCCACTTGGAGAGTCAGTGCCTTTAACCTCCTGTTTGGCACAGTTTGCAATTTCTGCGCAAGATGAACAGGAATCGGGAGAACCAATGAGAGACTAGCTGTAGGTGTCTGGACGGGCAAATGGAACGCTCATTTCCCACCAGGAAGAGGAATTAACCAAAGGCTCAGCATGCCGTGCCGGAACCAGATTAGGGCCTGAAGCATTCCTGCGTGTTTGCGGCCAGCTCACAAGAAAGCGAGTTGAAGAAAGGAGCTCAGGGGCACTGTAATTCACAAACCTGCAGAGTTATAAATGACAGCTATCGTCCAAAAATATATTGAAGGAAGGCTGCGAAGAGGACTGGAAAGCGGGGCAGAATTGCAGGAAAACGATTTCAGGGGGTAGACTGGAATTGCATTTAAAGCATAGGAAAAGAGGCAGAACGTCGACAATGATGCACTTGGCCAAAAAGGGCGTATGCATTTTTTCCTGAATATATTCAGGAAAAAATGCATACGCCCTTTTTGGCCAACCAAGCCAGCATGTTAAAGAAATCTGCACTACAAAGAAGTCTCACTGCCCCCAGGTCAAAAGGGCCATCTGAAAAAAGTGTAAAATCCAGAAAGACAGCACAGGCCATGGAGAACAGGGAGCCTTGTTATGCTGATGGGCGGGATGTAAATTGCCAACAGCCACTCTGGAGAAGTGTATGGTGTTTCCTGAAACACCTAAGAAACAAAGCAACGGAGACTACGGCACTTCCACTTATGGTCTTATAGATCACGGAAATTAAAATCAAAAACAGACAGCCACCCCAAAGTTTCAGACGGCTCTGTTTACAGGAATCTCGTCTACGGTACAAGTTAAATATCCCAGAATGTGAAAAATGGATAAAGAAGTTGTGGTACACACATTCAATGGAATATCACTCAGCAATGAAATCTATGTCATCAGGCCCATCGTGGCATAATGAGTGGATTCAGGTACGATGATTCTAAGTGAAATAAGTCACACAGAAAATGAAACATCATAAGATATCACTAATACACGGAATGTAAACTTGGCTACACATGAACTGAATTACAAAACAGAACAGGGTCTCAAATTTAGAAAACCACCTTATGCTTGCTTAAGGGGAAAAGTGAGTTGGGGTACTGCATAAAACCAGAGATAGAAATTAGCACAGATACCTTTCCATAAGCCAAATATGTAATAGTCAAGACCTAGCCCTTGCTCAACGAAATGGACTAAACACCCCATATTCAACGCCTAGGAATACACCTGACTAGTAAGTATCTTCAAACCCATGGATTTATATGTCTCCATAAGAGACTCAAGTGTGTGTACAGCGGCATGAATGCAGCAGAGAAAATCCGATAAATCCCATTATCAAAATGAATTACAAAAACAAACACAATGACAGTGAAATAGAGAGCAATTCTTAAATAATTCATTCAGGGCTTGTGATGCAACCTGGATTTACCACATCTACAACCAGAGCTGAGTGAGACATAAGGCTGTACACTTCAGCCTGATAGCATTGGTGAGGTTCGTTGAGAAAATGCAGGCCCTTTGAAGTCATACTGCATGGTACCCATTCCATGGGTCCCAACTCTCCAGGTTTAAGGGATTCTTCCTTCAGCTAAAACATGCATGGGAAACCCACAGTATGGTGCACCGTGTGACTGGGAAACCTTTTCAAATGCATCTCAGTTTTCGTCCCCTTTTACTCGGGTTCACGATTGAAGACCCTTTACTAATACTCTCCCCACTTAGAGAGTCAGTGCCTTTAACCTCCTGTTTGGCACAGTTTGCAATTTCTGCGCAAGATGAAAAAGAATAGGGAGATCCAATGAGAGACTAGCTCTAGGTGTCTGCACGTTCAAATATAACACTCATTTCCCACCAGGAAGAGGAATTTACCAAAGGATCAGCATGCTGTGCCGGATCCAGATTAGGGCATGAAGCAATCCTGCGGGTTTGCGGCCAGCTCACAAGAAAGCGAGTAGAAGAAAGGAGCTCAGGCGCACTGTCATTCACAAACCTGCAGAGTTATAAATGTCAGCTATTGTCCAAAAATGTATTGAAGTAAGGCTGCGTAGAGGACTTGAAAGCAGGGCAGAATTGCAGGAAAACGAGTTCAGGGGCAGACTGGAATTGCATTTAAAGCATAAGGAAAGAGACAGAAAGTCGACAATGATGCATTTGGTCAAAAAGGGCGTATGCGTTTTTTCCTGAATATATTCAAGAAAAAACACATACGCCCTTTTTGGCCAAACAAGCAAGCCTGTAAAGAAATCTGCATTCCAATGAAGTCTCACTGCCCCCCTGTCAAAAGGGACATCTGAAAAAAGTGAAAAATCCAGAAAGGCAGGACAGGCCATGGAGAACAGGGAGCCTTGTTATGCTGATGGGCGGGATGTAACTTGCCAACAGCCACTCTGGAGAAGTGTATGGTGTTTCCTCAAACACCTAAAAAACTAAGCAACGGAGCCTACGGCACTTCAACTTATGGTTCTATAGCTTAGGGAAATTAAAATCAAAAAGACACAGCCACCCATAAATTTTGGACGGCTCTGCTTACAAGAACCTCATTTACGGTACAATGAAATATCCCAGAAAGCAAAAAATGGATAAAGAAGTTGTTGTACGTACGTACAATGGAATATCACTCAGCAATGAAATCTATGTCATGAGGCCCGTCGCGGCATAATGAGTGGATTCAGGGACGATCATTCTAAGTTAACTAAGTCACACAGAAAAAGAAACACCATAAGATATCTCAAATACACGGAATGCAAACATGGCTGCACATGAACTCAATTACAAAACAGAAAAGGGTCTCAAATTTAGAAAACCAACTTATGCTTGCTTAAGGGGAAAGGTGAGTTGTGGGGCTGCATAAAACCAGAGATTGAAATTAGCACAGATACCTTTCCATAAGCAAATATGTAATAGTCTGGACCTACTGTTGCTCCACGAAATGGACTCAACATCCCATATTCAATGCCTAGGAATATACCTGACTAGTAAGAATCTGAAAACCCATGGATTTATATGTCTCCATAAGAGAATCAAGCATGTGTACGGCGGCATAAACGCAGCAGTGAAAATCCGATAAATCCCATTATCAAAATAAATTACAAAAACAAAACACAACGACAGTGAAATAGAGAGCAATTCTTAAATAATTCATTCAGGGCTTGTGATGCAACGTGGATTTACCACATCTACACCCCGAGCTGAGTGAGACATAAGGCTGGACACTTTGGGCTGATAGCATTGGTGACGTTCGGTGAGCAAAGGCAACCCTTTGATGTCATACTGCGTGGTACCCATTCCATGGGTCCCAACTCTCCAGGTTGAAGGGATTCTTCCTTCAGGTAAAACATGCATGGGCAACCCAGAATATGGTCCACCATGTGACCGGGAAAACTTTTTAAATGCGTCTCAGTTTTCGTCCCCTCGTACTCGGTTTTACCATTCCAGACGCTTTACTAACACTCTCCCCACTTGGAGAGTCAGTGCCTTTAACCTCCTGTTTGGCACAGTTTGGAATTTCTGCGCAAGATGAACAGGAATAGGGAGAACCAATGAGAGATTAGCTGTAGGTGTCGGCACGAACAAATTTAATGCTCATTTCCCACCAGGAAGAGGAATTAGCCAAAGGCTCAGCATGCCGTGTCGGAACCAGATTAGGGCCTGAAGCAATCCTGCGGTTTTGCGGCCAGCTCACAAGAAAGCGAGTTGAAGAAAGGAGCTCAGGGGCACTGTAATTCACAAACCTGCAGAGTTATAAATGACAGCTATCGTCCAAAAATATATTGAAGTAAGGCTGCAAAGAGGACTTGAACGCGGGGCAGAATTCCAGGAATACGATTTCAGGAGGTAGACGGGAAGTCCTCTGAAAGTATAGGAGAAGAGGCAGAACCTCGACAATGATGCACTTGGTCAAAAAGGGCATATGCGTTTCTTCCAGGGCCCTTATTAAAGAGGGTAGGAGGCTCCCAGCATGCTTCAGTGGCCAACAGAGGGCCTACGTCGCCAAGGCGACATGAGCCATCCAGACAGGAGTGACCTCACATCAGAGGGCCCACCTCACAGAAGGGTAAGGAACCCAGTCAAGATCAGACTCTCACCAGAGTGCCCACATAAGCAAGGGGCTGGGAACCAGGCAGGAGTGTCCTCACACCCGTGGGGCCACATCATCGAAAGTTGAGGTACCCAGCACATGTGGCCTCAAACCAGAGGACCCACATCACCATGGGTCTCGGAGCGAGGCAGGCAGGATTAACCTCAAAACACATGGCCCATTGTATAAAAAAGGTGAGGAATCCAGCAGTTGGAACATCCCAGCAGGCGGCCCAGAGCACCGAGGCTATGGGATCCAGGCAGTGATGAACTCACAACAGAGGGCCCTCATCGTGATACTGTAAGCAACCCAGCCTTTGTAACCTCAGAGCACAAGGCCCACATCCCCATGGGGAAGGGAACCAAGCAGGAGTGTCATCGCACCAGTGGGCACACATCAGAAAAGGTGGGGAGCCCAGCAGTTAGGGCCGGACGCCAGAGGGCATTCATCACTGAGGAGAGGAGGCTCCCAGCAAGCTCCAACTGCTACCAGAAGGCCGACGTCGCCAATGCAGGGTGTGCCAGCCAGGCAGGAGTGACCTCAGGGCAGAGGGCCAACCACACAAAAGTGTGAGGAACCCAAAGAGGATCAGACTCTCACCAGAGGGCCCACATCACCAAGGGAATGGAAACCAGGCAGGAGTGTTCTCACACCAGTGTGGTCACATCACCGAAATGTGACGGACCCAGCACACGTGGCCTCAAACTACAGGACACACATCACCAAGGGGCTGGGAGTGAGGCAGGCAGGAGGAGCCTCCAAACAGAGGGCCCATAGCGTAAAAAAGGTGAGGGATCCCGCAGTTGGAACCTACCAGCAGGTGGCCAGGAGCAGCGAGGCTATGGGATCCAGGCCTGACTGAACTCAAAACAGAGGGCCCTCATTATGAAACTGTGAGCAACCCAGCCGTTGGGACCTTAGAGCAGAAGGCCCACATTCCCATGGGGTTGGGATCCTGGCAGGAGTGTACTCGCACCACAGGGCGCACATCAGAAAATTTTGGGAGCCCAGGAGTTAGGGTCTGACGCCAGAGGGCCCTCATTACCGAGGGGAGGAGACTCCCAGCAGGCACCAACTCCCAACTGAGGGCCCACGTCGCCACGTTGACGTGTGCCAGCCAGGCAGGAGTGACCTCACAGCAGAGGGCCTACCTCACAGAAGGGTGAGGAACCCAGCCAGGATAAGACTCTCACCAGAGGGCCCACATCACCAAGGGGATCGGAACAAGGCAGGAGTGTCCTCACACCAGTGTGGCCACATTATAGAAAGGTGAGGAACCCAGCACATGTGGCCTAAACCAGAGGACCCACATTTCCAAGGTGCTCCGAGTGAGGCAGGCAGGAGTAGCCTAACAACACAGGGCCCACAGAATAAAAAATGTGAGGAATCCAGCAGTTTGAACCTCCCAGCAGGTGGCCCAGAGCATGGAGTCTATGGGATCCAGGCCACAGTGAACTCACAGCAGAGGGCCCACATCATGAAACTGTGAGCAACCCAGCCAGTGGGACCTCAGAGCAGAAGGCCCACATCCCCATGGGGATGGGAACCTCGCAGGAGTGTCCTCGCACAACTTAGCACGTATCAGAAAATGTGGGAACCCAGCAGTTAGGGCCTGGCGCCAGAGGGCCCTCATCACGGAGGAGAGGAGGCTACCAGCAGGCTCCAAATGCCACCAGAGGGCCGACGTCACCAAGGCAATGGGAGCAAGCCAGGCAGGAGTTACCTCACAGCAGAGGGCCCACCTCACAGAAGTGTGAGGAGCCCAAACAGGATCAGACTCTAACCAGAGCGCCCACATCACCAAGGGGATGGAAACCAGGCAGGAGTGTCCTCACACCAGTGGGGCCACATCAGCGAAAGGTGAGGAACACAGCACATGTGGCGTCAAACAAGGGGACACACATCACGAAAGGGCTTGGAGTGAGGCATGCAGGAGGAGACTCACAACAGAGCGCCCATAGAATAAAAAAGGTGAGGAACCCCGCAGTTGGAAGCTCCAAGCAGGTGGCCCAGAGCACCAAGGCTATGGGATCCATGCCGGAGTGAACTCACAGCAGAGGGCCCACATTCTGACACTGTGAGCAACCCAGCCGTTGGGACCTCAGGGCAGAAAGCCCACATCCCCATGGGGATGGGACCCTGGCTGGAGTGTACTCGCACGACAGGGCGCACATCAGAAAATTTTGGGAGCCCATGAGTTAGGGCCTGACGCCAGAGGGCCCTCATTACCGAGGGGAGGAGACTCCCAGCAGGCACCAACTCCCAACTGAGGGCCCACATCGCCAAGGTGACGTGTGCCAGCCAGGCAGGAGTGACCTCACAGCAGAGGGCCCACCTCCCAGAAGTGTGAGGAATCCAGACAGGATCAGACTCTCACCAGAGGGCCCCCATCACCAAGGGGATGGGAACCAGGCAGGAGTGTCCTCACACCAGTGGGGCCACATCAATAAAGGTGAGGAAACTGGTACATGTGGCCTTAAACCAGAGGACCTACATCACAAATGGGCTGGGAGTGAGTCAGGAAGTAGGAGCATGAAAACACAGGACCCAAAGAATAAAAAAGGTAAGGAATCCAGCAGTAGGACCCTCCCAGCAGGCCGCTCAGAGCACAGAGTCTATGGGATCTAGGCCTGGGTGAACTAACACCAGAGAGCCAACATCATGAAACGGTGAACAACACAGGTGTTGGGACCTTAGAGCAGAAGGCCCACATGCCCATGGGGATGGGAACCTCGCAGGAGTGTCCTCGCACCACTTAGCACGTATCAGAAAATGTGGGTACCCAGCAGTTAGGGCCTGAGGCAAGAGGGCCCCCATCACCGAGGGGAGGTTCCCAGCAGGCTCCAACTGCCACAAGAGGGCCGATGTTGCCCAGGTGGGGTGTGCCAGCCAGGCAGGAGTGACCTCACAGCAGGGGGCCCCCCTCACAGAAGGGTGAGGAACCCAGCCAGGATCAGACTCTCACCAGAGGGCCCACATCATCAAGGGGATAGGAACCAGGCAGGAGTGTCCTCACACCAGTGGGGCCACATCATCGAAAGGCGAGGGACCCAGCATACATGACCTCAAACCAGAGGACACACATCACCAAGGGGCTGGGAGTGAGGCAGGCAGGAGGAGTCTCAAAACAGAGGCACTCCTGCTTGGTTCCCTTCCCCATGGGGATGTGGGCCTTGTGCTCTGAGGTTACAAAGGCTGGGTTGCTTACAGTATCACGATGAGGGCCCTCTGTTGTGAGTTCATCACTGCCTGGATCCCATAGCCTCGGTGCTCTGGGCCGCCTGCTGGGATGTTCCAACTGCTGGATTCCTCACCTTTTTTATACAATGGGCCATGTGTTTTGAGGTTAATCCTGCCTGCCTCGCTCCGAGACCCATGGTGATGTGGGTCCTCTGGTTTGAGGCCACATGTGCTGGGTACCTCAACTTTCGATGATGTGGCCCCACGGGTGTGAGGACACTCCTGCCTGGTTCCCAGCCCCTTGCTTATGTGGGCACTCTGGTGAGAGTCTGATCTTGACTGGGTTCCTTACCCTTCTGTGAGGTGGGCCCTCTGATGTGAGGTCACTCCTGCCTGGATGGCTCATGTCGCCTTGGCGACGTAGGCCCTCTGTTGGCCACTGAAGCATGCTGGGAGCCTCCTACCCTCTTTAATAAGGGCCCTGGAAGAAACGCATATGCCCTTTTTGACCAAGTGCATCATTGTCGAGGTTCTGCCTCTTCTCCTATACTTTCAGAGGACTTCCCGTCTACCTCCTGAAATCGTATTCCTGGAATTCTGCCCCGCGTTCAAGTCCTCTTTGCAGCCTTACTTCAATATATTTTTGGACGATAGCTGTCATTTATAACTCTGCAGGTTTGTGAATTACAGTGCCCCTGAGCTCCTTTCTTCAACTCGCTTTCTTGTGAGCTGGCCGCAAAACCGCAGGATTGCTTCAGGCCCTAATCTGGTTCCGACACGGCATGCTGAGCCTTTGGCTAATTCCTCTTCCTGGTGGGAAATGAGCGTTAAATTTGTTCGTGCCGACACCTACAGCTAATCTCTCATTGGTTCTCCCTATTCCTGATCATCTTGCGCAGAAATTCCAAACTGTGCCAAACAGGAGGTTAAAGGCACTGACTCTCCAAATGGGGAGAGTGTTAGTAAAGCGTCTGGAATGGTAAAACCGAGTACGAGGGGACGAAAACTGAGACGCATTTAAAAAGTTTTCCCGGTCACACGGTGGACCATATTCTGGGTTGCCCATGCATGTTTTACCTGAAGGAAGAATCCCTTAAACCTGGAGATTTGGGACCCATGGAATGGGTACCACGCAGTATGACATCAAAGGGTTGCCTTTGCTCACCGAACGTCACCAATGCTATCAGCCCAAAGTGTCCAGCCTTATGTCTCACTCAGCTCGGGGTGTAGATGTGGTAAATCCACGTTGCATCACAAGCCCTGAATGAATTATTTAAGAATTGCTCTCTATTTCACTGTCATTGTGTTTTGTTTTTGTAATTTATTTTGATAATGGGATTTATCGGATTTTCACTGCTGCGTTTATGCCGCCGTACACATGCTTGATTCTCTTATGGAGACATATAAATCCATGAGTTTTCAGATTCTTACTAGTCAGGTATATTCCTAGGCATTGAATATGGGATGTTGAGTCCATTTCGTGGAGCAAGGAGTAGGTCCTGACTATTACATATTTGCTTATGGAAAGGTATCTGTGCTAATTTCAATCTCTCGTTTTATGCAGCACCACAACTCACCTTTCCCCTTAAGCAAGCATAAGTTGGTTTTCTAAATTTGAGACCCTTTTCTGTTTTGTAATTGAGTTCATGTGCAGCCATGTTTGCATTCCGTGTATTTGAGATATCTTATGGTGTTTCTTTTTCTGTGTGACTTAGTTAACTTAGAATGATCATACCTGAATCCACTCATTATGCCGCGACGGGCCTCATGACATAGATTTCATTGCTGAGTGATATTCCATTGTACGTACGTACAACAACTTCTTTATCCATTTTTTGCTTTCTGGGATATTTCATTGTACCGTAAATGAGGTTCTTGTAAGCAGAGCCGTCCAAAATTTATGGGTGGCTGTGTCTTTTTGATTTTAATTTCCCTAAGCTATAGAACCATAAGTTGAAGTGCCGTAGGCTCCGTTGCTTAGTTTTTTAGGTGTTTGAGGAAACACCATACACTTCTCCAGAGTGGCTGTTGGCAAGTTACATCCCGCCCATCAGCATAACAAGGCTCCCTGTTCTCCATGGCCTGTCCTGCCTTTCTGGATTTTTCACTTTTTTCAGATGTCCCTTTTGACAGGGGGGCAGTGAGACTTCATTGGAATGCAGATTTCTTTACAGGCTTGCTTGTTTGGGCAAAAAGGGCGTATGTGTTTTTTCTTGAATATATTCAGGAAAAAACGCATACGCCCTTTTTGACCAAGTGCATCATTGTCGACTTTCTGTCTCTTTCCTTATGCTTTAAATGCAATTCCAGTCTGCCCCTGAACTCGTTTTCCTGCAATTCTGCCCTGCTTTCAAGTCCTCTACGCAGCCTTACTTCAATACATTTTTGGACAATAGCTGACATTTATAACTCTGCTTGTTATGCTGATGGGCGGGATGTAAATTGCCAACAGCCACTCTGGAGATGTGTATGGTGTTTCCTCAAAAACCTAAAAAACAAAGCAACGGAGCCTACGGCATTACCACTTATTTTCCTATAGCTTAGGGAAATTAAAATCAAAAACACACAGCCACCCCAAAGTTTCTGTTTACGGCTCTGTTTACAAGAACCTCGTCTACGGTACAAGTTAAATATCCCAGAAAGCGAAAAATGGATAAAGAAGTGTGGTACGTACGTACAAAGGAATATCACTCACCAATGAAATCTATTTCATCAGGCCCGTCGCGGCATAATGAGTGGATTCAGGTACGATGATTCTAAGTGAAATAAGTCACACAGAAAATGAAACATCATAAGTTATCACTAATACACGGAATGTAAACTTGGCTATACATGAACTGAATTACAAAACAGAACAGGGTCTCAAATTCAGAAAACCACCTTATGTTTGCTTAAGGGGAAAAGTGAGTTGGGGTGCTGCATAAAAGCAGAGATAGAAATTAGCACAGATACCTTTCCATAAGCCAAATATGTAATAGTCAAGACCTACCCCTTGCTCAACGAAATGGACTAAACACCTCATATTCAACACCTAGGAATACACCTGACTAGTAAGAATCTTCAAACCCATGGATTTATATGTCTCCGTAAGACAATCAAGCGTGTGTACAGCTGCATGAACGCAGCAGAGAAAATCCAATAAATCCCATTATCAAAATGAATTACAAAAACAAAACACAATGACAGTGAAATAGAGAGCAATTCTTAAATAATTCATTCAGGGCATGTGATGCAACCTGGATTTACCACGTCTACACCCAGAGCTGAGTGAGACATAAGGTTGGACACTTCGGGCTGATAGCATTGGTGAGGTTCGATGAGCAAATGCAGACCCTTTGAAGTCATACTGCATGGTACCCATTCCATGGGTCCCAACTGTCCAGTTTTAAGGGATTCTTCCTTCAGCTAAAACGTGCATGGGAAACCCACAGTATGGTGCACCGTGTGACCAGGAAACGTTTTCAAATGCATCTCAGTTTTCGTCCCCTTTTACTCGGGTTCACCATTCCAGACCTTTACTAACACTCTCCCCACTTGGAGAGTCAGTGCCTTTAACCTCCTGTTTGGCACAGTTTGCAATTTCTGCGCAAGATGAACAAGAATAGGGAGAACCAATGAGAGACTAGCTCTAGGTGTCTGCACGTTCAAATATAACACTCATTTCCCACCAGGAAGAGGAATTTACCAAAGGATCAGCATGCTGTGCCGGAAACAGATTAGGGCATGAAGCAATCCTGCGGGTTTGCGGCCAGCTCACAAGAAAGCGAGTAGAAGAAAGGAGCTCAGGCGCACTGTCATTCACAAACCTGCAGAGTTATAAATGTCAGCTATTGTCCAAAAATGTATTGAAGTAAGGCTGCGTAGAGGACTTGACAGCGGGGCAGAATTGCAGGAAAACGAGTTCAGGGGCAGACTGGAATTGCATTTAAAGCATAAGGAAAGAGACAGAAAGTCGACAATGATGCACTTGGTCAAAAAGGGCGTATGCGTTTTTTCCTGAATATATTCAAGAAAAAACACATACGCCCTTTTTGCCCAAACAAGCAAGCCTGTAAAGAAATCTGCATTCCAATGAAGTCTCACTGCCCCCCTGTCAAAAGGGACATCTGAAAAAAGTGAAAAATCCAGAAAGGCAGGACAGGCCATGGAGAACAGGGAGCCTTGTTATGCTGATGGGCGGGATGTAACTTGCCAACAGCCACTCTGGAGAAGTGTATGGTGTTTCCTCAAACACCTAAAAAACTAAGCAACGGAGCCTACGGCACTTCAACTTATGGTTCTATAGCTTAGGGAAATTAAAATCAAAAAGACACAGCCACCCATAAATTTTGGACGGCTCTGCTTACAAGAACCTCATTTACGGTACAAGTGAAATATCCCAGAAAGCAAAAAATGGATAAAGAAGTTGTTGTACGTACGTACAATGGAATATCACTCAGCAATGAAATCTATGTCATGAGGCCCGTCGCGGCATAATGAGTGGATTCAGGTACGATCATTCTAAGTTAATTAGTCACACAGAAAAAGAAACACCATAAGATATCTCAAATACACGGAATGCAAACATGGCTGCACATGAACTCAATTACAAAACAGAAAAGGGTCTCAAATTTAGAAAACCAACTTATGTTTGCTTAAGGGGAAAGGTGAGTTGTGGTGCTGCATAAAACCAGAGATTGAAATTAGCACAGATACCTTTCCATAAGCAAATATGTAATAGTCAGGACCTACTCCTTGCTCCACGAAATGGACTCAACACCCCAAATTCAATGCCTAGGAATATACCTGACTAGTAAGAATCTGAAAACCCATGGATTTATATGTCTCCATAAGAGAATCAAGCATGTGTACAGCGGCATAAACGCAGCAGTGAAAATCCGATAAATCCCATTATCAAAATAAATTACAAAAACAAAACACAATGACAGTGAAATAGAGAGCAATTCTTAAATAATTCATTCAGGGCTTGTGATGCAACGTGGATTTACCACATCTACACCCCGAGCTGAGGGAGACATAAGGCTGGACACTTCGGGCTGATAGCATTGGTGACGTTCGGTGAGCAAAGGCAACCCTTTGAAGTCATACTGCGTGGTACCCATTCCATGGGTCCCAACTCTCCAGGTTGAAGGGATTCTTCCTTCAGGTAAAACATGCATGGGCAACCCAGAATATGGTCCACCGTGTGACCGGGAAAACTTTTTAAATGCGTCTCAGTTTTCGTCCCCTCGTGCTCGGTTTTACCATTCCAGACGCTTTACTAACACTCTCCCCACTTGGAGAGTCAGTGCCTTTAACCTCCTGTTTGGCACAGTTTGGAATTTCTGCGCAAGATGAACAGGAATAGGGAGAACCAATGAGAGATTAGCTGTAGGTGTCGGCACGAACAAATTTAACGCTCATTTCCCACCAGGAAGAGGAATTAGCCAAAGGCTCAGCATGCCGTGTCGGAACCAGATTAGGGCCTGAAGCAATCCTGCGGTTTTGCGGCCAGCTCACAAGAAAGCGAGTTGAAGAAAGGAGCTCAGGGGCACTGTAATTCACAAACCCGCAGAGTTATAAATGACAGCTATCGTCCAAAAATATATTGAAGTAAGGCTGCAAAGAGGACTTGAACACGGGGCAGAATTCCAGGAATACGATTTCAGGAGGTAGACGGGAAGTCCTCTGAAAGTATAGGAGAAGAGGCAGAACCTCGACAATGATGCACTTGGTCAAAAAGGGCATATGCGTTTCTTCCAGGGCCCTTATTAAAGAGGGTAGGAGGCTCCCAGCATGCTTCAGTGGCCAACAGAGGGCCTACGTCGCCAAGGCGACATGAGCCATCCAGGCAGGAGTGACCTCACATCAGAGGGCCCACCTCACAGAAGGGTAAGGAACCCAGTCAAGATCAGACTCTCACCAGAGTGCCCACATAAGCAAGGGGCTGGGAACCAGGCAGGAGTGTCCTCACACCCATGGGGCCACATCATCGAAAGTGGAGGTACCCAGCACATGTGGCCTCAAACCAGAGGACCCACATCACCATGGGTCTCGGAGCGAGGCAGGCAGGATTAACCTCAAAACACATGGCCCATTGTATAAAAAAGGTGAGGAATCCAGCACTTGGAACATCCCAGCAGGTGGCCCAGAGCACCGAGGCTATGGGATCCAGGCAGTGATGAACTCACAACAGAGGGCCCTCATCGTGATACTGTAAGCAACCCAGCCGTTGTAACCTCAGAGCACAAGGCCCACATCCCCATGGGGAAGGGAACCAAGCAGGAGTGTCATCGCACCAGTGGGCACACATCAGAAAAGGTGGGGAGCCCAGCAGTTAGGGCCGGACGCCAGAGGGCCCTCATCACTGAGGAGAGGAGGCTCCCAGCAAGCTCCAACTGCTACCAGAAGGCCGACGTCGCCAATGCAGGGTGTGCCAGCCAGGCAGGAGTGACCTCAGAGCAGAGGGCCAACCACACAAAAGTGTGAGGAACCCAAAGAGGATCAGACTCTCACCGGAGGGCCCACATCACCAAGGGAATGGAAACCAGGCAGGAGTGTTCTCACACCAGTGTGGTCACATCACCGAAATGTGACGGACCCAGCACACGTGGCCTCAAACTACAGGACACACATCACCAAGGGGCTGGGAGTGAGGCAGGCAGGAGGAGCCTCCAAACAGAGGGCCCATAGCGTAAAAAAGGTGAGGAATCCCGAAGTTGGAACCTCCCAGCATGTGGCCAGGAGCAGCGAGGCTATGGGATCCAGGCCTGACTGAACTCAAAACAGAGGGCCCTCATTATGAAACTGTGAGCAACCCAGCCGTTGGGACCTTAGAGCAGAAGGCCCACATTCCCATGGGGTTGGGATCCTGGCAGGAGTGTACTCGCACCACAGGGCGCACATCAGAAACTTTTGGGAGCCCAGGAGTTAGGGTCTGACGCCAGAGGGCCCTCATTACCGAGGGGAGGAGACTCCCAGCAGGCACCAACTCCCAACTGAGGGCCAACGTCGCCACGTTGACGTGTGCCAGCCAGGCAGGAGTGACCTCACAGCAGGGGGCCTACCTCACAGAAGGGTGAGGAACCCAGCCAGGATAAGACTCTCACCAGAGGGCCCACATCACCAAGGGGATCGGAACAAGGCAGGAGTGTCCTCACACCAGTGTGGCCACATTATAGAAAGGTGAGGAACCCAGCACATGTGGCCTAAACCAGAGGACCCACATTTCCAAGGTGCTCCGAGTGAGGCAGGCAGGAGTAGCCTAACAACACAGGGCCCACAGAATAAAAAATGTGAGGAATCCAGCAGTTTGAACCTCCCAGCAGGTGGCCCAGAGCATGGAGTCTATGGGATCCAGGCCACAGTGAACTCACAGCAGAGGGCCCACATCATGAAACTGTGAGCAACCCAGCCAGTGGGACCTCAGAGCAGAAGGCCCACATCCCCATGGGGATGGGAACCTCGCAGGAGTGTCCTCGCACAACTTAGCACGTATCAGAAAATGTGGGAACCCAGCAGTTATGGCCTGGCGCCAGAGGGCCCTCATCACGGAGGAGAGGAGGCTACCAGCAGGCTCCAAATGCCACCAGAGGGCCGACGTCACCAAGGCAATGGGAGCAAGCCAGGCAGGAGTTACCTCACAGCAGAGGGCCCACCTCACAGAAGTGTGAGGAATCCAGACAGGATCAGACTCTCACCAGAGGGCCCCCATCACCAAGGGGATAGGAACCAGTCAGGAGTGTCCTCACACCAGTGGGGCCACATCAATAAAGGTGAGGAAACTGGTACATGTGGCCTTAAACAAGAGGACCTACATCACAAATGGGCTGGGAGTGAGTCAGGAAGTAGGAGCATGAAAACACAGGACCCAAAGAATAAAAAAGGTAACGAATCCAGCAGTAGGAACCTCCCAGCAGGCCGCTCAGAGCACAGAGTCTATGGGATCTAGGCCTGGGTGAACTAACACCAGAGAGCCAACATCATGAAACGGTGAACAACACAGGTGTTGGGACCTTAGAGCAGAAGGCCCACATGCCCATGGGGATGGGAACCTCGCAGGAGTGTCCTCGCACCACTTAGCACGTATCAGAAAATGAGGGTACCCAGCAGTTAGGGCCTGAGGCAAGAGGGCCCCCATCACCGAGGGGAGGTTCCCAGCAGGCTCCAACTGCCACAAGAGGGCCGATGTTGCCCAGGTGGGGTGTGCCAGCCAGGCAGGAGTGACCTCACAGCAGAGGGCCCCCCTCACAGAAGGGTGAGGAACCCAGGCAGGATCAGACTCTCACCAGAGGGCCCACATCATCAAGGGGATAGGAACCAGGCAGGAGTGTCCTCACACCAGTGGGGCCACATCATCGAAAGGCGAGGGACCCAGCATACGTGGCCTCAAACCAGAGGACACACATCACCAAGGGGCTGGGAGTGAGGCAGGCAGGAGGAGTCTCAAAACAGAGGGTCCATAGAAGAAAAAAGGTGAGGAATCCCGCAGTTGTAACCTCCCAGCAGGTGGCCAGGAGCAGCGAGACTATGGGATCCAGGCTGGAGAGAACTCACAGCAGAGGGCCCTCATCATGAAACTGAGGAACCCACGGTTGGGACCTCAGAGCAGAAGGCCCACATTCCCATGGGGTTGGGAACCTGGCAGGAGTGTACTCGAACCACAGGGCGCATATCAGAAAATATTGGGAGCCCAGGAGTTAGGGTCTGACGCCAGAGGGCCCTCATTACCGAGGGGAGGAGACACCCAGCAGGCACCAAATCCCACCAGAGGGCCGACGTCGCCAAGGCGGGGTGTGCCAGCCAGGCAGGAGTGACCTCAGAGAAGAGGGCCCACCTCACAGAAGTGTGAGGAACCCAACCAGGATCAGACTCTCACCGGAGGGCCCACATCACCAAGGGGATGGGAACCAGGCAGGAGTGTCCTCACACCAGTGGGGCCACATCAGCCAAAGGTGAGGAACCCAGCACATGTGGCCTCAAACCAGAGGACACACATCACCAAGGGGCTAGGAGTGAGGCAGGTGTCTGGAGGGGCACATTTAACTCTAATTTCCCACCAGGAAGTGGAATGAGCCAAAGTCTCAGAGTGCCGTGCTGGACCCTGATTACGGCCTGAAGCAAACCTGCGGTTCTGTGGCCAGTTTTCAAGGAAACGAGTTAAGAAAGGAAATCACGGGCACTGTAATTCACAAACCTGCAGAGTTATAAATGACAGCTATAGGCAAAATTATATGGAAGTAAGTCTGCAAAGAGGACTTGAAAACGAGGCAGAATTGCAGGAATCATATTTCAGGAGGTAGATTGGAATTGCATTTAAAGCATGTGAAAAGCGGCAGATCTTTGACAGTGATGCACTTGGACAAAAGTGCGTAAACATTTTTTCCTGAATATATTCAGGAAAAAACACATATGCCCTTTTTGGCCAACCAAGCACTCGAGAAATGGAAATCCGCACTACGATGAAGTCTCATTTCCCATTCGTCAAAAGGGCCATCTGAAAAAAGTGTAAAAACCAGAAACACAGGACAGGCCATGGAGAACAGGGAGCCTTGTTATGCTGATGGGAGGGATGTAAATTGCCAACAGACACTCTGGAGATGTTTATGGTGTATCCTGAAACATCTGAAAAACAAAGCTACAGACCCTAGGGCACTTCCACTTTTGGCCCTATAGCTTAGGAAAATTAAAATCAACAAGACACAGCCAACACAAAATTTAGGGCTGCTGTGTTTACAAGAACCTTGAGTCCAGTGCAAATTAAATATCCCAGAAAGAAAAAAATGGATAAAGGAGTTGTGCTACTTACGTACAACGGAATATCACTCAGCAATGAAATCAATGTCATCAGGCCTGTAGCAGCAAATTGAGTGGATTTAAGTATGATGATTCTAAGAGAAATAGGTCACACAGAGAAAGAGAATTATCATAAGATATCACTAATAGAGAGAGTGTAAACTTGGCTACACATAAACTGAATTCCAAAACCGAACAGAGTCTCACATTTAGATAAAAACTTATGCTTGCTTAAGGGGAAAGTTGAGTTGGGGTGCTGTATAAAACCAGAGATTGAAATTAGCACACATACCGTTCCATAAGCCAAATATGTAATAGACAAGACCTACTCTTTGCTCAACGAAATAGACTCATCCATGGTGTATCACCTCACACCTGTTAGAATGGGCATCATCAGAAAATCTACAAACAACAAATGCTGGAAAGGGTGTGGAGATAAGGAACCCTCTTCCACTATTGTTGGGAATGTAAATTGATACAGTCACTGTGGAGAACATTATGGAGTTTCTTATAAAACTAAGAATAGAATTACCATATGATACAGCAATCCCACTACTGGGCATATACCCAGACAAAACCATAAATCAAAAAGAGACATTCACCGCAATGTTCATTGCATCACTATTTACAATATCCAGGTAATGGAAGCAACCTAAATGCCCACAGACAGACGAATGCATAAAGATGTGGTACATATATAAAATGGAATATTACTAAGCCATAAAAAGGAATGAAATTGGGTCATTTGTAGAGACGTTGATGGATCTAGAGACTGTCATACAGAGTGAAGTAAGTCAGAAAGAGAAAAACAAATCTTGTCTATTAATGCATATATGTGGAACCTAGAAAAATTGTACAGATGAACCGTTTTGCCAGGCAGAAATAGAGCAACAGATGTAGACAACAAACGTATGGACACCAAGGGGGGAAAGCTGTTGGGGGGTGGTGGTGGGAGGAGTTGAGAGATTGGGATTGGCATGTATACATTTATATGTATAAAATAGGTAACCAAAAAGAACCTGCTGTATAAAAAAATAAAATAAAATTCAAATTACAAAAAGTAAAACAGAAAAAATATTCTTCCCTTCACATACATGTATTTATATGAATAAATTATTTCCATGCTTATATCTGTAAATACAAAAAAGAGGAATAAAATCTACCTTGAACCAAAAACGAAAAAAAGAAAAAAAAACAGAACCCACCAGTTACACAGAGGAAAACCGTATCAGGGCACTTGCTCCAGTTGTAAAC
The DNA here is from genome assembly GCF_059928025.1 of Delphinapterus leucas. Lineage (NCBI taxonomy): Eukaryota > Metazoa > Chordata > Mammalia > Artiodactyla > Monodontidae > Delphinapterus > Delphinapterus leucas. The sequence continues at coordinate 1,353,925 of NW_028322260.1, forward strand.
AATTCTGAAGTTGGTCAGTGGTGGGGAATCATCTCCCATTCAGCCAGCAGGCCCCACGCAACAAGCGTCCTCATTGCAAAGCTGGGGGACCGTGCCGAGGCATCTGTGAGTAAACGTGGGCTGAGCCCCAGGCCAGCTGCTGCTGAAATGTTCCCACCCTTCCCAGGTAAAACACCTGAATATGTACAAGGACTTGAAAGCCTAGAGGAAGGGCCATGGAGCCACATGAGTGACAGCATGCCAGCCGACTTGGTGCCTGCAGGCCAGCCAGGATGGTCCTGGCCCTGGGTGCTCTTCTGGAAGCTTTCCATTTCCCTGCCTGAGATACCCCTGCTGTCCCGGCCCCCACTGCTTTCTTCCTCACTCACGTCTGCCCAGGGAGAAATTCCAGCGGCAGGTATGGGTGACACATCCTCTTCTTTAGCAGGTGGCATCTTGGCAACTGCTGCAGAAAGTCCAGCAGAGCCCCACTCACACTGGGCCACCCACAAAGCCGTGGCCTCTCACTCCCTCCCACCAGTCCAGCCCCAAGACTGCTGACAGGGCAGAGAAAATGGCGTCAGGCACAGCTGCAGGGGCTCTTGCTGCCTGGAGCGGTGTTTATATTGATCTGAACCCAGGCACACCTGGGGAGGTCTGGCCGGCACGGTCGGGCTTCCCAGGCCAGCCAATAATCACCCCTCAGGGGCTCACAGTTGCAGAAACTGGAACTTGCTGAATCGGCCAGGTCCAAGGAACAGGTGTGGGCTCCTGAGAGTCAGGATAGACAAGGGGCTGCAGCTCTGGCTTGTTTTCTAATTATATTATCTGGCCCATGAGTGGGAGACAACTTCAAGAAAACCCTCTCCTAATGAGAGGAACCCAGGAGTCAGGGAGAGGAGGGGTGGCTGGTGGGTGGAGACAGAGGCCTGGTGCCCCGGGTGCAGTGGAAGTCTCTGGAAGACCAGGTAGAGGGAGGCCACACAGAGTGATGCCCAGGGTCACAGACCTGTCGGAGCTGCTGTTTGTTAGTTCAAGCCCTGCTCTGAGGTTCTGTGTCAGATCTGAGTGACAGGTGAGCTGGGAGTGCTCTGCAATGAGGGCGATATGCACGGTTCCTGTGTTCCCAGCCCTGCCATGGTACCTGCAAGGGTAGCTCTGTATCCTGGGAGGGGCCTGACCACGAGAGCCCCATGGGCTGCAGGGGAACCTGCCCAGGGAACCCCATATCCTGGGAGGGGCCTGAACACGAGAGCCCCATGGGCTGGGGTGGGGGTGGGGTACCTGCCCAGGTGAGCTCCATATCCTGGGATTGGCCTGACCTCGAGAGCCCCATGGGCTGCTGGAGTCCTGGTAAAGGATGTCAGGACAGTCAGTGAAGCCACCGAGGATATACCTCCAGTAGTTCCTAAATCCTACACCCTGCTGGTCATTCTACCAACCACCAGGACATGGTATTCTGTATTAGTCTTCAATGATGCCTTCTTTTGTATTCTATTAGTCCCAGAGTCACAAGAAATTTTGGCTTGTGAGTGGCAGGACTCAACATACAACTAAAACAATACTTCCGGGCCGTGTTGCCCCAAGGGTTCAAAAATTCCCACACCATCTTTGGGGAAAGCTCAGCTAAAGAACTAAAAGTTCTACCTCTGGAAAAGGAAACACTCCTTCAATATGCAGACGACATTCTGATCGCCAGCCCTACTAAGGAGACCTCTGAACTACCAAGCCAATAAAGGATACAAGTTGTCCAAGAAAAAGCTCAAATATCACAGACTACGGTGACCTGCCTGGGCTTCATTCTCACAGAAGGTCGGAGAAGCCCATCCCAGGAAAGGGAAGAAACAATTTACAGCCTTACCCATTTCTGAAACTAGAAGACAGCTTAGGGGTTCCTGGGGAGGCCAGGGTTTGCTGCTTCTGGATCCCTAACTACAGTCTACTAGCTCGGCCTCTATATGAAACACTGAAAGGAAAAGATGATGATCCTTTTGAATAGAATGCAGAAGTGGCCTTTCAAGAATGGAAAGAGCAGTCAATTCAGACCCTTGCCCTGGAACTCCCTAATTTAGCTAAACCCTTTGACCTTTACATTCCTGGTGAACGGTGAATTGCCATTGGAGTATTAGTGCAAAACCTGGGACCACTTGAAATGGAACAATGCAAGAATGCGATCCAGGTAGGATAAACTACGGTCACCAAGGGGCTTGGCCCACCGCCACATCTGGCCAAGATACTGGCAGTATCTGAAAACCTGGAAATCAGCAGCCCAAAAGGCCACCTCCCTCCTAAGGGAAAAGGACCCCACGTGGTGATCCTAACACCCAACCATGCCCTGAAGTTGCAGGGTTGGCTCCATGGGCACACTGACCTTGAGCGAGGAGGCCCTCCAACTCCAACCTCCATAGAGATAACCGGGGCAAAGTGGCACCATGAAGACTCGTGTGAAGGTGTCTGCACGGGCAAATTTAACGCTCATTTCCCACCAGGAAGAGGAATTAACCAAAGGCTCAGCATGCCGTGCCGGAACCAGATTAGGGCCTGAAGCAATCCTGCGGGTTTGCGGCCAGCTCACAAGAAAGCGAGTTGAAGAAAGGAGCTCAGGGACACTGTAATTCACAAACCTGCAGAGTTATAAATGACAGCTATCACCCAAAAATATATTGAAGGAAGGCTGCGAAGAGGACTTGAAAGCGGGGCAGAATTGCAAGAAAACGATTTCAGGGGGTAGACTGGAATTGCATTTAAAGCATAGGAAAAGAGGCAGAACGTCGACAAGGATGCACTTGGCCAAAAAGGGCGTATGCGTTTTTTCCTGAATATATTCAGGAAAAAACGCATACGCCCTTTTTGGCCAACCAAGCAAGCATGTTAAAGAAATCTGCACTACAATGAAGTCTCACTGCCCCCCGTTCAAAAGGGCCATCTGAAAAAAGTGTAAAATCCAGAAAGGCAGCACAGGCCATGGAGAACAGGGAGCCTTGTTATGCTGATGGGCGGGATGTAAATTGCCAACAGCCACTCTGGAGATGTGTATGGTGTTTCCTCAAAAACCTAAAAAACAAAGCAACGGAGCCTACAGCATTACCACTTATTTTCCTATAGCTTAGGGAAATTAAAATCAAAAACACACAGCCACCGCAAAGTTTCTGTTTACGGCTCTGTTTACAAGAACCTCGTCTACGGTACAAGTTAAATATCCCAGAAAGCGAAAAATGGATAAAGAAGTTGTGGTACGTACGTACAAAGGAATATCACTCACCAATGAAATCTATGTCATCAGGCCCATCGCGGCATAATGAGTGGATTCAGGTACGATGATTCTAAGTGAAATAAGTCACACAGAAAATGAAGCATCATAAGATATCACTAATTCACCGAATGTAATCTTAGCTACACATGAACTGAATTACAAAACAGAACAGGGTCTCAAATTTAGAAAACCAACTTATGTTTGGTTAAGGGGAAAGGTGAGTTGGGGTGCTGCATAAAACCAGAGGTAGAAATTAGCACAGATACCATTCCATACGTCAAATATGTAATAGTCAAGACCTACCCCTTGCTCAACGAAATGGGCTAAACACCCAATATTCAATGCCTAGGAATACAACTGACTAGAAAAAATCTTCAAACCCATGGATTTATATGTCTCCATAAGAGAATCAAGCGTGTGTTCAGCTGCATGAATGCAGCAGACAAAATCTGATAAATCCTATTATCAAAATGAATTAAAAAACCAACCCCAATGACAGTGAAATAGAGAGCAATTCTTAAATAATTCATTCAGGGCTTGTGATGCAACCTGGATTTACCTCATCTACACCCAGAGCTGAGTGAGACATAAGGTTGGACACTTCGGGCTGATAGCATTGGTGAGGTTCGATGAGCAAATGCAGACCATTTGAAGTCATACTGCATGGTACCCATTCCATGGGTACCAACTCTCCAGGTTTAAGCGATTCTTCTTTCAACTAAAACATGCATGGGAAACCCACAGTATGGTGCACAGTGTGACCGGGAAACGTTTTCAAATGCATCTCAGTTTTCGTTCCCTTTTACTCGGATTCACAATTCCAGACCCTTTATTAACACTCTCCCCACTTGGAGAGTCAGTGCCTTTAACCTCCTGTTTGGCACAGTTTGCAATTTCTGCGCAAGATGAACAGGAATAGGGAGAACCAATGAGAGACTAGCTGTAGGTGTCTGCACGGGCAAATTTAACGCTCATTTCCCACCAGGAAGAGGAATTAAACAAAGGCTCAGCATGCCGAGCCGGAGGAAATTTAGGGCCTGAAGCAATCCTGCGTGTTTGCGGCCAGCTCACAAGAAAGGGATTTGAAGAAAGGAGCTCAGGGGCACTGTAATTCACAAACCTGCAGAGTTATAAATGACAGCTATCGTCCAAAAATATATTGAAGGAAGGCTGCGAAGAGGACTTGAAAGCGGGGCAGAATGCAGGAAAACGATTTCAGGGGGTAGACTGGAATTGCATTTAAAGCATAGGAAAAGAGGCAGAACGTCGACAATGATGCACTTGGCCAAAAAGGGCGTATGCGTTTTTTCCTGAATATATTCAGGACAAAACGCATACGCCCTTTTTGGCCAACCAAGCAAGCATGTTAAAGAAATCTGCACTACAATGAAGTCTCACTGCCCCCCGGTCAAAAGGGCCATCTGAAAAAAGTGTAAAATCCAGAAATGCAGCACAGGCCATGGAGAACAGGGTGCCTTGTTATGCTGATGGGTGGGATGTAAATTGCCAAGAGCCACTCTGGAGAAGTGTATGGTGTCTCCTGAAACACCTAAAAAACAAAGCAACGGAGCCTACGGCACTTCCAATTATGGTCCTATAGCTTAGGGAAATTAAAATCAAAAACACACAGCCACCCCAAAGTTTCAGACGGCTCTGTTTACAAGAACCTCGTCTACGGTACAAGTTAAATATCCCAGAAAGCGAAAAATGAATAAAGAAGTTGTGGTACGTACGTACAATGGAATATCACTCACCAATGAAATCTATGTCATCTGGCCCGTCGTGGCATAATGAGTGGATTCAGGTACGATGATTGTAAGTGAAATAAGTCACACAGAAAATGAAACATCATAAGATATCACTAATACACCGAATGTAATCTTGGCTACACATGAACTGAATTACAAAACAGAACAAGGTCTCAAATTTAGAAAACCAACTTATGTTTGCTTAAGGGGAAAGGTGAGTTGGGGTGCTGCATAAAACCAGAGATAGAAATTAGCACAGATACCATTCCATACGTCAAATATGTAATAGTCAAGACCTAAACCTTGCTCAACGAAATGGGCTAAACACCCTATATTCAACGCCTAGGAATACACCTGACTAGTAAGAATCTTCAAACCCATGGATTTATATGTCTCCATAAGAGAATCAAGCGTGTGTACAGCTGCATGAAGGCAGCAGAGAAAATCCGATAAATCCTATTATCTAAATGAATTACAAAAATAAAACACAATGACACTGAAATAGAGAGCAATTCTTAAATAATTCATTCAGGGCTTGTGATGCAACCTGGATTTACCTCATCTACACCCAGAGCTGAGTGAGACATAAGGTTGGACCCTTCGGGCTGATAGCATTGGTGAGGTTCGATGAGCAAATGCAGACCATTTGAAGTCATACTACATGGTACCCATTCCATGGGACCCAACTCTCCAGGTTTAAGCGATTCTTCCTTCAGCTAAAGCATGCATGGGAAACCCACAGTATGGTGCACCGTGTGACCGGGAAACATTTTCAAATGCATCTCAGTTTTTGTCCCCTTTTACTCGTGTTCACAATTCCAGACCATTTACTAACACTCTCCCAACTTGGAGAGTCAGTGCCTTTAACCTCCTGTTTGGCACAGTTTGCAATTTCTGCGCAAGATGAACAGGAATAGGGAGAACCACTGAGAGACTAGCTGTAGGTGTCGGCACGGGAAAATTTAACGCTCATTTCCAACCAGGAAGAGGAATTAACCAAACGCTCAGCATGCCATCCCGGAACCAGATTAGGGCCTGAAGCAATCCTGCGGGTTTGCGACCAGCTCAAAAGAAAGCGATTTGAAGAAAGGAGCTCAGGGACACTGTAATTCACAAAACTGCAGAGTTATAAATGACAGGTATCGTCCAAAAATATATTGAAGGAAGGCTGCGAAGAGGACTTGAAAGCGGGGCAGAATGGCAGGAAAACGATTTCAGGGTGTAGACTGGAATTGCATTTAAAGCATGGGAAAAGAGGCAGAACGACGACAATGATGCACTTGGCCAAAAAGGGCATATGCGTTTTTTCCTGAATATATTCAGGAAAAAACGCATACGCCCTTTTTGGCCAACCAAGCAAGCATGTTAAAGAAATCTGCACTACAATGAAGTCTCACTGCCCCCCGGTCAAAAGGGCCATCTGAAAAAAGTGTAAAATCCAGAAAGGCAGCACAGGCCATGGAGAACAGGGAGCCTTGTTATGCTCAGGGGTGGGATGTAAATTGCCAACAGCCACTCTGGAGAAGTGTATTGTGTTTCCTGAAACACCTAAGAAACAAAGCAACGGAGCCTACGGCACTTCCACTTATGATCCTATAGCTTGGGGAAATTAAAATAAAAAACACACAGCCACCCCAAAGTTTCAGACGGCTCTGTTTACAAGAACCTCGTCTACGGTATAAGTTAAATATCCCAGAAAGCGAAAAATGGATAAAGAAGTTGTGGTACGTACGTACAATGGAATATCACTCACCAATGAAATCTATGTCATCTGGCCCGTCCTGGCATAATGAGTGGATTCAGGTACGATGATTCTAAGAGAAATAAGTCACACAGAAAATGAAACATCATAAGATATCTCTAATACACCGAATGTAATCTTGGCTACACATGCACTGAATTACAAAACAGAACAGGGTCTCAAATTTAGAAAACCAACTTATGCTTGCTTAAGGGGAAAGGTGAGTTGGGGTGCTGCATAAAACCAGAGGTAGAAATTAGCACAGATACCATTCCATACGTCAAATATGTAATAGTCAAGACCTACCTCTTGCTCAACGAAATGGGCTAAACACCCTATATTCAACGCCTAGGAATACACCTGACTAGTAAGAATCTTCAAACCCATGGATTTATATGTCTCCATAAGAGAATCAAGCGTGTGTACAGCTTCATGAAGGCAGCATGAAAATCCGATAAATCCTATTATCAAAATGAATTACAAAAACAAAACACAATGACAGTGAAATAGAGAACAATTCTTAAATAATTCATTCAGGGCTTGTGATGAAACCTGGATTTACCTCATCTAAACCCAGAGCTGAGTGAGACATAAAGTTGGACACTTCGGGCTGATAGCATTGGTGAGGTTCGATGAGCAAATGCAGACAATTTGAAGTCATAATACATGGTACACATTCCATGGGTCCCAACTCTCCAGGTTGAAGCGATTCTTCCTTCAGCTAAAACATGCATGGGAAACCCACAGTATGGTGCACCGTGTGACCGGGAAACGTTTTCAAATGCATCTCAGTTTTCGTCCCCTTTTACTCGGGTTCACAATTCCAGACCCTTTACGAACACTCTCCCCACTTGGAGAGTCAGTGCCTTTAACCTGCTGTTTGGCACAGTTTGCAATTTCTGCGCAAGATGAACAGGAATAGGGAGAACCAATGAGAGACTAGCTGTAGGTGTCTGCACGGGCAAATTTAACGCTCATTTCCCACCAGGAAGAGGAATTAACCAAAGGCTCAGGATGCCGTGCCGGAACCAGATTAGGGCCTGAAGCAATCCTGCGGGTTTGCGGCCAGCTCACAAGAAAGCGATTTGAAGAAAGGAGCTCAGGGGCACTGTAATTCACAAACCTGCAGAGTTATAAATGACAGCTATCGTCCAAAAATATATTGAAGGAAGGCTGCGAAGAGGACTTGAAAGCGGGGCAGAATTGTAGGAAAAAGATTTCAGGGGGTAGACTGGAATTGCATTTAAAGCATAGGAAAAGAGGCAGAACGTCGACAATGATGAACTTGGCCAAAAAGGGCGTATGTGTTTTGTCCTGAATATATTCAGGAAAAAACGCATACGCCCTTTTTGGCCAACCAAGCAAGCATGTTAAAGAAATCTGCACTACAGTGAAGTCTCACTGCCCCCCGGTCAAAAGGGCCATCTGAAAAAAGTGTAAAATCCAGAAATGCAGCACAGGCCATGGAGAACAGGGAGCCTTGTTATGCTGATGGGTGGGATGTAAATTGCCAACAGCCACTCTGGAGAAGTGTATGGTGTTTCCTGAAACACCTAAAAAACAAAGCAACGGAGCCTACGGCACTTCCACTTATGGTCCTATAGCTTAGGGATATTAAAATCAAAAACACACAGCCACCCCATAGTTTCAGACGGCTCTGTTTACAAGAACCTCGTCTACGGTATAAGTTAAATATCCCAGAAAGCGAAAAATGGATAAAGAAGTTGTGGTACGTATGTACAATGGAATATCACTCACCAATGAAATCTATGTCATCTGGCCCGTCGTGGCATAATGAGTGGATTCAGGTACGATGATTCTAAGAGAAATAAGTCACACAGAAAATGAAACATCATAAGATATCACTAATACACCGAATGTAATCTTGGCTACACATGAACTGAATTACAAAAGAGAACAGGGTCTCAAATTTAGAAAACCAACTTATGTTTGCTTAAGGGGAAAGGTGAGTTGGGGTGCTGCATAAAACCAGAGATAGAAATTAGCACAGATACCATTCCATACGTCAAATATGTAATAGTCAAGACCTACCCCTTGCTCAACGAAATGGGCTAAACACCCTATATTCAACGCCTAGGAATACACCTGACTAGTAAGAATCTTCAAACCCATGGATTTATATGTCTCTATAAGAGAATCAAGCGTGTGTACAGCTGCATGAAGGCAGCAGAGAAAATCCGATAAATCCCATTATCAAAATGAATTACAAAAACAAAACACAATGACAGTGAAATAGAGAGCAATTCTTAAATAATTCATTCAGGGCTTGTGATGCAACCTGGATTTACCTCATCTACACCCAGAGCTGAGTGAGACATAAAGTTGGACACTTCGGGCTGATAGCATTGGTGAGGTTCGATGAGCAAATGCAGACCATTTAAAGTCATGCTGCATGGTACCCATTCCATGGGTCCCAACTCTCCAGGTTTAAGCGATTCTTCCTTCAGCTAAAACATGCATGGGAAGCCCACAGTATGGTGCACCGTGTGACCGGGAAACTTTTTCAAATGCATCTCAGTTTTCGTCCCCTTTTACTCGGGTTCACAATTCCAGACCCTTTACTAACACTCTCCCCTCTTGGAGAGTCAGTGCCTTTAACCTGCTGTTTGGCACAGTTTGAAATTTCTGCGAAAGATGAACAGGAATAGGGAGAACCAATGAGAGACTACCTGTAGGTGTCTGCACGGGCAAATTTAACGCTCATTTCCAACCAGGAAGAGGAATTAACAAAACGCGCAGCATGCCATGCCGGAACCAGATTAGGGCCTGAAGCAATCCTGCGGGTTTGCGGCCAGCTCACAAGAAAGCGATTTGAAGAAAGGAGCTCAGGGGCAATGTAATTCACAAACCTGCAGAGTTACAAATGACAGCTATCGTCCAAAAATATATTGAAGGAAGGCTGCGAAGAGGACTTGAACGCGGAGCAGAATTGCAGGAAAACGATTTCAGGGGGTAGACTGGAATTGCATTTAAAGCATAGGAAAAGAGGCAGAACGTCGACAATGATGCACTTGGCCAAAAATGTCGTATGCGTTTTTTCCTGAATATATTCAGGAAAAAACGCATATGCACTTTTTGGCCAATCAAGCAAGCATGTTAAAGAAATCTGCACTAAAATGAAGTCTCACTGCCCCCCGGTCAAAAGGGCCATCTGAAAAAAGTGTAAAATCCAGAAATGCAGCACAGGCCATGGAGAACAGGGAGCCTTGTTATGCTGATGGGTGGGATGTAAATTGCCAACAGCCACTCTGGAGAAGTGTATGGTGTTTCCTGAAACACCTAAAAAACAAAGCAACGGAGCCTACGGCACTTCCACTTATGGTCCTATAGCTTAGGGAAATTAAAATCAAAAACACACAGCCACCCCAAAGTTTCGGACGGCTCTGTTTACAAGAACCTCGTCTACGGTACAAGTTAAATATCCCAGAAAGCGAAAAATGGATAAAGAAGTTGTGGTACGTACGTACAATGGAATATCACTCACCAATGAAATCTATGTCATTTGGCCCGTCGTGGCATAATGAGTGGATTCAGGTACGATGATTCTAAGAGAAATAAGTCACACAGAAAATGAAACATCATAAGATATCACTAATACACCGAATGTAGTCTTAGCTACACATGAACTGAATTACAAAACAGAACAGGGTCTCAAATTTAGAAAACCAACTTATGTTTGCTTAAGGGGAAAGGTGAGTTGGGGTGCTGCATAAAACCAGAGATAGAAATTAGCACAGATACCATTCCATACGTCATATATGTAATAGTCAAACCTACCCCTTGCTCAACGAAATTGGCTAAACACCCTATATTCAATGCCTAGGAATACACCTGACTAGAAAGAATCTTCAAACCCATGGATTTATATGTCTCCATAAGAGAATCAAGCGTGTGTACATCTGCATGAAGGCAGCAGAGATAATCCGATAAATCCCATTATAAAATGAATTACAAAAACAAAACACAATGACAGTGAAATAGAGACCAATTCTTAAATAATTCATTCAGGGCTTGTGATGCAACCTGGATTTACCTCATCTACACCCAGAGCTCAGTGAGACATACAGTTGGACACTTCGGGCTGATAGCATTGGTGAGGTTCGATGAGCAAATGCAGACCATTTGAAGTCATACTGCATGGTACCCATTCCATGGGTCCCAACTCTCCAGGTAGAAGCAATTCTTCCTTCAGCTAAAACATGCATGGGAAACCCACAGTATGGTGCACCGTGTGACCGGGAAACTTTTTCAAATGCATCTCAGTTTTCGTCCCCTTTTACTCGGGTTCACAATTCCAGACCCTTTACTAACACTCTCCCCTCTTGGAGAGTCAGTGCCTTTAACCTGCTGTTTGGCACAGTTTGAAATTTCTGCGAAAGATGAACAGGAATAGGGAGAGCCAATGAGAGACTACCTGTAGGTGTCTGCACGGGCAAATTTAACGCTCATTTCCAACCAGGAAGAGGAATTAACAAAACGCTCAGCATGCCATGCCGGAACCAGATTAGGGCCTGAAGCAATCCTGCGGGTTTGCGGCCAGCTCACAAGAAAGCGATTTGAAGAAAGGAGCTGAGGGGCACTGTAATTCACAAACCTGCAGAGTTATGAATGACAGCTATCGTCCAAAAATATATTGAAGGAAGGCTGCGAAGAGGACTTGAACGCGGAGCAGAATTGCAGGAAAACGATTTCAGGGGGTAGACTGGAATTGCATTTAAAGCATAGGAAAAGAGGAAGAACGTCGACAATGATGCACTTGGCCAAAAAGGGCGTATGCGTTTTTTCCTGAATATATTCAGGAAAAAACGCATACGCACTTTTTGGCCAACCCAGCAAGCATGTTAAAGAAATCTGCACTACAATGAAGTCTCACTGCCCCCCGGTCAAAAGGGCCATCTGAAAAAAGTGTAAAATCCAGAAATGCAGCACAGGCCAAGGAGAACAGGGAGCCTTGTTATGCTGATGGGTGGGATGTAAATTGCCAAGAGCCACTCTGGAGAAGTGTATGGTGTTTCCTGAAACACCTAAAAAACAAAGCAACGGAGCCTACGGCACTTCCACTTATGGTCCTATAGCTTAGGGAAATTAAAATCAAAAACACACAGCCACCCCAAAGTTTCAGACGGCTCTGTTTACAAGAATCTCGTCTACGGTACAAGTTAAATATCCCAGAAAGCGAAAAATGGATAAAGAAGTTGTGGTACGTACGTACAATAGAATATCACTCACCAATGAAATCTATGTCATCTGGCCCGTCGTGGCATAATGAGTGGATTCAAGTACGATGATTCTAAGTGAAATCAGTCACACAGAAAATGAAACATCATAAGATATCACTAATACACCGAATGTAATCTTGGCTACACATGAACTGAATTACAAAACAGAACAGGGTCTCAAATTTAGAAAACCAACTTATGTTTGCTTAAGGGGAAAGGTGAGTTGGGGTGCTGCATAAAACCAGAGATAGAAATTAGCAGAGATACCATTCCATACGTCAAATATGTAATAGTCAAGACCTACCCCTTGCTCAACGAAATGGGCTAAACACCCTATATTCAACCCTTAGGAATACACCTGACTAGTAAGAATCTTCAAACCCATGGATTTATATGTCTCCATAAGAGAATCAAGCGTGTGTACAGCTGCATGAAGGCAGCAGAGAAAATCCGATAAATCCCATCAACAAAATGAATTACAAAAACAAAACACAATGACAGTGAAATAGAGAGCAATTCTTAAATAATTCATTCAGAGCTTGTGATGCAACCTGGATTTACCTCATCTACACCCAGAGCTGAGTGAGACATAAGGTTGGACACTTCGGGCTGATAGCATTGGTGAGGTTCGATGAGCAAATGCAGACCATTTGAAGTCATACTGCATGGTACCCATTCCATGGGTCCCAACTCTCCAGGTTTAAGCGATTCTTCCTTCAGCTAAAACATGCATGGGAAACCCACAGGATGGTGCACCGTGTGACCGGGAAACGTTTTCAAATGCATCTCAGTTTTTGTACCCTTTTACTCGGGTTCACAATTCCAGACACTTTACTAACACTCTCCGCACTTGGAGAGTCAGTGCCTTTAACATGCTGTTTGGCACAGTTTGCAATTTCTGCGCAAGATGAACAGGAATAGGGAGAACCAATGAGAGACTAGCTGTAGGTGTCTGCACGGGAAAATTTAACGCTCATTTCCAACCACGAAGAGGAATTAACCAAAGGCTCAGCATGCCGTGCCGGAACCAGATTAGGGCCTGAAGCAATCCTGCGGGTTTGCCGCCAGCTCACAAGAAAGCGATTTGAAGAAAGGAGCTCCGGGGCACTCTAATTCACAAACCTGCAGAGTTATAAATGACAGCTATCGTCCAAAAATATATTGAAGGAAGGCTGCGAAGAGGACTTGAAAGCGGGGCAGAACTGCAGGAAAACGATTTCAGGGGGTAGACAGGAATTGCATTTAAAGCATAGGAAAAGAGGCAGAACTTCGACAATGATGAACTTGGCCAAAAAGGGCGTATGCGTTTTTTCCTGAATATATTCAGGAAAAAACGCATACGCACTTTTTGGCCAACCAAGCAAGCATGTTAAAGAAATCTGCACTACAATGAAGTCTCACTGCCCCCCGGTCAAAAGGGCCATCTGAAAAAAGTGTAAAATCCAGAAATGCAGCACAGGCCATGGAGAACAGGGAGCCTTGTTATACTGATGGGTGGGATGTAAATTGCCAGCAGCCACTCTGGAGAAGTGTATTGTGTTTCCTGAAACACCTAGAAAACAAAGCAACACAGCCTACGGCACTTCCACTTATGGTCCTATAGCATACGGAAATTAAAATCAAAAACACACAGCCACCCCAAAGTTTCAGACGGCTCTGTTTACAAGAACCTCGTCTACGGTACAAGTTAAATATCCCAGAAAGCGAAAAACGGAGAAAGAAATTGTGGTACGTACGTACAATGGAATATCACTCACCAATGAAATCTATGTCACCTGGCCCATCGTGGCATAATGAGTGGATTCAGGTACGATGATTCTAAGAGAAATAAGTCACACAGAAAATGAAACATCATAAGTTATCTCTAATACACCGAATATAATCTTGGCTACACATGAACTGAATTACAAAACAGAACAGTGTCTCAAATTTAGAAAGCCAACTTATGTTTGCTTAAGGGGAATGGTGAGTTGGGGTGCTGCATAAAACCAGAGATAGAAATTAGCACAGATACCATTCCATACGTCAAATATGTAATAGTCAAGACCTACCCCTTGCTCAACGAAATGGGCTAAACACCCTATATTCAACGCCTAGGAATACACCTGACTAGTAAGAATCTTCAAACCCATGGATTTATATGTCTCCATAAGAGAATCAAGCGTGTGTACAGCTGCATGAAGGCAGCAGAGAAAATCCGGTAAATCCCATTATCAAAATTAATTACAAAAACAAAACACAATGACAGTGAAAGAGAGAGCAATTCTTAAATAATTCATTCAGGGCTTGTGATGCAACTTGGATTTACCTCATCTACACCCAGAGCTGAGTGAGACATAAGGTTGGACACTTCGGGCTCATAGCATTGTTGAGGTTCGATGAGCAAATGCAGACCATTTGAAGTCATACTGCATGGTTCCCATTCCATGGGTCCCAAATCTCCAGGTTTAAGCGATTCTTCCTTCAGCTAAAACATGCATGGGAAACCCACAGTATGGTGCACCGTGTGACCGGGAAATGTTTTCAAATGCATCTCAGTTTTTGTCCCCTTTTACTCGGGTTCACAATTCCAGACCCTTTACTAACACTCTCCCCACTTGGAGAGTCAGGGCCTTTAACCTGCTGTTTGGCACAGTTTGCAGTTTCTGCACAAGATGAACATGAATAGGGAGAACCAATGAGAGACTAGCTGTAGGTGTCTGCACGGGCAAATTTAACGCTCATTTCCCACCAGGAAGAGGAATTAACCAAAGGCTCAGCATGCCGTGCCGGAACCAGATTAGGGCCTGAAGCAATCCTGCGGGTTTGCGACCAGCTCACAAGAAAGCGATTTGAAGAAAGGAGCTCAGGGGCACTGTAATTCACAAACCTGCAGAGTTATAATTGACAGCTATCGTCCAAAAATATATTGAAGGAAGTCTGCGAAGAGGACTTGAAAGCGGGGCAGAATTGCAGGAAAACGATTTCAGGGGGTAGACTGGAATTGCATTTAAAGCATAGGAAAAGAGGCAGAACGTAGACAATGATGCACTTGGCCAAAAAGGGCGTATGCGTTTTTTCCTGAATATATTCAGGAAAAAACGCATATGCACTTTTTGGCCAATCAAGCAAGCATGTTAAAGAAATCTGCACTACAATGAAGTCTAACTGCCCCCCAGTCAAAAGGGCCATCTGAAAAAAGTGTAAAATCCAGAAATGCAGCACAGGCCATGGAGAACAGGGAGCCTTGTTATGCTGATGGGTGGGATGTAAATTGCCAAGAGCCACTCTGGAGAAGTGTATGGTGTTTCCTGAAACACCTAAAAAACAAAGCAACGGAGCCTACGGCACTTCCACTTATGGTCCTATAGCTTAGGGAAATTAAAATCAAAAACACACAGCCACCCCAAAGTTTCAGACGGCTCTGTTTACAAGAACCTCGTCTACGGTACAAGTTAAATATCCCAGAAAGCGAAAAATGGATAAAGAAGTTGTGGTACGTACGTACAATGGAATATCACTCACCAATGAAATCTATGTCATCTGGCCCGTCGTGGCATAATGAGTGGATTCAGGTACGATGATTCCAAATGAAATCAGTCACACAGAAAATGAAACATCATAAGATATCACTAATACACGGAATGTAATCTTGGCTACACATGAACTGAATTACAAAACAGAACAGTGTCTCAAATTTAGAAAACCAACTTATGTTTGCTTAAGGGGAAAGGTGAGTTGGGGTGCTGCATAAAACCAGAGATAGAAATTAGCACAGATACCATTCCATACGTCAAATATGTAATAGTCGAGACCTCCCGCTTGCTCAACGAAATGGGTTAAACACCCTATATTCAACGCCTAGGAATACACCTGACTAGTAAGAATCTTCAAACCCATGGGTTTATATGTCTCCATAAGAGAATCAAGCGTGTGTACAGCTGCATGAAGGCAGCAGAGAAAATCCGATAAATCCTATTATCAAAATGAAATACAAAAACAAAACACAATGACAGTGAAAGAGAGAGCAATTCTTAAATAATTCATTCAGGGCTTGTGATGCAACCTGGATTTACCTCATCTAAACCCAGAGCTGAGTGAGTCATAAGGTTGGACACTTCAGGCTGATAGCATTGGTGAGGTTCGATGAGCAAATGCAGACCATTTGAAGTCATAATACATGGTACCCGTTGCAAGGGTCCCAACTCTCCAGGTTGAAGCGATTCTTCCTTCAGCTAAAACATGCATGGGAAACCCACAGTATGGTGCACCGTGTGACCGGGAAACGTTTTCAAATGCATCTCAGGTTTTGTCCCCTTTTACTCGAGTTCACAATTCCAGACCCTTTACTAACACTCTCCCCACTTGGAGAGTCAGGGCCTTTAACCTGCTGTTTGGCACAGTTTGCAATTTCTGCACAAGATGAACAGGAATAGGGAGAACCAATGAGAGACTAGCTGTAGGTGTCTGCACGGGCAAATTTAACGCTCATTTCCCACCAGGAAGAGGAATTAACCAAAGGCTCAGCATGCCGAGCCGGAAGAAATTTAGGGCCTGAAGCAATCCTGCGTGTTTGCGGCCAGCTCACAAGAAAGCGATTTGGAGAAAGGAGCTCAGGGGCACTGTAATTCACAAACCTGCAGAGTTATAAATGACAGCTATCGTCCAAAAATATATTGAAGGAAGGCTGCGAAGAGGACTTGAAAGCGGGGCAGAATTGCAGAAAACCATTTCAGGGGGTAGACAGGAATTGCATTTAAAGCATAGGAAAAGAGGCAGAACGTCGACAATGATGCACTTGGCCAAAAAGGGCATATGCGTTTTTTCCTGAATATATTCAGGAAAAAACGCATATGCCCTTTTTGGCCAACCAAGCAAGTATGTTAAAGAAATCTGCACTACAATGAAGTCTCAGTGCCCCCCGGTCAAAAGGGCCATCTGAAAAAAGTGTAAAATCCAGAAATGCAGCACAGGCCATGGAGAACAGGGAGCCTTGTTATGCTGATGGGTGGGATGTAAATTGCCAAGAGCCACTCTGGAGAAGTGTATGGTGTTTCCTGAAACACACAGGATGATACACCATGTGACCGGGAAACGTTTTCAAATGCATCTCAGTTTTCATCCCCTTTTACTCGGGTTCACAATTCCAGACACTTTACTAACACTCTCCGCACTTGGAGAGTCAGTGCCTTTAACCTGCTGTTTGGCACAGTTCGCAATTTCTGCGCAAGATGAACAGGAATAGGGAGAACCAATGAGAGACTAGCTGTAGGTGTCTGCACGGGAAAATTTAATGCTCATTTCCAACCACGAAGAGGAATTAACCAAAGGCTCAGCATGCCGTGCCGGAAAAAGATTATGGCCTGAAGCAATCCTGCGGGTTTGGTGCCAGCTCACAAGAAAGCGATTTGAAGAAAGGAGCTCAGGGGCACTGTAATTAACAAACCTGCAGAGTTATAAATGACAGCTATCGTCCAAAAATATATTGAAGGGAGCCTGCGAAGAGGACTTGAAAGCAGGGCAGAATTGCAGGAAAACGATTTCAGGGGGTAGACGGGAATTGCATTTAAAGCATAGGAAAAGAGGCAGAACGTCGACAATGATGCACTTGGCCAAAAATTGCGTATGCGTTTTTTCCTGAATATATTCAGGAAAACACGCATACGCCCTTTTTGGCCAACCAAGCAAGCATGTTAAAGAAATCTGCACTACAATGAAGTCTCACTGCCCCCTTGTCAAAAGGGCCATCTGAAAAAATTGTAAAACACAGAAATGCAGCACAGGCCATGGAGAACAGGGGGCCTTGTTATGCTGATGGGTGGGATGTAAATTGCCAAGAGCCACTCTGGAGAAGTGTATGGTGTTTCCTGAAACACCTAAAAAACAAAGCAACGGAGCCTACGGCACTTCCACTTATGGTCCTATAGCTTAGGGAAATTAAAATCAAAAACACACAGCAACCCCAAAGTTTCAGACGGCTCTGTTTACAAGAACCTCGTCTACGGTACAAGTTAAATATCCCAGAAAGCGAAAAATGGATAAAGAAGTTGTGGTACGTACGTACAATGGAATATCACTCACCAACGAAATCTATGTCATCTGGCCCGTCGTGGCATAATGAGTGGATTCAGGTACGATGATTCTAAGAGAAATAAGTCACACAGAAAATGAAACATCATAAGATATCTCTAATACACCGAATGTAATCTTGGCTACACATGAACTGAATTACAAAACAGAAAAGGGTCTCAAATTTAGAAAACTGACTTACGTTTGCGTAAGGGAAAAGGTGAGTTGGGGTGCTGCATAAAACCAGAGTTAGAAATTAGAACAGATACCATTCCATAAGTCAAATACGTAATAGTCAAGACCTACCACTTGCTCAACGAAATGGGCTAAACACCCTATATTCAACGCCTAGGAATACACCTGACTAGTAAGAATCTTCAAACCCATGGATTTATATGTCTCCATAAGAGAATCAAGCGTGTGTAGATCTGCATGAAGGCAGCAGAGAAAATCCGATAAATCCCATTATCAAAATGAATTACAAAAACAAAACACAATGACAGTGAAATAGAGAGCAATTCTTAAATAATTCATTCAGGGCTTGTGATGCAACTTGGATTTACCTCATCTACACCGAGAGCTGAGTGAGACATAAGGTTGAAACTTCGGGCTGATAGCATTGTTGAGGTTCGATGAGCAAATGCAGACCATTTGAAGTCATACTGCATGGTACCCATTCCATGGGTCCCAAATCTCCAGGTTAAAGCGATTCTTCCTTCAGCTAAAACATGCATGGGAAACCCACAGTATGGTGCACCGTGTGACCGGGAAACGTTTTCAAATGCATCTCAGTTTTTGTCCCCTTTTACTCGGGTTCACAATTCCAGACCCTTTACTAACACTCTCCCCACTTGGAGAGTCAGGGCCTTTAACCTGCTGTTTGGCACAGTTTGCAATTTCTGCACAAGATGAACAGGAATAGGGAGTACCAATGAGAAACTAGCTGTAGGTGTCTGCATGGGCAAATTTAACGCGCATTTCCCAACAGGAAGAGGAATTAACCAAAAGCTCAGCATGCCGTGCCGGAACCAGATTAGGGCCTGAAGCAATCCTGCGGGTTTGCGGCCAGCTCACAAGAAAGCGATTTGAAGAAAGGAGCTCAGGGGCACTGTAATTCACAAACCTGCAGAGTTATAAATGACAGCTATCGTCCAAAAATATATTGAAGGAAGGCTGCGAAGAGGACTTGAAAGCGGGGCAGAATTGCAGAAAACCATTTCAGGGGGTAGACAGGAATTGCATTTAAAGCATAGGAAAAGAGGCAGAACGTCGACAATGATGCACTTGGCCAAAAAGGGCGTATGCGTTTTTTCCTTAATATATTCAGGAAAAAACGCATACGCCCTTTTTGGCCAACCAAGCAAGTATGTTAAAGAAATCTGCACTACAATGAAGTCTCAGTGCCCCCCGGTCAAAAGGGCCATCTGAAAAAAGTGTAAAATCCAGAAATGCAGCACAGGCCATGGAGAACAGGGAGCCTTGTTATGCTGATGGGTGGGATGTAAATTGCCAAGAGCCACTCTGGAGAAGTGTATGGTGTTTCCTGAAACACCTAAAAAACAAAGCAACGGAGCCTACGGCACTTCCACTTATGCTCCTATAGCTTAGGGAAATTAAAATCAAAAACACACAGCCACCCGAAAGTTTCAGACGGCTCTGTTTACAAGAACCTCGTCTACGGTACAAGTAAAATATCCCAGAAAGTGAAAAATGGATAAAGAAGTTGTGGTACGTACGTACAATGGAATATCACTCACCAATGAAATCTATGTCATCTGGCCCGTCGTGGCATAATGAGTGGATTCAGGTACGATGATTCTAAGTGATATAAGTCACACCGAAATTGAAACATCATAAGTTATCACTAATACACCGAATGTAATCTTAGCTACACATGAACTGAATTCCAAAACAGAACAGTGTCTCAAATGTAGAAAACCGACTTATGTTTGCGAAGGGGAAAGGTGAGTTGGGGTGCTGCATAAAACCAGAGTTAGAAATTAGAACAGATACCATTCCATAAGTCAAATACGTAATAGTCAAGACCTACCACTTGCTCAACGAAATGGGCTAAACACCCTATATTCAACGCCTAGGAATACACCTGACTAGTAAGAATCTTCAAACCCATGGATTTATATGTCTCCATAAGAGAATCAAGCGTGTGTAGATCTGCATGAAGGCAGCAGAGAAAATCCGATAAATCCCATTATCAAAATGAATTACAAAAACAAAACACAATGACAGTGAAATAGAGAGCAATTCTTAAATAATTCATTCAGGGCTTGTGATGCAACTTGGATTTACCTCATCTACACCCAGAGCTGAGTGAGACATAAGGTTGGACAATTCGGGCTCATACCATTGTTGAGGTTCGATGAGCAAATGCAGACCATTTGAAGTCATACTGCATGGTTCCCATTCCATGGGTCCCAAATCTCCAGGTTTAAGCGATTCTTCCTTCAGCTAAAACATGCATGGGAAACCCACAGTATGGTGCACCGTGTGACTGGGAAACGTTTTCAAATGCATCTCAGTTTTTGTCCCCTTTTACTCGGGTTCACAATTCCAGACCCTTTACTAACACTCTCCCCACTTGGAGAGTCAGGGCCTTTAATCTGCTGTTTGGCACAGTTTGCAATTTCTGCACAAGATGAACATGAATAGGGAGAACCAATGAGAGACTAGCTGTAGGTGTCTGTACGGGCAAATTTAACGCTCATTTCCCACCAGGAAGAGGAATTAACCAAAGGCTCAGCATGCCGTGCCGGAACCAGATTAGGGCCTGAAGCAATCCTGCGGGTTTGCGACCAGATCACAAGAAAGCGATTTGAAGAAAGGAGCTCAGGGGCACTCTAATTCACAAACCTGCAGAGTTATAAATGACAGCTATCGTCCAAAAATATATTGAAGGAAGGCTGCGAAGAGGACTTGAAAGCGGGGCAGAATTGCAGGAAAACGATTTCAGGGGGTAGACTGGAATTGCATTTAAAGCATAGGAATAGAGGCAGAACGTCGACAATGATGCACTTGGCCAAAAAGTGTGTATGCGTTTTTTCCTGAATATATTCAGGAAAAAACGCATACGCCCTTTTTGGCCAATCAAGCAAGCATGTTAAAGAAATCTGCACTACAATGAAGTCTCACTGCCCCCCAGTCAAAAGGGCCATCTGAAAAAAGTGTAAAATCCAGAAATGCAGCACAGGCCATGGAGAACAGGGAGCCTTGTTATGCTGATGGGTGGGATGTAAATTGCCAAGAGCCACTCTGGAGAAGTGTATTGTGTTTCCTGAAACACCTAAAAAACAAAGCAACAGAGCCTACGGCACTTCCACTTATGGTCCTATAGCTTAGGGAAATTAAAATCAAAAACACACAGCCACCCCAAAGTTTCAGACGGCTCTGTTTACAAGAACCTCGTCTACGGTACAAGTTAAATATCCCAGAAAGCAAAAAATGAATAAAGAAGTTGTGGTACGTACGTACAATGGAATATCACTCACCAATGAAATCTATGTCATCTGGCCCGTCGTGGCATAATGAGTGGATTCAGGTACGATGATTCCAAGTGAAATCAGTCACACAGAAAATGAAACATCATAAGATATCACTAATACACGGAATGTAATCTTGGCTACACATGAACTGAATTACAAAACAGAACAGGATCTCAAATTTAGAAAACCAACTTATGTTTGCTTAAGGGGAAAGGTGAGTTGGGGTGCTGCATAAAACCAGAGATAGAAATTAGCACAGATACCATTCCATACGTCAAATATGTAATAGTCAAGACCTCCCGCTTGCTCAACGAAATGGGTTAAACACCCTATATTCAATGCCTAGGAATACACCTGACTAGTAAGAATCTTGTAACCCATGGATTTATATGTCTCCATAAGAGAAACAAGCATGTGTACAGCTGCATGAAGGCAGCAGAGAAAATCCGATAAATCCTATTATCAAAATGAATTACAAAAACAAAACACAATGACAGTGAAATAGAGAGCAATTCTTAGATAATTCATTCAGGGCTTGTGATGCAACCTGGATTTACCTCATCTAAACCCAGAGCTGAGTGAGACATAAGGTTGGACACTTCGGGCTGATAGCATTGGTGAGGTTCGATGAGCAAATGCAGACCATTTGAAGTCATAATACATGGTACACATTCCATGGGTCCCAACTCTCCAGGTTGAAGCGATTCTTCCTTCAGCTAAAACATGCATGGGAAACCCACAGTATGGTGCACCGTGTGACCGGGAAACGTTTTCAAATGCATCTCAGTTTTTGTCCCCTTTTACTCGAGTTCACAATTCCAGACCCTTTACTAATACTCTCCCCACTTGGAGAGTCACGGCCTTTAACCTGCTGTTTGGCACAGTTTGCAATTTCTGCACAAGATGAACAGGAATAGGGAGAACCAATGAGAGACTAGCTGTAGGTGTCTGCACGGGCAAATTTAACGCTCATTTCCCACCAGGAAGAGGAATTAACCAAACGCTCAGCATGCCGTCCCGGAACCAGATTAGGGCCTGAAGCAATCCTGCGGGTTTGCGGGCAGGTCACAAGAAAGCGATTTGAAGAAAGGAGCTCAGGGGCACTGTAATTCACAAACCTGCAGAGTTATAAATGACAGCTATCGTCCAAAAATATATTGAAGGAAGGCTGCGAAGAGGACTTGAAAGCGGGGCAGAATTGCAGGAAAACGATTTCAGGGGGTAGACTGGAATTGCATTTAAAGCATAGGAAAAGAGGCAGAACGTCGACAATGATGCACTTGGCCAAAAAGGGCGTATGCGTTTTTTCCTGGGAAAAAACGCATACGCCCTTTTTGGCCAACCAAGCAAGCATGTTAAAGAAATCTGCACTAAAATGAAGTCTCACTGCCCCCTGGTCAAAAGGGCCATCTGAAAAAACTGTAAAATCCAGAAATGCAGCACAGGCCATGGAGAACAGGGAGCCTTGTTATGCTGAAGGGTGGGATGTAAATTGCCAAGAGCCACTCTGGAAAAGTGTATGGTGTTTCCTGAAACACCTAAAAAACAAAGCAACGGAGCCTACGGCACTACCACTTATGGTCCTATAGCTTAGGGAAATTAAAATCCACAACACACAGCCACCCCAAAGTTTCAGACGGCTCTGTTTACAAGAACCTCGTCTACGGTACAAGTTAAATATCCCAGAAAGCGAAAAATGGATAAAGAAGTTGTGGTACGTACGTACAATTGAATATCACTCACCAAAGAAATCTATGTCATCAGGCCCGTCATGGCATAATGAGTGGATTCAGGTACGATGATTCTAAGTGAAATAAGTCACACAGAAAATGAAACATCATAAGATATCACTAATACACCGAATGAAATCTTGGCTACACATGAACTGAATTACAAAACAGAACAGGGTCTCAAATTTAGAAAACCAACTTATGTTTGCTTAAGGGGAAAGGTGAGTTGGGGTGCTGCATAAAACCAGAGATAGAAATTAGCACAGGTACGATTCTATACGTCAACTATGTAATAGTCAAGACCTACCCCTTGCTCAACGAAATGGGCTAAACACCCTATATTCAACACCTAGGAATACACCTGACTAGTAAGAATCTTCAAACTCATGGATTTATATGTCTCCATAAGAGAATCAAGCGTGTGTACAGCTGCATGAAGGCAGCAGAGAAAATCCGATAAATCCCATTATCAAAATTAATTACAAAAACAAAACACAATGACAGTGAAATAGAGAGCAATTCTTAGATAATTCATTCAGGGCTTGTGATGCAACCTGGATTTACCTCATCTACACCCAGAGCTGAGTGAGACATAAAGTTGGACACTTCGGGCTGATAGCTTTGGTGAGGTTCGATGAGCAAATGCAGACCATTTCAAGTCATATTGCATGGTACCCATTCCATGGTCCCAACTCTCCAGGTTTAAGCGATTCTTCCTTCAGCTAAAACATGCATGGGAAACCCACAGTATGGTGCACCGTGTGACCGGGAAACGTTTTCAAATGCATCTCAGTTTTCATCCCCTTTTACTCGGGTTCACAATTCCAGACACTTTACTAACACTCTCCGCACTTGGAGAGTCAGTGCCTTTAACCTGCTGTTTGGCACAGTTCGCAATTTCTGCGCAAGATGAACAGGAATAGGGAGAACCAATGAGAGACTAGCTGTAGGTGTCTGCACGGGAAAATTTAATGCTCATTTCCAACCACGAAGAGGAATTAACCAAAGGCTCAGCATGCCGTGCAGGAAAAAGATTATGGCCTGAAGCAATCCTGCGGGTTTGGTGCCAGCTCACAAGAAAGCGATTTGAAGAAAGGAGCTCAGGGGCACTTTAATTCACAAACCTGCAGAGTTATAAATGACAGCTATCGTCCAAAAATATATTGAAGGGAGCCTGCGAAGAGGACTTGAAAGCAGGGCAGAATTGCAGGAAAACGATTTCAGGGGGTAGACTGGAATTGCATTTAAAGCATAGGAAAAGAGGCAGAACGTCGATAATGATGCACTTGGCCAAAAAGAGCGTATGCGTTTTTTCCTGAATATATTCAGGAAAACACGCATACGCCCTTTTTGGCCAACCAAGCAAGCATGTTAAAGAAATCTGCACTACAATGAAGTCTCACTGCCCCCTTGTCAAAAGGGCCATCTGAAAATAGTGTAAAATCCAGAAATGCAGCACAGGCCATGGAGAACAGGGGGCCTTGTTATGCTGATGGGTGGGATGTAAACTGCCAAGAGCCACTCTGGAGAAGTGTATGGTGTTTCCTGAAACACCTAAAAAACAAAGCAACGGAGCCTACGGCACTTCCACTTATGGTCCTATAGCTTAGGGAAATTAAAATCAAAAACACACAGCCACCCCAAAGTTTCAGACGGCTCTGTTTACAAGAACCTCGTCTACGGTACAAGTTAAATATCCCAGAAAGCGAAAAATGGATAAAGAAGTTGTGGTACGTACGTACAATGGAATATCACTCACCAACGAAATCTATGTCATCTGGCCCGTCGTGGCATAATGAGTGGATTCAGGTACGATGATTCTAAGAGAAATAAGTCACACAGAAAATGAAACATCATAAGATATCTCTAATACACCGAATGTAATCTTGGCTACACATGAACTGAATTACAAAACAGAACAGTGCCTCAAATTTAGAAAACCAACTTATGTTTGCTTAAGGGGAAAGGTGAGTTGGGGTGCTGCATAAAACCAGAGATAGAAATTAGCACAGATAACATTCCATACGTCAAATATGTAATAGTCAAGACCTACGCCTTGCTCAACGAAATGGGCTAAACACCCTATATTCAACGCCTAGGAATACACCTGACTAGTAAGAATCTTCAAACACATGGATTTATATGTCTCCATAAGAGAATCAAGCGTGTGTACAGCTGCATGAAGGCAGCAGAGAAAATCCAATAAATCCCATTATCAAAATGAATTACAAAAACAAAACACAATGACAGTGAAATAGAGAGCAATTCTTAAATAATTCATTCAGGGCTTGTGATGCAACCTGGATTTACCTCATCTAAACCCAGAGCAGAGTGAGACATAAGGTTGGACACTTCGGGCTGATAGCATTGGTGAGGTTCGATGAGCAAATGCAGACCATTTGAAGTCATACTACATGGTACCCATTCCATGGGTCCCAACTCTCCAGGTTTAAGCGATTCTACCTTCAGCTAAAACATGCATGGGAAACCCACAGTATGGTGCACCGTGTGACCGGGAAACGTTTTCAAATGCATCTCAGTTTTCGTCCCCTTTTACTCGGGTGCACAATTCCAGACCCTTTACTAACACTCTCCCCACTTGGAGAGTCAGTGCCTTTAACCTGCTCTTTGGCACAGTTTGCAATTTCTGCGCAAGATGAACAGGAATAGGGAGAACCAATGAGAGACTAGCTGTAGGTGTCTGCACGGGAAAATTTAACGCTCATTTCCCACCAGGAAGAGGAATTAACCAAACGCTCAGCATGCCGTGCCGGAACCAGATTAGGGCCTGAAGCAATCCTGCGGGTTTGCGGCCAGCTCACAAGAAAGCGATTTGAAGAAAGGAGCTCTGGGGCACTCTAATTCAAAGCCTGCAGAGTTATAAATGACAGCTATCGTCCAAAAATATATTGAAGGAAGGCTGCGAAGAGGACTTGAAAGCGGGGCAGAATTGCAAGAAAACGATTTCAGGGGGTAGACTGGAATTGCATTTAAAGCATAGGAAAAGAGGCAGAACGTCGACAATGATGCACTTGGCCAAAGGGAGTATGCGTTTTTTCCTGAATATATTCAGGAAAAAACGCATACGCCCTTTTTGGCCAACCAAGCAAGCATGTTAAAGAAATCTGCACTACAATGAAGTCTCACTGCCCCCCGGTCAAAAGGGCCATCTGAAAATGTGTAAAATCCAGAAATGCAGCACAGGCCATGGAGAACAGGGAGCCTTGTTATGCTGATGTGTGGGATGTAAATTGCCAGCAGCCACTCTGGAGAAGTGTATGGTGTTTCCTGAAACACCTAAAAAACAAAGCAACGGAGCCTACGGCACTTCCACTTATGGTCCTATAGCTTAGGGAAATTAAGATCAAAAACACACAGCCACCCCAAAGTTTCAGACGGCTCTGTTTACAAGAACCTCGTCTACGGTACAAGTTAAATATCCCAGAAAGCGAAAAATGGATAAAGAAGTTGTGGTACGTACGTACAATGGAATATCACTCACCAATGAAATCTATGTCATCTGGCCCGTCGTGGCATAATGAGTGGATTCAGGTACGATGATTCTAAGTGAAATAAGTCAAACCGAAAATGAAACATCATAAGATATCACTAATACACCGAATGTAATCTTGGGTACACATGAACTGAATTACTAAACAGAACAGGGTCTCAAATTTAGAAAACCGACTTATGTTTGCTTAAGGGGAAAGGTGAGTTGGGGTGCTGCATAAAACCAGAGATAGAAATTAGCACAGGTACGATTCTATACGTCAACTATATAATAGTCAAGACCTACCCCTTGCTCAACGAAATGGGCTAAACACTCTATATTCAACACCTAGGAATACACCTGACTAGTAATAATCTTCAAACCCATGGATTTATATGTCTCCATAAGAGAATCAAGCGTGTGTACAGCTGCATGAAGGCAGCAGAGAAAATCCGATAAATCCCATTATCAAAATGAATTACAAAAACAAAACACAATGACAGTGAAATAGAGAGCAATTCTTAGATAATTCATTCAGGGCTTGTGATGCAACCTGGATTTACCTCATCTACACCCAGAGCTGAGTGAGACATAAATTTGGACACTTCGGGCTGATAGCTTTGGTGAGGTTCGATGAGCAAATGCAGACCATTTGAAGTCATACTGCATGGTACCCATTCCATGGTCCCAACTCTCCAGGTTTAAGCGATTCTTCCTTCAGCTAAAACATGCATGGGAAACCCACAGTATGGTGCACCGTGTGACCGGGAAACGTTTTCAAATGCATCTCAGTTTTCATCCCCTTTTACTCGGGTTCACAATTCCAGACACTTTACTAACACTCTCCGCACTTGGAGAGTCAGTGCCTTTAACCTGCTGTTTGGCACAGTTTGCAATTTCTGCGCAAGATGAACAGGAATAGGGAGAACCAATGAGAGACTAGCTGTAGGTGTCTGCACGGGAAAATTTAATGCTCATTTCCAACCACGAAGAGGAATTAACCAAAGGCTCAGCATGCCGTGCCGGAACAAGATTAGGGCCTGAAGCAATCCTGCGGGTTTGGTGCCAGCTCACAAGAAAGCGATTTGAAGAAAGGAGCTCAGGGGCACTGTAATTCACAAACCTGCAGAGTTATAAATGACAGCTATCGTCCAAAAATATATTGAAGGGAGCCTGCGAAGAGGACTTGAAAGCAGGGCAGAATTGCAGGAAAACGATTTCAGGGGGTAGACTGGAATTGCATTTAAAGCATAGGAAAAGAGGCAGAACGTCGATAATGATGCACTTGGCCAAAAAGGGCGTATGCGTTTTTTCCTGAATATATTCAGGAAAACACGCATACGCCCTTTTTGGCCAACCAAGCAAGCATGTTAAAGAAATCTGCACTACAATGAAGTCTCACTGCCCCCTTGTCAAAAGGGCCATCTGAAAAAAGTGTAAAATCCAGAAATGCAGCACAGGCCATGGAGAACAGGGGGCCTTGTTATGCTGATGGGTGGGATGTAAATTGCCAAGAGCCACTCTGGAGAAGTGTATGGTGTTTCCTGAAACACCTAAAAAACAAAGCAACGGAGCCTACGGCACTTCCACTTATGGTCCTATAGCTTAGGGAAATTAAAATCAAAAACACACAGCAACCCCAAAGTTTCAGACGGCTCTGTTTACAAGAACCTCGTCTACGGTACAAGTTAAATATCCCAGAAAGCGAAAAATGGATAAAGAAGTTGTGGTACGTACGTACAATGGAATATCACTCACCAACGAAATCTATGTCATCTGGCCCGTCGTGGCATAATGAGTGGATTCAGGTACGATGATTCTAAGAGAAATAAGTCACACAGAAAATGAAACATCATAAGATATCTCTAATACACCGAATGTAATCTTGGCTACACATGAACTGAATTACAAAACAGAACAGTGCCTCAAATTTAGAAAACCAACTTATGTTTGCTTAAGGGGAAAGGTGAGTTGGGGTGCTGCATAAAACCAGAGATAGAAATTAGCACAGATACCATTCCATACGTCAAATATGTAATAGTCAAGACCTACGCCTTGCTCAACGAAATGGGCTAAACACCCTATATTCAACGCCTAGGAATACACCTGACTAGTAAGAATCTTCAAACCCATGGATTTATATGTCTCCATAAGAGAATCAAGCGTGTGTACAGCTGCATGAAGGCAGCAGAGAAAATCCGATAAATCCCATTATCAAAATGAATTACAAAAACAAAACACAATGACAGTGAAATAGAGAGCAATTCTTAAATAATTCATTCAGGGCTTGTGATGCAACCTGGATTTACCTCATCTAAACCCAGAGCAGAGTGAGACATAAGGTTGGACACTTCGGGCTGATAGCATTGGTGAGGTTCGATGAGCAAATGCAGACCATTTGAAGTCATACTACATGGTACCCATTCCATGGGTCCCAACTCTCCAGGTTTAAGCGATTCTACCTTCAGCTAAAACATGCATGGGAAACCCACAGTATGGTGCACCCTGTGACCGGGAAACGTTTTCAAATGCATCTCAGTTTTCGTCCCCTTTTACTCGGGTGCACAATTCCAGACCCTTTACTAACACTCTCCCCACTTGGAGAGTCAGTGCCTTTAACCTGCTCTTTGGCACAGTTTGCAATTTCTGCGCAAGATGAACAGGAATAGGGAGAACCAATGAGAGACTAGCTGTAGGTGTCTGCACGGGAAAATTTAACGCTCATTTCCCACCAGGAAGAGGAATTAACCAAACGCTCAGCATGCCGTGCCGGAACCAGATTAGGGCCTGAAGCAATCCTGCGGGTTTGCGGCCAGCTCACAAGAAAGCGATTTGAAGAAAGGAGCTCTGGGGCACTCTAATTCAAAGCCTGCAGAGTTATAAATGACAGCTATCGTCCAAAAATATATTGAAGGAAGGCTGCGAAGAGGACTTGAAAGCGGGGCAGAATTGCAAGAAAACGATTTCAGGGGGTAGACTGGAATTGCATTTAAAGCATAGGAAAAGAGGCAGAACGTCGACAATGATGCACTTGGCCAAAGGGAGTATGCGTTTTTTCCTGAATATATTCAGGAAAAAACGCATACGCCCTTTTTGGCCAACCAAGCAAGCATGTTAAGGAAATCTGCACTACAATGAAGTCTCACTGCCCCCCGGTCAAAAGGGCCATCTGAAAATGTGTAAAATCCAGAAATGCAGCACAGGCCATGGAGAACAGGGAGCCTTGTTATGCTGATGGGTGGGATGTAAATTGCCAGCAGCCACTCTGGAGAAGTGTATGGTGTTTCCTGAAACACCTAAAAAACAAAGCAACGGAGCCTACGGCACTTCCACTTATGGTCCTATAGCTTAGGGAAATTAAGATCAAAAACACACAGCCACCCCAAAGTTTCAGACGGCTCTGTTTACAAGAACCTCGTCTACGGTACAAGTTAAATATCCCAGAAAGCGAAAAATGGATAAAGAAGTTGTGGTACGTACGTACAATGGAATATCACTCACCAATGAAATCTATGTCATCTGGCCCGTCGTGGCATAATGAGTGGATTCAGGTACGATGATTCTAAGTGAAATAAGTCAAACCGAAAATGAAACATCATAAGATATCACTAATACACCGAATGTAATCTTGGGTACACATGAACTGAATTACTAAACAGAACAGGGTCTCAAATTTAGAAAACCGACTTATGTTTGCTTAAGGGGAAAGGTGAGTTGGGGTGCTGCATAAAACCAGAGATAGAAATTAGAACAGATACCATTCCATACGTCAAATATGTAATACTCAAGACCTACCCCTTGCTCAACGAAATGGGCTAAACACCCTATATTCAACGCCTAGGAATACACCTGACTAGTAAGTATCTTCAAACCCATGGATTTATATGTCTCCATAAGAGAATCAAGCATGTGTACAGCTGCATGAAGGCAGCAGAGAAAATCCGATAAATCCCATTATCAAAATGAATTACAAAAACAAAACACAATGACAGTGAAATAGAGAGCAATTCTTAAATAATTCATTCAGGGCTTGTGATGCAACCTGGATTTACCTCATCTACACCCAGAGCTGAGTGAGACATAAGCTTGGACACTTCGGGCTGATAGCATTGGTGAGGTTCGATGAGCAAATGCAGACCATTTGAAATCATACTGCATGGTACCCATTCCGTGTGTCACAACTCTCCAGGTTTAAGCGATTCTTCCTTCAGCTAAAACACGCATGGGGAACCCAGAGTATGGTGCACCGTGTGACCGGGAAACTTTTTCAAATGCATCTCAGTTTTCGTCCCCTTTTACTCGGGTTCACAATTCCAGACCCTTTACTAACACTCTCCCCACTTGGAGAGTCAGTGCCTTTAACCTCCTGTTTGGCACAGTTTGCAATTTCTGCGCAAGATGAACAGGAATAGGGAGAACAAAAGGAGACTATCTGTAGGTGTCTGCACGGGCAAATTTAACGCTCATTTCCCACCAGGAAGAGGAATTAACCAAACGCTCAGCATGCCATGCCAGAACCAGATTAGGGCCTGAAGCAAACCTGCGGGTTTGCGGCCAGCTAACAAGAAAGCGATTTGAAGAAAGGAGCTCAGGGGCACTGTAATTCACAAACCTGCAGAGTTACAAATGACAGCTATCGTCCAAAAATATATTGAAGCAAGGCTGCGAAGAGGACTTGAAAGCGGGGCAGAATTGCAGGAATACGATTTCAGTGGGTAGACTGGAATTGCATTTAAAGCATAGGAAAAGAGGCAGAACGTTGACAATGATGCACTTGGCCAAAAAGGGCGTATGCGTGTTTTCCTGAATATATTCAGGAAAAAACGCATACGCACTTTTTGGCCAACCAAGCAAGCATGTTAAAGAAATCTGCACTACAATGAAGTCTCACTGCACCCCGGTCAAAAGGGCCATCTGAAAAAAGTGTAAAATCCAGAAATGCAGCACAGGCCATGGAGAACAGGGAGCCTTGTTATGCTCATGGGTGGAATGTAAATTGCCAACAGCCACTCTGGAGAAGTTTATTGTGTTTCCTGAAACACCTAAAAAACAAAGCAACGGAGCCTACGGCATTTCCACTTATGGTCCTATAGCTTAGGGAAATTAAAATAAAATACACACAGCCACCCCAAAGTTTCAGACGGCTCTGTTTACAAGAACCTCGTCTACGGTACAAGTTAAATATCCCAGAAATCGAAAAATGGATAAAGAAGTTGTGGTACGTACGTACAATGGAATATCACTCACCAATGAAATCTATGTCATCTGGCCCGTCGTGGCATAATGAGTGGATTCAGGTACGATGATTCTAAGAGAAATAAGTCACACAGAAAATGAAACATCATAAGTTATCTCTAATACACCGAATGTAACCTTGGCTACACATGAACTGAATTACAAAACAGAACAGTGTCTCAAATTTAGAAAACCAACTTATGGTGCTTAAGGGGAAAGGTGAGTTGGGGTGCTGCATGAAACCAGAGATAGAAATTAGCACAGATACCATTCCATACGTCAAATATGTAATAGTCAAGACCTACCCCTTGCTCAACAAAATGGGCTAAACACCCTATATTCAACGCCTAGGAATACACCTGACTAGTAAGAATCTTCAAACCCATGGATTTATATGTCTCCATAAGAGAATCAAGCGTGTGTACAGCTGCATGAAGGCAGCAGAGAAAATCCGATAAATCCCATTATCAAAATGAATTACAAAAACAAAACACAATGACAGTGAAATAGAGAGCAATTCTTAAATAATTCATTCAGGGCTTGTGATGCAACCTGGATTTACCTCATCTACACCCAGAGCTGAGTGAGACATAAGGTTGGACACTTCGGGCTGATAGCATTGGTGAGGTTCGATGAGCAAATGCAGACCATTTGAAGTCATATTGCATGGTACCCATTCCATGGGTCCCAACTCTCCAGGTTGAAGCGATTCTTCCTTCAGCTAAAACATGCATGGGAAACCCACAGTATGGTGCACCGTGTGACCAGGAAACGTTTTCAAATGCATCTCAGTATTCGTCCCCTTTTACTCGGCTTCACAATTTCAGACCTTTTACTAACACTCTCTCCACTTGGAGAGTCAGTGCCTTTAACCTCCTGTTTGGCACAGTTTGCAATTTCTGCGCAAGATGAACAGGAATAGGGAGAATCAATGAGAGACTAGCTGTAGGTGTCTGCACGGGCAAATTTAACGCTCATTTCCAACCAGGAAGAGGAATTAACCAAACGCTCAGCATGCTGTGCCGGAACCAGATTAGGGCCTGAAGCCATACTGCGGGTTTGCGGCCAGCTCACAAGAAAGCGATTTGAAGAAAGGAGCTCTGGGGCACTCTAATTCAAAACCTGCAGAGTTATAAATGACAGCTATCGTCCAAAAATATATTGAAGGTAGGCTGCGAAGAGGACTTGAAAGCGGGGCAGAATTGCAGGAAAACGATTTCAGGGGGTAGACTGGAATTGCATTTAAAGCATAGGAAAAGAGGCAGAACGTCGACAATGATGCACTTGGCCAAAAAGGGCGTATGCGTTTTGTCCTGAATATATTCAGGAAAAAACGCATACGCCTTTTTTGGCCAACCAAGCAAGCATGTTAAAGAAATCTGCACTACAATGAAGTCTCACTGCCCCCCGGTCAAAAGAGCCATCTGAAAAAAGTGTAAAATCCAGAAATGCAGCACAGGCCATGGAGAACAGGGAGCCTTGTTATGCTGATGGGTGGGATGTAAATTGCCAACAGCCACTCTGGAGAAGTGTATGGTGTTTCCTGAAACACCTAAAAAACAAAGCAACGGAGCCTACGGCACTTCCACTTATGGTCCTATAGCTTAGGGAAATTAAAATCAAAAACACACAGCCACCCCAAAGTTTCAGACGGCTCTGTTTACAAGAAGCTCGTCTACGGTACAAGTTAAATATCCCAGAAAGCGAAAAATGGATAAAGAAGTTGTGGTACGTACGTACAATAGAATATCACTCACCAATGAAATCTATGTCATCTGGCCCGTCGTGGCATAATGAGTGGATTCAGGTACGATGATTCCAAGTGAAATCAGTCACACAGAAAATGAAACATCATAAGATATCACTAATACACGGAATGTAATCTTGGCTACACATGAACTGAATTACAAAACAGAACAGGGTCTCAAATTTAGAAAACCAACTTATGTTTGCTTAAGGGGAAAGGTGAGTTGGGGTGCTGCATAAAACCAGAGATAGAAATTAGCACAGATACCATTCCATACGTCAAATATGTAATAGTCAAGACCTACCCCTTGCTCAACGAAATGGGCTAAACACCCTATATTCAACGCCTAGGAATACACGTGACTAGTAAGAATCTTCAAACCCATGGATTTATATGTCTCCATAAGAGAATCAAGCGTGTGTACAGCTGCATGAAGGCAGCAGAGAAAATCCGATAAATCCCATCATCAAAATGAATTACAAAAACAAAACACAATGACAGTGAAATAGAGAGCAATTCTTAAATAATTCATTCAGGGCTTGTGATGCAACCTGGATTTACCTCATCTACTCCCAGAGCTGAGTGAGACATAAGGTTGGACACTTCGGGCTGATAGCATTGGTGAGGTTCGATGAGCAAATGCAGACCATTTGAAGTCATACTGCATGGTACCCATTCCATGGGTCCCAACTCTCCAGGTTAAAGCGATTCTTCCTTCAGCTAAAACATGCATGGGAAACCCACAGTATGGTGCACCGTGTGACCAGGAAACGTTTTCAAATGCATCTCAGTTTTCGTCCCCTTTTACTCGGGTTCACAATTCCAGACCCTTTACTAACACTCTCCCCTTTGGAGAGTCAGTGCCTTTAACCTGCTGTTTGGCACAGTTTGAAATTTCTGCGAAAGATGAACAGGAATAGGGAGAACCAATGAGAGACTACCTGTAGGTGTCTGCATGGGCAAATTTAACGCTCATTTCCAACCAGGAAAAGGAATTAACAAAACGCTCAGCATGCCATGCCGGAACCAGATTAGGGCCTGAAGCAATCCTGCGGGATTGCGGCCAGCTCACAAGAAAGCGATTTGAAGAAAGGAGCTCAGGGGCACTGTAATTCACAAACCTGCAGAGTAATAAATGACAGCTATCGTCCAAAAATATATCGAAGGAAGGCTGCGAAGAGGACTTGAAAGCGGGGCTGAATTGCAGGAAAATGATTTCAGGGGGTAGACTGGAATTGCATTTAAAGCATAGGAAAAGAGGCAGAACGTCGACAATGATGCACTTGGCCAAAAAGGGCGTATGCGTTTTTTCCTGAATATATTCAGGAAAAAACGCATACGCACTTTTTGGCCAACCAAGCAATCATGTTAAAGAAATCTGCACTACAATGAAGTCTCACTGCCCCCCGGGCAAAACGGCCATCTGAAAAAAGTGTAAAATCCAGAAATGCAGCACAGGCCATGGAGAACAGGGAGCCTTGTTATGCTGATGGGTGGGATGTAAATTACCAACAGCCACTCTGGAGAAGTGTATGGTGTTTCCTGAAACACCTAAAAAACAAAGCAACGGAGCCTACGGCACTTCCACTTATGGTCCTATAGATTAGGGAAATTAAAATCAAAAACACACAGCCACCCCAAAGTTTCGGACGGCTCTGTTTACAAGAACCTCGTCTACGGTACAAGTTAAATATCCCAGAAAGCGAAAAATGGATAAAGAAGTTGTGGTACGTACGTACAATGGAATATCACTCACCAATGAAATCTATGTCATTTGGCCTGTCGTGGCATAATGAGTGGATTCAGGTACGCTGATTCTAAGAGAAATAAGTCACACAGAAAATGAAACATTATAAGATATCACTAATACACCGAATGTAATCTTAGCTACACATGAACTGAATTACAAAACAGAACAGGGTCTCAAATTTAGAAAACCAACTTATGTTTGCTTAAGGGGAAAGGTGAGTTGGGGTGCTGCATAAAACCAGAGATAGAAATTAGCACAGATACCATTCCATACGTCAAATATGTAATAGTCAAGACCTACCCCTTGCTCAACGAAATGGGCTAAACACCCTATATTCAATGCCTAGGAATACACCTGACTAGAAAGAATCTTCAAACCCATGGATTTATATGTCTCCATAAGAGAATCAAGCGTGTGTACATCTGCATGAAGGCAGCAGAGATAATCCGATAAATCCCATTATAAAATGAATTACAAAAACAAAACACAATGACAGTGAAATAGAGACCAATTCTTAAATAATTCATTCAGGGCTTGTGATGCAACCTGGATTTACCTCATCTACACCCAGAGCTCAGTGAGACATACAGTTGGACACTTCGGGCTGATAGCATTGGTGAGGTTCGATGAGCAAATGCAGACCATTTGAAGTCATACTGCATGGTACCCATTCCATGGGTCCCAACTCTCCAGGTTGAAGCAATTCTTCCTTCAGCTAAAACATGCATGGGAAACCCACAGTATGGTGCACCGTGTGACCGGGAAACTTTTTCAAATGCATCTCAGTTTTCGTCCCCTTTTACTCGGGTTCACAATTCCAGACCCTTTACTAACACTCTCCCCTCTTGGAGAGTCAGTGCCTTTAACCTGCTGTTTGGCACAGTTTGAAATTTCTGCGAAAGATGAACAGGAATAGGGAGAACCAATGAGAGACTACCTGTAGGTGTCTGCACGGGCAAATTTAACGCTCATTTCCAACCAGGAAGAGGAATTAACAAAACGCTCAGCATACCATGCCGGAACCAGATTAGGGCCTGAAGCAATCCTGCGGGTTTGCGGCCAGCTCACAAGAAAGCGATTTGAAGAAAGGAGCTCAGGGGCACTGTAATTCACAAACCTGCAGAGTTATGAATGACAGCTATCGTCCAAAAATATATTGAAGGAAGGCTGCGAAGAGGACTTGAACGCGGAGCAGAATTGCAGGAAAACGATTTCAGGGGGTAGACTGGAATTGCATTTAAAGCATAGGAAAAGAGGCAGAACGTCGACAATGATGCACTTGGCCAAAAAGGGCGTATGCGTTTTTTCCTGAATATATTCAGGAAAAAACGCATACGCACTTTTTGGCCAACCAAGCAAGCATGTTAAAGAAATCTGCACTACAATGAAGTCTCACTGCCCCCCGGTCAAAAGGGCCATCTGAAAAATGTGTAAAATCCAGAAATGCAGCACAGGCCAAGGAGAACAGGGAGCCTTGTTATGCTGATGGGTGGGATGTAAATTGCCAAGAGCCACTCTGGAGAAGTGTATGGTGTTTCCTGAAACACCTAAAAAACAAAGCAACGGAGCCTACGGCACTTCCACTTATGGTCCTATAGCTTAGGGAAATTAAAATCAAAAACACACAGCCACCCCAAAGTTTCAGACGGCTCTGTTTACAAGAACCTCGTCTACGGTACAAGTTAAATATCCCAGAAAGCGAAAAATGGATAAAGAAGTTGTGGTACGTACGTACAATAGAATATCACTCACCAATGAAATCTATGTCATCTGGCCCGTCGTGGCATAATGAGTGGATTCAGGTACGATGATTCTAAGTGAAATCAGTCACACAGAAAATGAAACATCATAAGATATCACTAATACACCGAATGTAATCTTGGCTACACATGAACTGAATTACAAAACAGAACAGGGTCTCAAATTTAGAAAACCAACTTATGTTTGCTTAAGGGGAAAGGTGAGTTGGGGTGCTGCATAAAACCAGAGATAGAAATTAGCAGAGATACCATTCCATACGTCAAATATGTAATAGTCAAGACCTACCCCTTGCTCAACGAAATGGGCTAAACACCCTATATTCAACGCCTAGGAATACACCTGACTAGTAAGAATCTTCAAACCCATGGATTTATATGTCTCCATAAGAGAATCAAGCGTGTGTACAGCTGCATGAAAGCAGCAGAGAAAATCCGATAAATCCCATCAACAAAATGAATTACAAAAACAAAACACAATGACAGTGAAATAGAGAGCAATTCTTAAATAATTCATTCAGAGCTTGTGATGCAACCTGGATTTACCTCATCTACACCCAGAGCTGAGTGAGACATAAGGTTGGACACTTCGGGCTGATAGCATTGGTGAGGTTCGATGAGCAAATGCAGACCATTTGAAGTCATACTGCATGGTACCCATTCCATGGGTCCCAACTCTCCAGGTTAAAGCGATTCTTCCTTCAGCTAAAACATGCATGGGAAACCCACAGTATGGTGCACCGTGTGACCGGGAAACGTTTTCAAATGCATCTCAGTTTTCGTCCACTTTTACTCGGGTTCACAATTCCAGACCCTTTACTAACACTCTCCCCTTTGGAGAGTCAGTGCCTTTAACCTGCTGTTTGGCACAGTTTGAAATTTCTGCGAAAGATGAACAGGAATAGGGAGAACCAATGAGAGACTAGCTGTAGGTGTCTAAACGGGCAAATTTAACGCTCATTTCCCACCAGGAAGAGGAATTAACCAAAGGCTCAGCATGCCGAGCCGGAAGAAATTTAGGGCCTGAAGCAATCCTGCGTGTTTGCGGCCAGCTCAAAAGAAAGCGATTTGGAGAAAGGAGCTCAGGGGCACTCTAATTCACAAACCTGCAGAGTTATAAATGACAGCTATCGTCCAAAAATATATTGAAGGAAGGCTGCGAAGAGGACTTGAAAGCGGGGCAGAACTGCAGGAAAACGATTTCAGGGGGTAGACAGGAATTGCATTTAAAGCATAGGAAAAGAGGCAGAACTTCGACAATGATGCACTTGGCCAAAAAGGGCGTATGCGTTTTTTCCTGAATATATTCAGGAAAAAACGCATACGCCCTTTTTGGCCAACCAAGCAAGCATGTTAAAGAAATCTGCACTACAATGAAGTCTCAGTGCCCCCCGGTCAAAAGGGCCATCTGAAAAAAGTGTAAAATCCAGAAATGCAGCACAGGCCATGGAGAACAGGGAGCCTTGTTATACTGATGGGTGGGATGTAAATTGCCAGCAGCCACTCTGGAGAAGTGTACTGTGTTTCCTGAAACACCTAGAAAACAAAGCAACAGAGCCTACGGCACTTCCACTTATGGTCCTATAGCATACGGAAATTAAAATCAAAAACACACAGCCACCCCAAAGTTTCAGACGGCTCTGTTTACAAGAACCTCGTCTACGGTACAAGTTAAATATCCCAGAAAGCGAAAAATGGAGAAAGAAATTGTGGTACGTACGTACAATGGAATATCACTCACCAATGAAATCTATGTCACCTGGCCCATCGTGGCATAATGAGTGGATTCAGGTACGATGATTCTAAGAGAAATAAGTCACACAGAAAATGAAACATCATAAGTTATCTCTAATACACCGAATATAATCTTGGCTACACATGAACTAAATTACAAAACAGAACAGTGTCTCAAATTTAGAAAGCCAACTTATGTTTGCTTAAGGGGAAAGGTGAGTTGGGGTGCTGCATAAAACCAGAGATAGAAATTAGCACAGATACCATTCGATACGTCAAATATGTAATAGTCAAGACCTACCCCTTGCTCAACGAAATGGGCTAAACACCCTATATTCAACGCCTAGGAATACACCTGACTAGTAAGAATCTTCAAACCCATGGATTTATATGTCTCCATAAGAGAATCAAGCGTGTGTACAGCTGCATGAAGGCAGCAGAGAAAATCCGATAAATCCCATTATCAAAATGAATTACAAAAACAAAACACAATGACAGTGAAATAGAGAGCAATTCTTAAATAATTCATTCAGGGCTTGTGATGCAACTTGGATTTACCTCATCTACACCCAGAGCTGAGTGAGACATAAGGTTGGACACTTCGGGCTCATAACATTGTTGAGGTTCGATGAGCAAATGCAGACCATTTGAAGTCATACTGCATGGTTCCCATTCCATGGGTCCCAAATCTCCAGGTTGAAGCGATTCTTCCTTCAGCTAAAACATGCATGGGAAACCCACAGTATGGTGCACCGTGTGACCGGGAAACGTTTTCAAATGCATCTCAGTTTTTGTACCCTTTTACTCGGGTTCACAATTCCAGACCCTTTACTAACACTCTCCCCACTTGGAGAGTCAGGGCCTTTAACCTGCTGTTTGGCACAGTTTGCAATTTCTGCACAAGATGAACATGAATAGGGAGAACCAATGAGAGACTAGCTGTAGGTGTCTGCACGGGCAAATTTAACGCTCATTTCCCACCAGGAAGAGGAATTAACCAAAGGCTCAGCATGCCGTGCCGGAACCAGATTAGGGCCTGAAGCAATCCTGCGGGTTTGCGACCAGCTCACAAGAAAGCGATTTGAAGAAAGGAGCTCAGGGGCACTCTAATTCACAAACCTGCAGAGTTATAATTGACAGCAATCGTCCAAAAATATATTGAAGGAAGGCTGCGAAGAGGACTTGAAAGCGGGGCAGAATTGCAGGAAAACGATTTCAGGGGGTAGACTGGAATTGCATTTAAAGCATAGGAAAACAGGCAGAACGTCGACAATGATGCACTTGGCCAAAAAGGGCGTATGCGTTTTTTCCTGAATATATTCAGGAAAAAACGCATACGCACTTTTTGGCCAATCAAGCAAGCATGTTAAAGAAATCTGCACTACAATGAAGTCTCACTGCCCCCCAGTCAAAAGGGCCATCTGAAAAAAGTGTAAAATCCAGAAATGCAGCACAGGCCATGGAGAACAGGGAGCCTTGTTATGCTGATGGGTGGGATGTAAATTGCCAAGAGCCACTCTGGAAAAGTGTATGGTGTTTCCTGAAACACCTAAAAAACAAAGCAACGGAGCCTACGGCACTTCCACTTATGGTCCTATAGCTTAGGGAAATTAAAATCAAAAACACACAGCCACCCCAAAGTTTCAGACGGCTCTGTTTACAAGAACCTCGTCTACGGTACAAGTTAAATATCCCAGAAAGCGAAAAATGAATAAAGAAGTTGTGGTACGTACGTACAATGGAATATCACTCACCAATGAAATCTATGTCATCTGGCCCGTCGTGGCATAATGAGTGGATTCAGGTACGATGATTCCAAGTGAAATCAGTCACACAGAAAATGAAACATCATAAGATATCACTAATACACGGAATGTAATCTTGGCTACACATGAACTGAATTAGAAAACAGAACAGTGTCTCAAATTTAGAAAACCAACTTATGTTTGCTTAAGGGGAAAGGTGAGTTGGGGTGCTGCATAAAACCAGAGATAGAAATTAGCACAGATACCATTCCATACGTCAAATATGTAATAGTCGAGACCTCCCGCTTGCTCAACGAAATGGGTTAAACACCCTATATTCAACGCCTAGGAATACACCTGACTAGTAAGAATCTTCAACCCATGGATTTATATGTCTCCATAAGAGAATCAAGCGTGTGTACAGCTGCATGAAGGCAGCAGAGAAAATCCGATAAATCCTATTATCAAAATGAATTACAAAAACAAAACACAATGACAGTGAAATAGAGAGCAATTCTTAGATAATTCATTCAGGGCTTGTGATGCAACCTGGATTTACCTCATCTACACCCAGAGCTGAGTGAGACATAAAGTTGGACACTTCGGGCTGATAGCATTGGTGAGGTTCGATGAGCAAATGCAGACCATTTGAAGTCATACTGCATGGTACCCATTCCATGGTCCCAAATCTCCAGGTTTAAGCGATTCTTCCTTCAGCTAAAACATGCATGGGAAACCCACAGGATGGTGCACCGTGTGACCGGGATACGTTTTCAAATGCATCTCAGTTTTCGTCCCCTTTTACTCGGGTTCACAATTCCAGACCCTTTACTAACACTCTCCCCTCTTGGAGAGTCAGTGCCTTTAACCTGCTGTTTGGCACAGTTTGAAATTTCTGCGAAAGATGAACAGGAATAGGGAGAACCAATGAGAGACTACCTGTAGGTGTCTGCACGGGCAAATTTAACGCTCATTTCCAACCAGGAAGAGGAATTAACAAAACGCTCAGCATACCATGCCGGAACCAGATTAGGGCCTGAAGCAATCCTGCGGGTTTGCGGCCAGCTCACAAGAAAGCGATTTGAAGAAAGGAGCTCAGGGGCACTGTAATTCACAAACCTGCAGAGTTATGAATGACAGCTATCGTCCAAAAATATATTGAAGGAAGGCTGCGAAGAGGACTTGAACGCGGAGCAGAATTGCAGGAAAACGATTTCAGGGGGTAGACTGGAATTGCATTTAAAGCATAGGAAAAGAGGCAGAACGTCGACAATGATGCACTTGGCCAAAAAGGGCGTATGCGTTTTTTCCTGAATATATTCAGGAAAAAACGCATACGCACTTTTTGGCCAACCAAGCAAGCATGTTAAAGAAATCTGCACTACAATGAAGTCTCACTGCCCCCCGGTCAAAAGGGCCATCTGAAAAAAGTGTAAAATCCAGAAATGCAGCACAGGCCAAGGAGAACAGGGAGCCTTGTTATGCTGATGGGTGGGATGTAAATTGCCAAGAGCCACTCTGGAGAAGTGTATGGTGTTTCCTGAAACACCTAAAAAACAAAGCAACGGAGCCTACGGCACTTCCACTTATGGTCCTATAGCTTAGGGAAATTAAAATCAAAAACACACAGCCACCCCAAAGTTTCAGACGGCTCTGTTTACAAGAACCTCGTCTACGGTACAAGTTAAATATCCCAGAAAGCGAAAAATGGATAAAGAAGTTGTGGTACGTACGTACAATAGAATATCACTCACCAATGAAATCTATGTCATCTGGCCCGTCGTGGCATAATGAGTGGATTCAGGTACGATGATTCTAAGTGAAATCAGTCACACAGAAAATGAAACATCATAAGATATCACTAATACACCGAATGTAATCTTGGCTACACATGAACTGAATTACAAAACAGAACAGGGTCTCAAATTTAGAAAACCAACTTATGTTTGCTTAAGGGGAAAGGTGAGTTGGGGTGCTGCATAAAACCAGAGATAGAAATTAGCAGAGATACCATTCCATACGTCAAATATGTAATAGTCAAGACCTACCCCTTGCTCAACGAAATGGGCTAAACACCCTATATTCAACGCCTAGGAATACACCTGACTAGTAAGAATCTTCAAACCCATGGATTTATATGTCTCCATAAGAGAATCAAGCGTGTGTACAGCTGCATGAAAGCAGCAGAGAAAATCCGATAAATCCCAT
Organism: Delphinapterus leucas; assembly: GCF_059928025.1. Taxonomy (NCBI): domain Eukaryota; kingdom Metazoa; phylum Chordata; class Mammalia; order Artiodactyla; family Monodontidae; genus Delphinapterus; species Delphinapterus leucas. The sequence continues at coordinate 1,396,827 of NW_028322260.1, forward strand.
CAACAAAATGAATTACAAAAACAAAACACAATGACAGTGAAATAGAGAGCAATTCTTAAATAATTCATTCAGAGCTTGTGATGCAACCTGGATTTACCTCATCTACACCCAGAGCTGAGTGAGACATAAGGTTGGACACTTCGGGCTGATAGCATTGGTGAGGTTCGATGAGCAAATGCAGACCATTTGAAGTCATACTGCATGGTACCCATTCCATGGGTCCCAACTCTCCAGGTTAAAGCGATTCTTCCTTCAGCTAAAACATGCATGGGAAACCCACAGTATGGTGCACCGTGTGACCGGGAAACGTTTTCAAATGCATCTCAGTTTTCGTCCACTTTTACTCGGGTTCACAATTCCAGACCCTTTACTAACACTCTCCCCTTTGGAGAGTCAGTGCCTTTAACCTGCTGTTTGGCACAGTTTGAAATTTCTGCGAAAGATGAACAGGAATAGGGAGAACCAATGAGAGACTAGCTGTAGGTGTCTAAACGGGCAAATTTAACGCTCATTTCCCACCAGGAAGAGGAATTAACCAAAGGCTCAGCATGCCGAGCCGGAAGAAATTTAGGGCCTGAAGCAATCCTGCGTGTTTGCGGCCAGCTCAAAAGAAAGCGATTTGGAGAAAGGAGCTCAGGGGCACTCTAATTCACAAACCTGCAGAGTTATAAATGACAGCTATCGTCCAAAAATATATTGAAGGAAGGCTGCGAAGAGGACTTGAAAGCGGGGCAGAACTGCAGGAAAACGATTTCAGGGGGTAGACAGGAATTGCATTTAAAGCATAGGAAAAGAGGCAGAACTTCGACAATGATGCACTTGGCCAAAAAGGGCGTATGCGTTTTTTCCTGAATATATTCAGGAAAAAACGCATACGCCCTTTTTGGCCAACCAAGCAAGCATGTTAAAGAAATCTGCACTACAATGAAGTCTCAGTGCCCCCCGGTCAAAAGGGCCATCTGAAAAAAGTGTAAAATCCAGAAATGCAGCACAGGCCATGGAGAACAGGGAGCCTTGTTATACTGATGGGTGGGATGTAAATTGCCAGCAGCCACTCTGGAGAAGTGTACTGTGTTTCCTGAAACACCTAGAAAACAAAGCAACAGAGCCTACGGCACTTCCACTTATGGTCCTATAGCATACGGAAATTAAAATCAAAAACACACAGCCACCCCAAAGTTTCAGACGGCTCTGTTTACAAGAACCTCGTCTACGGTACAAGTTAAATATCCCAGAAAGCGAAAAATGGAGAAAGAAATTGTGGTACGTACGTACAATGGAATATCACTCACCAATGAAATCTATGTCACCTGGCCCATCGTGGCATAATGAGTGGATTCAGGTACGATGATTCTAAGAGAAATAAGTCACACAGAAAATGAAACATCATAAGTTATCTCTAATACACCGAATATAATCTTGGCTACACATGAACTAAATTACAAAACAGAACAGTGTCTCAAATTTAGAAAGCCAACTTATGTTTGCTTAAGGGGAAAGGTGAGTTGGGGTGCTGCATAAAACCAGAGATAGAAATTAGCACAGATACCATTCGATACGTCAAATATGTAATAGTCAAGACCTACCCCTTGCTCAACGAAATGGGCTAAACACCCTATATTCAACGCCTAGGAATACACCTGACTAGTAAGAATCTTCAAACCCATGGATTTATATGTCTCCATAAGAGAATCAAGCGTGTGTACAGCTGCATGAAGGCAGCAGAGAAAATCCGATAAATCCCATTATCAAAATGAATTACAAAAACAAAACACAATGACAGTGAAATAGAGAGCAATTCTTAAATAATTCATTCAGGGCTTGTGATGCAACTTGGATTTACCTCATCTACACCCAGAGCTGAGTGAGACATAAGGTTGGACACTTCGGGCTCATAACATTGTTGAGGTTCGATGAGCAAATGCAGACCATTTGAAGTCATACTGCATGGTTCCCATTCCATGGGTCCCAAATCTCCAGGTTGAAGCGATTCTTCCTTCAGCTAAAACATGCATGGGAAACCCACAGTATGGTGCACCGTGTGACCGGGAAACGTTTTCAAATGCATCTCAGTTTTTGTACCCTTTTACTCGGGTTCACAATTCCAGACCCTTTACTAACACTCTCCCCACTTGGAGAGTCAGGGCCTTTAACCTGCTGTTTGGCACAGTTTGCAATTTCTGCACAAGATGAACATGAATAGGGAGAACCAATGAGAGACTAGCTGTAGGTGTCTGCACGGGCAAATTTAACGCTCATTTCCCACCAGGAAGAGGAATTAACCAAAGGCTCAGCATGCCGTGCCGGAACCAGATTAGGGCCTGAAGCAATCCTGCGGGTTTGCGACCAGCTCACAAGAAAGCGATTTGAAGAAAGGAGCTCAGGGGCACTCTAATTCACAAACCTGCAGAGTTATAATTGACAGCAATCGTCCAAAAATATATTGAAGGAAGGCTGCGAAGAGGACTTGAAAGCGGGGCAGAATTGCAGGAAAACGATTTCAGGGGGTAGACTGGAATTGCATTTAAAGCATAGGAAAAGAGGCAGAACGTCGACAATGATGCACTTGGCCAAAAAGGGCGTATGCGTTTTTTCCTGAATATATTCAGGAAAAAACGCATACGCACTTTTTGGCCAATCAAGCAAGCATGTTAAAGAAATCTGCACTACAATGAAGTCTCACTGCCCCCCAGTCAAAAGGGCCATCTGAAAAAAGTGTAAAATCCAGAAATGCAGCACAGGCCATGGAGAACAGGGAGCCTTGTTATGCTGATGGGTGGGATGTAAATTGCCAAGAGCCACTCTGGAAAAGTGTATGGTGTTTCCTGAAACACCTAAAAAACAAAGCAACGGAGCCTACGGCACTTCCACTTATGGTCCTATAGCTTAGGGAAATTAAAATCAAAAACACACAGCCACCCCAAAGTTTCAGACGGCTCTGTTTACAAGAACCTCGTCTACGGTACAAGTTAAATATCCCAGAAAGCGAAAAATGAATAAAGAAGTTGTGGTACGTACGTACAATGGAATATCACTCACCAATGAAATCTATGTCATCTGGCCCGTCGTGGCATAATGAGTGGATTCAGGTACGATGATTCCAAGTGAAATCAGTCACACAGAAAATGAAACATCATAAGATATCACTAATACACGGAATGTAATCTTGGCTACACATGAACTGAATTACAAAACAGAACAGTGTCTCAAATTTAGAAAACCAACTTATGTTTGCTTAAGGGGAAAGGTGAGTTGGGGTGCTGCATAAAACCAGAGATAGAAATTAGCACAGATACCATTCCATACGTCAAATATGTAATAGTCGAGACCTCCCGCTTGCTCAACGAAATGGGTTAAACACCCTATATTCAACGCCTAGGAATACACCTGACTAGTAAGAATCTTCAACCCATGGATTTATATGTCTCCATAAGAGAATCAAGCGTGTGTACAGCTGCATGAAGGCAGCAGAGAAAATCCGATAAATCCTATTATCAAAATGAATTACAAAAACAAAACACAATGACAGTGAAATAGAGAGCAATTCTTAGATAATTCATTCAGGGCTTGTGATGCAACCTGGATTTACCTCATCTACACCCAGAGCTGAGTGAGACATAAAGTTGGACACTTCGGGCTGATAGCATTGGTGAGGTTCGATGAGCAAATGCAGACCATTTGAAGTCATACTGCATGGTACCCATTCCATGGTCCCAAATCTCCAGGTTTAAGCGATTCTTCCTTCAGCTAAAACATGCATGGGAAACCCACAGGATGGTGCACCGTGTGACCGGGAAACGTTTTCAAATGCATCTCAGTTTTCATCCCCTTTTACTCGGGTTCACAATTCCAGACACTTTACTAACACTCTCCGCACTTGGAGAGTCAGTGCCTTTAACCTGCTGTTTGGCACAGTTTGCAATTTCTGCGCAAGATGAACAGGAATAGGGAGAACCAATGAGAGACTAGCTGTAGGTGTCTGCACGGGAAAATTTAACGCTCATTTCCAACCACGAAGAGGAATTAACCAAAGGCTCAGCATGCCGTGCCGGAACCAGATTAGGGCCTGAAGCAATCCTGCGGGTTTGCCGCCAGCTCACAAGAAAGCGATTTGAAGAAAGGAGCTCCGGGGCACTCTAATTCACAAACCTGCAGAGTTATAAATGACAGCTATCGTCCAAAAATATATTGAAGGAAGGCTTCGAAGAGGACTTGAAAGCGGGGCAGAACTGCAGGAAAACGATTTCAGGGGGTAGACAGGAATTGCATTTAAAGCATAGGAAAAGAGGCAGAACTTCGACAATGATGCACTTGGCCAAAAAGGGCGTATGCGTTTTTTCCTGAATATATTCAGGAAAAAACGCATACGCCCTTTTTGGCCAACCAAGCAAGCATGTTAAAGAAATCTGCACTACAATGAAGTCTCACTGCCCCCCGGTCAAAAGGGCCATCTGAAAAAAGTGTAAAATCCAGAAATGCAGCACAGGCCATGGAGAACAGGGAGCCTTGTTATACTGATGGGTGGGATGTAAATTGCCAGCAGCCACTCTGGAGAAGTGTATTGTGTTTCCTGAAACACCTAGAAAACAAAGCAACAGAGCCTACGGCATTTCCACTTATGGTCCTATAGCATACGGAAATTAAAATCAAAAACACACAGCCACCCCAAAGTTTCAGACGGCTCTGTTTACAAGAACCTCGTCTACGGTACAAGTTAAATATCCCAGAAAGCGAAAAATGGAGAAAGAAATTGTGGTACGTACGTACAATGGAATATCACTCACCAATGAAATCTATGTCACCTGGCCCATCGTGGCATAATGAGTGGATTCAGGTACGATGATTCTAAGAGAAATAAGTCACACAGAAAATGAAACATCATAAGTTATCTCTAATACACCGAATATAATCTTGGCTACACATGAACTGAATTACAAAACAGAACAGTGTCTCAAATTTAGAAAGCCAACTTATGTTTGCTTAAGGGGAATGGTGAGTTGGGGTGCTGCATAAAACCAGAGATAGAAATTAGCACAGATACCATTCCATACGTCAAATATGTAATAGTCAAGACCTACCCCTTGCTCAACGAAATGGGCTAAACACCCTATATTCAACGCCTAGGAATACACCTGACCAGTAAGAATCTTCAAACCCATGGATTTATATGTCTCCATAAGAGAATCAAGCGTGTGTACAGCTGCATGAAGGCAGCAGAGAAAATCCGATAAATCCCATTATCAAAATAAATTACAAAAACAAAACACAATGACAGTGAAAGAGAGAGCAATTCTTAAATAATTCATTCAGGGCTTGTGATGCAACTTGGATTTACCTCATCTACACCCAGAGCTGAGTGAGACATAAGGTTGGACACTTCGGGCTGATAGCATTGTTGAGGTTCGATGAGCAAATGCAGACCATTTGAAGTCATACTGCATGGTTCCCATTCCATGGGTCCCAACTCTCCAGGTTAAAGCGATTCTTCCTTCAGCTAAAACATGCATGGGAAACCCACAGTATGGTGCACCGTGTGACCGGGAAATGTTTTCAAATGCATCTCAGTTTTTGTCCCCTTTTACTCGGGTTCACAATTCCAGACCCTTTACTAACACTCTCCCCACTTGGAGAGTCAGGGCCTTTAACCTGCTGTTTGGCACAGTTTGCAATTTCTGCACAAGATGAACATGAATAGGGAGAACCAATGAGAGACTAGCTGTAGGTGTCTGCACGGGCAAATTTAACGCTCATTTCCCACCAGGAAGAGGAATTAACCAAAGGCTCAGCATGCCGTGCCGGAACCAGATTAGGGCCTGAAGCAATCCTGCGGGTTTGCGACCAGCTCCCAAGAAAGCGATTTGAAGAAAGGAGCTCAGGGGCACTCTAATTCACAAACCTGCAGAGTTATAATTGACAGCTATCGTCCAAAAATATATTGAAGGAAGTCTGCGAAGAGGACTTGTAAGCGGGGCAGAATTGCAGGAAAACGATTTCAGGGGGTAGACTGGAATTGCATTTAAAGCATAGGAAAAGAGGCAGAACGTCGACAATGATGCACTTGGCCAAAAAGGGCGTATGCGTTTTTTCCTGAATATATTCAGGAAAAAACGCATATGCACTTTTTGGCCAATCAAGCAAGCATGTTAAAGAAATCTGCACTACAATGAAGTCTCACTGCCCCCCAGTCAAAAGGGCCATCTGAAAAAAGTGTAAAATCCAGAAATGCAGCACAGGCCATGGAGAACAGGGAGCCTTGTTATACTGATGGGTGGGATGTAAATTGCCAGCAGCCACTCTGGAGAAGTGTACTGTGTTTCCTGAAACACCTAGAAAACAAAGCAACAGAGCCTACGGCACTTCCACTTATGGTCCTATAGCATACGGAAATTAAAATCAAAAACACACAGCCACCCCAAAGTTTCAGACGGCTCTGTTTACAAGAACCTCGTCTACGGTACAAGTTAAATATCCCAGAAAGCGAAAAATGGAGAAAGAAATTGTGGTACGTACGTACAATGGAATATCACTCACCAATGAAATCTATGTCACCTGGCCCATCGTGGCATAATGAGTGGATTCAGGTACGATGATTCTAAGAGAAATAAGTCACACAGAAAATGAAACATCATAAGTTATCTCTAATACACCGAATATAATCTTGGCTACACATGAACTAAATTACAAAACAGAACAGTGTCTCAAATTTAGAAAGCCAACTTATGTTTGCTTAAGGGGAAAGGTGAGTTGGGGTGCTGCATAAAACCAGAGATAGAAATTAGCACAGATACCATTCGATACGTCAAATATGTAATAGTCAAGACCTACCCCTTGCTCAACGAAATGGGCTAAACACCCTATATTCAACGCCTAGGAATACACCTGACTAGTAAGAATCTTCAAACCCATGGATTTATATGTCTCCATAAGAGAATCAAGCGTGTGTACAGCTGCATGAAGGCAGCAGAGAAAATCCGATAAATCCCATTATCAAAATGAATTACAAAAACAAAACACAATGACAGTGAAATAGAGAGCAATTCTTAAATAATTCATTCAGGGCTTGTGATGCAACTTGGATTTACCTCATCTACACCCAGAGCTGAGTGAGACATAAGGTTGGACACTTCGGGCTCATAACATTGTTGAGGTTCGATGAGCAAATGCAGACCATTTGAAGTCATACTGCATGGTTCCCATTCCATGGGTCCCAAATCTCCAGGTTGAAGCGATTCTTCCTTCAGCTAAAACATGCATGGGAAACCCACAGTATGGTGCACCGTGTGACCGGGAAACGTTTTCAAATGCATCTCAGTTTTTGTACCCTTTTACTCGGGTTCACAATTCCAGACCCTTTACTAACACTCTCCCCACTTGGAGAGTCAGGGCCTTTAACCTGCTGTTTGGCACAGTTTGCAATTTCTGCACAAGATGAACATGAATAGGGAGAACCAATGAGAGACTAGCTGTAGGTGTCTGCACGGGCAAATTTAACGCTCATTTCCCACCAGGAAGAGGAATTAACCAAAGGCTCAGCATGCCGTGCCGGAACCAGATTAGGGCCTGAAGCAATCCTGCGGGTTTGCGACCAGCTCACAAGAAAGCGATTTGAAGAAAGGAGCTCAGGGGCACTCTAATTCACAAACCTGCAGAGTTATAATTGACAGCTATCGTCCAAAAATATATTGAAGGAAGGCTGCGAAGAGGACTTGAAAGCGGGGCAGAATTGCAGGAAAACGATTTCAGGGGGTAGACTGGAATTGCATTTAAAGCATAGGAAAAGAGGCAGAACGTCGACAATGATGCACTTGGCCAAAAAGGGCGTATGCGTTTTTTCCTGAATATATTCAGGAAAAAACGCATACGCACTTTTTGGCCAATCAAGCAAGCATGTTAAAGAAATCTGCACTACAATGAAGTCTCACTGCCCCCCAGTCAAAAGGGCCATCTGAAAAAAGTGTAAAATCCAGAAATGCAGCACAGGCCATGGAGAACAGGGAGCCTTGTTATGCTGATGGGTGGGATGTAAATTGCCAAGAGCCACTCTGGAAAAGTGTATGGTGTTTCCTGAAACACCTAAAAAACAAAGCAACGGAGCCTACGGCACTTCCACTTATGGTCCTATAGCTTAGGGAAATTAAAATCAAAAACACACAGCCACCCCAAAGTTTCAGACGGCTCTGTTTACAAGAACCTCGTCTACGGTACAAGTTAAATATCCCAGAAAGCGAAAAATGAATAAAGAAGTTGTGGTACGTACGTACAATGGAATATCACTCACCAATGAAATCTATGTCATCTGGCCCGTCGTGGCATAATGAGTGGATTCAGGTACGATGATTCCAAGTGAAATCAGTCACACAGAAAATGAAACATCATAAGATATCACTAATACACGGAATGTAATCTTGGCTACACATGAACTGAATTAGAAAACAGAACAGTGTCTCAAATTTAGAAAACCAACTTATGTTTGCTTAAGGGGAAAGGTGAGTTGGGGTGCTGCATAAAACCAGAGATAGAAATTAGCACAGATACCATTCCATACGTCAAATATGTAATAGTCGAGACCTCCCGCTTGCTCAACGAAATGGGTTAAACACCCTATATTCAACGCCTAGGAATACACCTGACTAGTAAGAATCTTCAACCCATGGATTTATATGTCTCCATAAGAGAATCAAGCGTGTGTACAGCTGCATGAAGGCAGCAGAGAAAATCCGATAAATCCTATTATCAAAATGAATTACAAAAACAAAACACAATGACAGTGAAATAGAGAGCAATTCTTAGATAATTCATTCAGGGCTTGTGATGCAACCTGGATTTACCTCATCTACACCCAGAGCTGAGTGAGACATAAAGTTGGACACTTCGGGCTGATAGCATTGGTGAGGTTCGATGAGCAAATGCAGACCATTTGAAGTCATACTGCATGGTACCCATTCCATGGTCCCAAATCTCCAGGTTTAAGCGATTCTTCCTTCAGCTAAAACATGCATGGGAAACCCACAGGATGGTGCACCGTGTGACCGGGAAACGTTTTCAAATGCATCTCAGTTTTCATCCCCTTTTACTCGGGTTCACAATTCCAGACACTTTACTAACACTCTCCGCACTTGGAGAGTCAGTGCCTTTAACCTGCTGTTTGGCACAGTTTGCAATTTCTGCGCAAGATGAACAGGAATAGGGAGAACCAATGAGAGACTAGCTGTAGGTGTCTGCACGGGAAAATTTAACGCTCATTTCCAACCACGAAGAGGAATTAACCAAAGGCTCAGCATGCCGTGCCGGAACCAGATTAGGGCCTGAAGCAATCCTGCGGGTTTGCCGCCAGCTCACAAGAAAGCGATTTGAAGAAAGGAGCTCCGGGGCACTCTAATTCACAAACCTGCAGAGTTATAAATGACAGCTATCGTCCAAAAATATATTGAAGGAAGGCTTCGAAGAGGACTTGAAAGCGGGGCAGAACTGCAGGAAAACGATTTCAGGGGGTAGACAGGAATTGCATTTAAAGCATAGGAAAAGAGGCAGAACTTCGACAATGATGCACTTGGCCAAAAAGGGCGTATGCGTTTTTTCCTGAATATATTCAGGAAAAAACGCATACGCCCTTTTTGGCCAACCAAGCAAGCATGTTAAAGAAATCTGCACTACAATGAAGTCTCACTGCCCCCCGGTCAAAAGGGCCATCTGAAAAAAGTGTAAAATCCAGAAATGCAGCACAGGCCATGGAGAACAGGGAGCCTTGTTATACTGATGGGTGGGATGTAAATTGCCAGCAGCCACTCTGGAGAAGTGTATTGTGTTTCCTGAAACACCTAGAAAACAAAGCAACAGAGCCTACGGCATTTCCACTTATGGTCCTATAGCATACGGAAATTAAAATCAAAAACACACAGCCACCCCAAAGTTTCAGACGGCTCTGTTTACAAGAACCTCGTCTACGGTACAAGTTAAATATCCCAGAAAGCGAAAAATGGAGAAAGAAATTGTGGTACGTACGTACAATGGAATATCACTCACCAATGAAATCTATGTCACCTGGCCCATCGTGGCATAATGAGTGGATTCAGGTACGATGATTCTAAGAGAAATAAGTCACACAGAAAATGAAACATCATAAGTTATCTCTAATACACCGAATATAATCTTGGCTACACATGAACTGAATTACAAAACAGAACAGTGTCTCAAATTTAGAAAGCCAACTTATGTTTGCTTAAGGGGAATGGTGAGTTGGGGTGCTGCATAAAACCAGAGATAGAAATTAGCACAGATACCATTCCATACGTCAAATATGTAATAGTCAAGACCTACCCCTTGCTCAACGAAATGGGCTAAACACCCTATATTCAACGCCTAGGAATACACCTGACCAGTAAGAATCTTCAAACCCATGGATTTATATGTCTCCATAAGAGAATCAAGCGTGTGTACAGCTGCATGAAGGCAGCAGAGAAAATCCGATAAATCCCATTATCAAAATAAATTACAAAAACAAAACACAATGACAGTGAAAGAGAGAGCAATTCTTAAATAATTCATTCAGGGCTTGTGATGCAACTTGGATTTACCTCATCTACACCCAGAGCTGAGTGAGACATAAGGTTGGACACTTCGGGCTGATAGCATTGTTGAGGTTCGATGAGCAAATGCAGACCATTTGAAGTCATACTGCATGGTTCCCATTCCATGGGTCCCAACTCTCCAGGTTAAAGCGATTCTTCCTTCAGCTAAAACATGCATGGGAAACCCACAGTATGGTGCACCGTGTGACCGGGAAATGTTTTCAAATGCATCTCAGTTTTTGTCCCCTTTTACTCGGGTTCACAATTCCAGACCCTTTACTAACACTCTCCCCACTTGGAGAGTCAGGGCCTTTAACCTGCTGTTTGGCACAGTTTGCAATTTCTGCACAAGATGAACATGAATAGGGAGAACCAATGAGAGACTAGCTGTAGGTGTCTGCACGGGCAAATTTAACGCTCATTTCCCACCAGGAAGAGGAATTAACCAAAGGCTCAGCATGCCGTGCCGGAACCAGATTAGGGCCTGAAGCAATCCTGCGGGTTTGCGACCAGCTCCCAAGAAAGCGATTTGAAGAAAGGAGCTCAGGGGCACTCTAATTCACAAACCTGCAGAGTTATAATTGACAGCTATCGTCCAAAAATATATTGAAGGAAGTCTGCGAAGAGGACTTGTAAGCGGGGCAGAATTGCAGGAAAACGATTTCAGGGGGTAGACTGGAATTGCATTTAAAGCATAGGAAAAGAGGCAGAACGTCGACAATGATGCACTTGGCCAAAAAGGGCGTATGCGTTTTTTCCTGAATATATTCAGGAAAAAACGCATATGCACTTTTTGGCCAATCAAGCAAGCATGTTAAAGAAATCTGCACTACAATGAAGTCTCACTGCCCCCCAGTCAAAAGGGCCATCTGAAAAAAGTGTAAAATCCAGAAATGCAGCACAGGCCATGGAGAACAGGGAGCCTTGTTATACTGATGGGTGGGATGTAAATTGCCAGCAGCCACTCTGGAGAAGTGTACTGTGTTTCCTGAAACACCTAGAAAACAAAGCAACAGAGCCTACGGCACTTCCACTTATGGTCCTATAGCATACGGAAATTAAAATCAAAAACACACAGCCACCCCAAAGTTTCAGACGGCTCTGTTTACAAGAACCTCGTCTACGGTACAAGTTAAATATCCCAGAAAGCGAAAAATGGAGAAAGAAATTGTGGTACGTACGTACAATGGAATATCACTCACCAATGAAATCTATGTCACCTGGCCCATCGTGGCATAATGAGTGGATTCAGGTACGATGATTCTAAGAGAAATAAGTCACACAGAAAATGAAACATCATAAGTTATCTCTAATACACCGAATATAATCTTGGCTACACATGAACTAAATTACAAAACAGAACAGTGTCTCAAATTTAGAAAGCCAACTTATGTTTGCTTAAGGGGAAAGGTGAGTTGGGGTGCTGCATAAAACCAGAGATAGAAATTAGCACAGATACCATTCGATACGTCAAATATGTAATAGTCAAGACCTACCCCTTGCTCAACGAAATGGGCTAAACACCCTATATTCAACGCCTAGGAATACACCTGACTAGTAAGAATCTTCAAACCCATGGATTTATATGTCTCCATAAGAGAATCAAGCGTGTGTACAGCTGCATGAAGGCAGCAGAGAAAATCCGATAAATCCCATTATCAAAATGAATTACAAAAACAAAACACAATGACAGTGAAATAGAGAGCAATTCTTAAATAATTCATTCAGGGCTTGTGATGCAACTTGGATTTACCTCATCTACACCCAGAGCTGAGTGAGACATAAGGTTGGACACTTCGGGCTCATAACATTGTTGAGGTTCGATGAGCAAATGCAGACCATTTGAAGTCATACTGCATGGTTCCCATTCCATGGGTCCCAAATCTCCAGGTTGAAGCGATTCTTCCTTCAGCTAAAACATGCATGGGAAACCCACAGTATGGTGCACCGTGTGACCGGGAAACGTTTTCAAATGCATCTCAGTTTTTGTACCCTTTAACTCGGGTTCACAATTCCAGACCCTTTACTAACACTCTCCCCACTTGGAGAGTCAGGGCCTTTAACCTGCTGTTTGGCACAGTTTGCAATTTCTGCACAAGATGAACATGAATAGGGAGAACCAATGAGAGACTAGCTGTAGGTGTCTGCACGGGCAAATTTAACGCTCATTTCCCACCAGGAAGAGGAATTAACCAAAGGCTCAGCATGCCGTGCCGGAACCAGATTAGGGCCTGAAGCAATCCTGCGGGTTTGCGACCAGCTCACAAGAAAGCGATTTGAAGAAAGGAGCTCAGGGGCACTCTAATTCACAAACCTGCAGAGTTATAATTGACAGCTATCGTCCAAAAATATATTGAAGGAAGGCTGCGAAGAGGACTTGAAAGCGGGGCAGAATTGCAGGAAAACGATTTCAGGGGGTAGACTGGAATTGCATTTAAAGCATAGGAAAAGAGGCAGAACGTCGACAATGATGCACTTGGCCAAAAAGGGCGTATGCGTTTTTTCCTGAATATATTCAGGAAAAAACGCATACGCACTTTTTGGCCAATCAAGCAAGCATGTTAAAGAAATCTGCACTACAATGAAGTCTCACTGCCCCCCAGTCAAAAGGGCCATCTGAAAAAAGTGTAAAATCCAGAAATGCAGCACAGGCCATGGAGAACAGGGAGCCTTGTTATGCTGATGGGTGGGATGTAAATTGCCAAGAGCCACTCTGGAAAAGTGTATGGTGTTTCCTGAAACACCTAAAAAACAAAGCAACGGAGCCTACGGCACTTCCACTTATGGTCCTATAGCTTAGGGAAATTAAAATCAAAAACACACAGCCACCCCAAAGTTTCAGACGGCTCTGTTTACAAGAACCTCGTCTACGGTACAAGTTAAATATCCCAGAAAGCGAAAAATGAATAAAGAAGTTGTGGTACGTACGTACAATGGAATATCACTCACCAATGAAATCTATGTCATCTGGCCCGTCGTGGCATAATGAGTGGATTCAGGTACGATGATTCCAAGTGAAATCAGTCACACAGAAAATGAAACATCATAAGATATCACTAATACACGGAATGTAATCTTGGCTACACATGAACTGAATTAGAAAACAGAACAGTGTCTCAAATTTAGAAAACCAACTTATGTTTGCTTAAGGGGAAAGGTGAGTTGGGGTGCTGCATAAAACCAGAGATAGAAATTAGCACAGATACCATTCCATACGTCAAATATGTAATAGTCGAGACCTCCCGCTTGCTCAACGAAATGGGTTAAACACCCTATATTCAACGCCTAGGAATACACCTGACTAGTAAGAATCTTCAACCCATGGATTTATATGTCTCCATAAGAGAATCAAGCGTGTGTACAGCTGCATGAAGGCAGCAGAGAAAATCCGATAAATCCTATTATCAAAATGAATTACAAAAACAAAACACAATGACAGTGAAATAGAGAGCAATTCTTAGATAATTCATTCAGGGCTTGTGATGCAACCTGGATTTACCTCATCTACACCCAGAGCTGAGTGAGACATAAAGTTGGACACTTCGGGCTGATAGCATTGGTGAGGTTCGATGAGCAAATGCAGACCATTTGAAGTCATACTGCATGGTACCCATTCCATGGTCCCAAATCTCCAGGTTTAAGCGATTCTTCCTTCAGCTAAAACATGCATGGGAAACCCACAGGATGGTGCACCGTGTGACCGGGAAACGTTTTCAAATGCATCTCAGTTTTCATCCCCTTTTACTCGGGTTCACAATTCCAGACACTTTACTAACACTCTCCGCACTTGGAGAGTCAGTGCCTTTAACCTGCTGTTTGGCACAGTTTGCAATTTCTGCGCAAGATGAACAGGAATAGGGAGAACCAATGAGAGACTAGCTGTAGGTGTCTGCACGGGAAAATTTAACGCTCATTTCCAACCACGAAGAGGAATTAACCAAAGGCTCAGCATGCCGTGCCGGAACCAGATTAGGGCCTGAAGCAATCCTGCGGGTTTGCCGCCAGCTCACAAGAAAGCGATTTGAAGAAAGGAGCTCCGGGGCACTCTAATTCACAAACCTGCAGAGTTATAAATGACAGCTATCGTCCAAAAATATATTGAAGGAAGGCTTCGAAGAGGACTTGAAAGCGGGGCAGAACTGCAGGAAAACGATTTCAGGGGGTAGACAGGAATTGCATTTAAAGCATAGGAAAAGAGGCAGAACTTCGACAATGATGCACTTGGCCAAAAAGGGCGTATGCGTTTTTTCCTGAATATATTCAGGAAAAAACGCATACGCCCTTTTTGGCCAACCAAGCAAGCATGTTAAAGAAATCTGCACTACAATGAAGTCTCACTGCCCCCCGGTCAAAAGGGCCATCTGAAAAAAGTGTAAAATCCAGAAATGCAGCACAGGCCATGGAGAACAGGGAGCCTTGTTATACTGATGGGTGGGATGTAAATTGCCAGCAGCCACTCTGGAGAAGTGTATTGTGTTTCCTGAAACACCTAGAAAACAAAGCAACAGAGCCTACGGCATTTCCACTTATGGTCCTATAGCATACGGAAATTAAAATCAAAAACACACAGCCACCCCAAAGTTTCAGACGGCTCTGTTTACAAGAACCTCGTCTACGGTACAAGTTAAATATCCCAGAAAGCGAAAAATGGAGAAAGAAATTGTGGTACGTACGTACAATGGAATATCACTCACCAATGAAATCTATGTCACCTGGCCCATCGTGGCATAATGAGTGGATTCAGGTACGATGATTCTAAGAGAAATAAGTCACACAGAAAATGAAACATCATAAGTTATCTCTAATACACCGAATATAATCTTGGCTACACATGAACTGAATTACAAAACAGAACAGTGTCTCAAATTTAGAAAGCCAACTTATGTTTGCTTAAGGGGAATGGTGAGTTGGGGTGCTGCATAAAACCAGAGATAGAAATTAGCACAGATACCATTCCATACGTCAAATATGTAATAGTCAAGACCTACCCCTTGCTCAACGAAATGGGCTAAACACCCTATATTCAACGCCTAGGAATACACCTGACCAGTAAGAATCTTCAAACCCATGGATTTATATGTCTCCATAAGAGAATCAAGCGTGTGTACAGCTGCATGAAGGCAGCAGAGAAAATCCGATAAATCCCATTATCAAAATAAATTACAAAAACAAAACACAATGACAGTGAAAGAGAGAGCAATTCTTAAATAATTCATTCAGGGCTTGTGATGCAACTTGGATTTACCTCATCTACACCCAGAGCTGAGTGAGACATAAGGTTGGACACTTCGGGCTGATAGCATTGTTGAGGTTCGATGAGCAAATGCAGACCATTTGAAGTCATACTGCATGGTTCCCATTCCATGGGTCCCAACTCTCCAGGTTAAAGCGATTCTTCCTTCAGCTAAAACATGCATGGGAAACCCACAGTATGGTGCACCGTGTGACCGGGAAATGTTTTCAAATGCATCTCAGTTTTTGTCCCCTTTTACTCGGGTTCACAATTCCAGACCCTTTACTAACACTCTCCCCACTTGGAGAGTCAGGGCCTTTAACCTGCTGTTTGGCACAGTTTGCAATTTCTGCACAAGATGAACATGAATAGGGAGAACCAATGAGAGACTAGCTGTAGGTGTCTGCACGGGCAAATTTAACGCTCATTTCCCACCAGGAAGAGGAATTAACCAAAGGCTCAGCATGCCGTGCCGGAACCAGATTAGGGCCTGAAGCAATCCTGCGGGTTTGCGACCAGCTCCCAAGAAAGCGATTTGAAGAAAGGAGCTCAGGGGCACTCTAATTCACAAACCTGCAGAGTTATAATTGACAGCTATCGTCCAAAAATATATTGAAGGAAGTCTGCGAAGAGGACTTGTAAGCGGGGCAGAATTGCAGGAAAACGATTTCAGGGGGTAGACTGGAATTGCATTTAAAGCATAGGAAAAGAGGCAGAACGTCGACAATGATGCACTTGGCCAAAAAGGGCGTATGCGTTTTTTCCTGAATATATTCAGGAAAAAACGCATATGCACTTTTTGGCCAATCAAGCAAGCATGTTAAAGAAATCTGCACTACAATGAAGTCTCACTGCCCCCCAGTCAAAAGGGCCATCTGAAAAAAGTGTAAAATCCAGAAATGCAGCACAGGCCATGGAGAACAGGGAGCCTTGTTATACTGATGGGTGGGATGTAAATTGCCAGCAGCCACTCTGGAGAAGTGTACTGTGTTTCCTGAAACACCTAGAAAACAAAGCAACAGAGCCTACGGCACTTCCACTTATGGTCCTATAGCATACGGAAATTAAAATCAAAAACACACAGCCACCCCAAAGTTTCAGACGGCTCTGTTTACAAGAACCTCGTCTACGGTACAAGTTAAATATCCCAGAAAGCGAAAAATGGAGAAAGAAATTGTGGTACGTACGTACAATGGAATATCACTCACCAATGAAATCTATGTCACCTGGCCCATCGTGGCATAATGAGTGGATTCAGGTACGATGATTCTAAGAGAAATAAGTCACACAGAAAATGAAACATCATAAGTTATCTCTAATACACCGAATATAATCTTGGCTACACATGAACTAAATTACAAAACAGAACAGTGTCTCAAATTTAGAAAGCCAACTTATGTTTGCTTAAGGGGAAAGGTGAGTTGGGGTGCTGCATAAAACCAGAGATAGAAATTAGCACAGATACCATTCGATACGTCAAATATGTAATAGTCAAGACCTACCCCTTGCTCAACGAAATGGGCTAAACACCCTATATTCAACGCCTAGGAATACACCTGACTAGTAAGAATCTTCAAACCCATGGATTTATATGTCTCCATAAGAGAATCAAGCGTGTGTACAGCTGCATGAAGGCAGCAGAGAAAATCCGATAAATCCCATTATCAAAATGAATTACAAAAACAAAACACAATGACAGTGAAATAGAGAGCAATTCTTAAATAATTCATTCAGGGCTTGTGATGCAACTTGGATTTACCTCATCTACACCCAGAGCTGAGTGAGACATAAGGTTGGACACTTCGGGCTCATAACATTGTTGAGGTTCGATGAGCAAATGCAGACCATTTGAAGTCATACTGCATGGTTCCCATTCCATGGGTCCCAAATCTCCAGGTTGAAGCGATTCTTCCTTCAGCTAAAACATGCATGGGAAACCCACAGTATGGTGCACCGTGTGACCGGGAAACGTTTTCAAATGCATCTCAGTTTTTGTACCCTTTTACTCGGGTTCACAATTCCAGACCCTTTACTAACACTCTCCCCACTTGGAGAGTCAGGGCCTTTAACCTGCTGTTTGGCACAGTTTGCAATTTCTGCACAAGATGAACATGAATAGGGAGAACCAATGAGAGACTAGCTGTAGGTGTCTGCACGGGCAAATTTAACGCTCATTTCCCACCAGGAAGAGGAATTAACCAAAGGCTCAGCATGCCGTGCCGGAACCAGATTAGGGCCTGAAGAAATCCTGCGGGTTTGCGACCAGCTCACAAGAAAGCGATTTGAAGAAAGGAGCTCAGGGGCACTCTAATTCACAAACCTGCAGAGTTATAATTGACAGCTATCGTCCAAAAATATATTGAAGGAAGGCTGCGAAGAGGACTTGAAAGCGGGGCAGAATTGCAGGAAAACGATTTCAGGGGGTAGACTGGAATTGCATTTAAAGCATAGGAAAAGAGGCAGAACGTCGACAATGATGCACTTGGCCAAAAAGGGCGTATGCGTTTTTTCCTGAATATATTCAGGAAAAAACGCATACGCACTTTTTGGCCAATCAAGCAAGCATGTTAAAGAAATCTGCACTACAATGAAGTCTCACTGCCCCCCAGTCAAAAGGGCCATCTGAAAAAAGTGTAAAATCCAGAAATGCAGCACAGGCCATGGAGAACAGGGAGCCTTGTTATGCTGATGGGTGGGATGTAAATTGCCAAGAGCCACTCTGGAAAAGTGTATGGTGTTTCCTGAAACACCTAAAAAACAAAGCAACGGAGCCTACGGCACTTCCACTTATGGTCCTATAGCTTAGGGAAATTAAAATCAAAAACACACAGCCACCCCAAAGTTTCAGACGGCTCTGTTTACAAGAACCTCGTCTACGGTACAAGTTAAATATCCCAGAAAGCGAAAAATGAATAAAGAAGTTGTGGTACGTACGTACAATGGAATATCACTCACCAATGAAATCTATGTCATCTGGCCCGTCGTGGCATAATGAGTGGATTCAGGTACGATGATTCCAAGTGAAATCAGTCACACAGAAAATGAAACATCATAAGATATCACTAATACACGGAATGTAATCTTGGCTACACATGAACTGAATTAGAAAACAGAACAGTGTCTCAAATTTAGAAAACCAACTTATGTTTGCTTAAGGGGAAAGGTGAGTTGGGGTGCTGCATAAAACCAGAGATAGAAATTAGCACAGATACCATTCCATACGTCAAATATGTAATAGTCGAGACCTCCCGCTTGCTCAACGAAATGGGTTAAACACCCTATATTCAACGCCTAGGAATACACCTGACTAGTAAGAATCTTCAACCCATGGATTTATATGTCTCCATAAGAGAATCAAGCGTGTGTACAGCTGCATGAAGGCAGCAGAGAAAATCCGATAAATCCTATTATCAAAATGAATTACAAAAACAAAACACAATGACAGTGAAATAGAGAGCAATTCTTAGATAATTCATTCAGGGCTTGTGATGCAACCTGGATTTACCTCATCTACACCCAGAGCTGAGTGAGACATAAAGTTGGACACTTCGGGCTGATAGCATTGGTGAGGTTCGATGAGCAAATGCAGACCATTTGAAGTCATACTGCATGGTACCCATTCCATGGTCCCAAATCTCCAGGTTTAAGCGATTCTTCCTTCAGCTAAAACATGCATGGGAAACCCACAGGATGGTGCACCGTGTGACCGGGAAACGTTTTCAAATGCATCTCAGTTTTCATCCCCTTTTACTCGGGTTCACAATTCCAGACACTTTACTAACACTCTCCGCACTTGGAGAGTCAGTGCCTTTAACCTGCTGTTTGGCACAGTTTGCAATTTCTGCGCAAGATGAACAGGAATAGGGAGAACCAATGAGAGACTAGCTGTAGGTGTCTGCACGGGAAAATTTAACGCTCATTTCCAACCACGAAGAGGAATTAACCAAAGGCTCAGCATGCCGTGCCGGAACCAGATTAGGGCCTGAAGCAATCCTGCGGGTTTGCCGCCAGCTCACAAGAAAGCGATTTGAAGAAAGGAGCTCCGGGGCACTCTAATTCACAAACCTGCAGAGTTATAAATGACAGCTATCGTCCAAAAATATATTGAAGGAAGGCTTCGAAGAGGACTTGAAAGCGGGGCAGAACTGCAGGAAAACGATTTCAGGGGGTAGACAGGAATTGCATTTAAAGCATAGGAAAAGAGGCAGAACTTCGACAATGATGCACTTGGCCAAAAAGGGCGTATGCGTTTTTTCCTGAATATATTCAGGAAAAAACGCATACGCCCTTTTTGGCCAACCAAGCAAGCATGTTAAAGAAATCTGCACTACAATGAAGTCTCACTGCCCCCCGGTCAAAAGGGCCATCTGAAAAAAGTGTAAAATCCAGAAATGCAGCACAGGCCATGGAGAACAGGGAGCCTTGTTATACTGATGGGTGGGATGTAAATTGCCAGCAGCCACTCTGGAGAAGTGTATTGTGTTTCCTGAAACACCTAGAAAACAAAGCAACAGAGCCTACGGCATTTCCACTTATGGTCCTATAGCATACGGAAATTAAAATCAAAAACACACAGCCACCCCAAAGTTTCAGACGGCTCTGTTTACAAGAACCTCGTCTACGGTACAAGTTAAATATCCCAGAAAGCGAAAAATGGAGAAAGAAATTGTGGTACGTACGTACAATGGAATATCACTCACCAATGAAATCTATGTCACCTGGCCCATCGTGGCATAATGAGTGGATTCAGGTACGATGATTCTAAGAGAAATAAGTCACACAGAAAATGAAACATCATAAGTTATCTCTAATACACCGAATATAATCTTGGCTACACATGAACTGAATTACAAAACAGAACAGTGTCTCAAATTTAGAAAGCCAACTTATGTTTGCTTAAGGGGAATGGTGAGTTGGGGTGCTGCATAAAACCAGAGATAGAAATTAGCACAGATACCATTCCATACGTCAAATATGTAATAGTCAAGACCTACCCCTTGCTCAACGAAATGGGCTAAACACCCTATATTCAACGCCTAGGAATACACCTGACCAGTAAGAATCTTCAAACCCATGGATTTATATGTCTCCATAAGAGAATCAAGCGTGTGTACAGCTGCATGAAGGCAGCAGAGAAAATCCGATAAATCCCATTATCAAAATAAATTACAAAAACAAAACACAATGACAGTGAAAGAGAGAGCAATTCTTAAATAATTCATTCAGGGCTTGTGATGCAACTTGGATTTACCTCATCTACACCCAGAGCTGAGTGAGACATAAGGTTGGACACTTCGGGCTGATAGCATTGTTGAGGTTCGATGAGCAAATGCAGACCATTTGAAGTCATACTGCATGGTTCCCATTCCATGGGTCCCAACTCTCCAGGTTAAAGCGATTCTTCCTTCAGCTAAAACATGCATGGGAAACCCACAGTATGGTGCACCGTGTGACCGGGAAATGTTTTCAAATGCATCTCAGTTTTTGTCCCCTTTTACTCGGGTTCACAATTCCAGACCCTTTACTAACACTCTCCCCACTTGGAGAGTCAGGGCCTTTAACCTGCTGTTTGGCACAGTTTGCAATTTCTGCACAAGATGAACATGAATAGGGAGAACCAATGAGAGACTAGCTGTAGGTGTCTGCACGGGCAAATTTAACGCTCATTTCCCACCAGGAAGAGGAATTAACCAAAGGCTCAGCATGCCGTGCCGGAACCAGATTAGGGCCTGAAGCAATCCTGCGGGTTTGCGACCAGCTCCCAAGAAAGCGATTTGAAGAAAGGAGCTCAGGGGCACTCTAATTCACAAACCTGCAGAGTTATAATTGACAGCTATCGTCCAAAAATATATTGAAGGAAGTCTGCGAAGAGGACTTGTAAGCGGGGCAGAATTGCAGGAAAACGATTTCAGGGGGTAGACTGGAATTGCATTTAAAGCATAGGAAAAGAGGCAGAACGTCGACAATGATGCACTTGGCCAAAAAGGGCGTATGCGTTTTTTCCTGAATATATTCAGGAAAAAACGCATATGCACTTTTTGGCCAATCAAGCAAGCATGTTAAAGAAATCTGCACTACAATGAAGTCTCACTGCCCCCCAGTCAAAAGGGCCATCTGAAAAAAGTGTAAAATCCAGAAATGCAGCACAGGCCATGGAGAACAGGGAGCCTTGTTATGCTGATGGGTGGGATGTAAATTGCCAAGAGCCACTCTGGAGAAGTGTATGGTGTTTCCTGAAACACCTAAAAAACAAAGCAACGGAGCCTACGGCACTTCCACTTATGGTCCTATAGCTTAGGGAAATTAAAATCAAAAACACACAGCCACCCCAAAGTTTCAGACGGCTCTGTTTACAAGAACCTCGTCTACGGTACAAGTTAAATATCCCAGAAAGCGAAAAATGAATAAAGAAGTTGTGGTACGTACGTACAATGGAATATCACTCACCAATGAAATCTATGTCATCTGGCCCGTCGTGGCATAATGAGTGGATTCAGGTACGATGATTCCAAGTGAAATCAGTCACACAGAAAATGAAACATCATAAAATATCACTAATACACGGAATGTAATCTTGGCTACACATGAACTGAATTACAAAACAGAACAGTGTCTCAAATTTAGAAAACCAACTTATGTTTGCTTAAGGGGAAAGGTGAGTTGGGGTGCTGCATAAAACCAGAGATAGAAATTAGCACAGATACCATTCCATACGTCAAATATGTAATATTCGAGACCTCCCGCTTGCTCAACGAAATGGGTTAAACACCCTATATTCAACGCCTAGGAATACACCTGACTAGTAAGAATCTTCAAACCCATGGGTTTATATGTCTCCATAAGAGAATCAAGCGTGTGTACAGCTGCATGAAGGCAGCAGAGAAAATCCGATAAATCCTATTATCAAAATGAAATACAAAAACAAAACACAATGACAGTGAAAGAGAGAGCAATTCTTAAATAATTCATTCAGGGCTTGTGATGCAACCTGGATTTACCTCATCTAAACCCAGAGCTGAGTGAGACATAAGGTTGGACACTTCGGGCTGATAGCATTGGTGAGGTTCGATGAGCAAATGCAGACCATTTGAAGCCATAATACATGGTACACATTCCATGGGTCCCAACTCTCCAGGTTGAAGCGATTCTTCCTTCAGCTAAAACATGCATGGGAAACCCACAGTATGGTGCACCATGTGACCGGGAAACGTTTTCAAATGCATCTCAGGTTTTGTCCCCTTTTACTCGAGTTCACAATTCCAGAACCTTTACTAACACTCTCCCCACTTGGAGAGTCAGGGCCTTTAACCTGCTGTTTGGCACAGTTTGCAATTTCTGCACAAGATGAACAGGAATAGGGAGAACCAATGAGAGACTAGCTGTAGGTGTCTGCACGGGCAAATTTAACACTCATTTCCCACCAGGAAGAGGAATTAACCAAACGCTCAGCATGCCGTGCCGGAACCAGATTAGGGCCTGAAGCAATCCTGCGGGTTTGCGGCCAGCTCACAAGAAAGCGATTTAAAGAAAGGAGCTCAGGGGCACTGTAATTCACAAACCTGCAGAGTTATAAATGACAGCTATCGTCCAAAAATATATTGAAGGAAGGCTGCGAAGAGGACTTGAAAGCGGGGCAGAATTGCAGGAAAACGATTTCAGGGGGTAGACTGGAATTGCATTTAAAGCATAGGAAAAGAGGCAGAACGTCGACAATGATGCACTTGGCAAAAAAGAGCGTATGCGTTTTTTCCTGAATATATTCAGGAAAAAACGCATACGCCCTTTTTGGCCAACCAAGCAAGCATGTTAAAGAAATCTGCACTAAAATGAAGTATCAGTGCCCCCTGGTCAAAAGGGCCATCTGAAAAAAGTGTAAATCCAGAAATGCAGCACAGGCCATGGAGAACAGGGAGCCTTGTTATGCTGATGGGTGGGATGTAAATTGCCAAGAGGCACTCTGGAAAAGTGTATGGTGTTTCCTGAAACACCAAAAAAACAAAGCAACGGAGCCTACGGCACTAGCACTTATGTTCCTATAGCTTAGGGAAATTAAAATCCACAACACACAGCCACCCCAAAGTTTCAGACGGCTCTGTTTACAAGAACCTCGTCTACGGTACAAGTAAAATATCCCAGAAAGCGAAAAATGGATAAAGAAGTTGTGGTACGTACGTACAATTGAATATCACTCACCAAAGAAATCTATGTCATTAGGCCCGTCGTGGCATAATGAGTGGATTCAGGTACGATGATTCTAAGTGAAATAAGTCACACAGAAAATGAAACATCATAAGATATCACTAATACACCGAATGTAATCTTGGCTACACATGAACTGAATTACAAAACAGAACAGGGTCTCAAATTTAGAAAACCAACTTATGTTTGCTTAAGGGGAAAGGTGAGTTGGGGTGCTGCATAAAACCAGAGATAGAAATTAGCACAGGTACGATTCTATACGTCAACTATGTAATAGTCAAGACCTACCCCTTGCTCAACGGAATGGGCTAAACACCCTATATTCAACACCTAGGAATACACCTGACTAGTAAGAATCTTCAAACCCATGGATTTATATGTCTCCATAAGAGAATCAAGCGTGTGTACAGCTGCATGAAGGCAGCAGAGAAAATTCGATAAATCCCATTATCAAAATGAATTACAAAAACAAAACACAATGATAGTGAAATAGAGAGCAATTCTTAGATAATTCATTCAGGGCTTGTGATGCAACCTGGATTTACCTCATCTACACCCAGAGCTGAGTGAGACATAAAGTTGGACACTTCGGGCTGATAGCATTGGTGACTTTCGATGAGCAAATGCAGACCATTTGAAGTCATACTTCATGGTAACCATTCCATGGTCCCAACTCTCCAGGTTTAAGCGATTCTTCCTTCAGCTAAAACATGCATGGGAAACCCACAGGATGGTGCACCGTGTGACCGGGAAACTTTTTCAAATGCATCTCAGTTTTCATCCCCTTTTACTCGGGTTCACAATTCCAGACACTTTACTAACACTCTCCGCACTTGGAGAGTCAGTGCCTTTAACCTGCTGTTTGGCACAGTTTGCAATTTCTGCGCAAGATGAACAGGAATAGGGAGAACCAATGAGAGACTAGCTGTAGGTGTCTGCACGGGAAAATTTAACGCTCATTTCCAACCACGAAGAGGAATTAACCAAAGGCTCAGCATGCCGTGCCGGAACCAGATTAGGGCCTGAAGCAATCCTGCGGGTTTGCGGCCAGCTCACAAGAAAGCGATTTGAAGAAAGGAGCTCCGGGGCACTCTAATTCACAAACCTGCAGAGTTATAAATGACAGCTATCGTCCAAAAATATATTGAAGGAAGGCTGCGAAGAGGACTTGAAAGCGGGGCAGAATTGCAGGAAAACGATTTCAGGGGGTAGACAGGAATTGCATTTAAAGCATAGGAAAAGAGGCAGAACTTCGACAATGATGCACTTGGCCAAAAAGGGCGTATGCGTTTTTTCCTGAATATATTCAGGAAAAAACGCATACGCCCTTTTTGGCCAACCAAGCAAGCATGTTAAAGAAATCTGCACTACAATGAAGTCTCAGTGCCCCCCGGTCAAAAGGGCCATCTGAAAAAAGTGTAAAATCCAGAAATGCAGCACAGGCCATGGAGAAAAGGGAGCCTTGTTATGCTGATGGGTGGGATGTAAATTGCCAAGAGCCACTCTGGAGAAGTGTATGGTGTTTCCTGAAACACCTAAAAAACAAAGCAACGGAGCCTACGGCACTTCCACTTATGGTCCGATAGCTTAGGGAAATTAAAATCAAAAACACACAGCCACCCCAAAGTTTCAGACGGCTCTGTTTACAAGAACCTCGTCTACGGTACAAGTTAAATATCCCAGAAAGCGAAAAATGAATAAAGAAGTTGTGGTACATACGTACAATGGAATATCACTCACCAATGAAATCTATGTCATCTGGCCCGTCGTGGCATAATGAGTGGATTCAGGTACGATGATTCCAAGTGAAATCAGTCACACAGAAAATGAAACATCATAAAATATCACTAATACACGGAATGTAATCTTGGCTACACATGAACTGAATTACAAAACAGAACAGGGTCTCAAATTTAGAAAACCAACTTATGTTTGCTTAAGGGGAAAGGTGAGTTGGGATGCTGCATAAAACCAGAGATAGAAATTAGCACAGATACCATTCCATACGTCAAATATGTAATAGTCAACACCTACCCCTTGCTCAACGAAATGGGCTAAACACCCTATATTCAATGCCTAGGAATACACCTGACAAGAAAGAATCTTCAAACCCATGGATTTATATGTCTCCATAAGAGAATCAAGCGTGTGTTCAGCTGCATGAAGGCAGCAGAGAAAATCTGATAAATCCTATTATCAAAATGAATTACAAAAACAAAACACAATGACAGTGAAATAGAGAGCAATTCTTAAATAATTCATTCAGGGCTTGTGATGCAACCTGGATTTACCTCATCTACAACCAGAGCTGAGTGAGACATAAGGTTGGACACTTCGGGCTGATAGCATTGGTGAGGTTCGATGAGCAAATGCAGACCATTTGAAGTCATACTGCATGGTACCCATTCCATGGGTCCCAACTCTCCAGGTTTAAGCGATTCTTCCTTCAACTAAAACATGCATGGGAAACCCACAGTATGGTGCACCGTGTGACCGGGAAACGTTTTCAAATGCATCTCAGTTTTCCTCCCCTTTTACTCGGATTCACAATTCCAGACCCTTTACTAACACTCTCCCCACTTGGAGAGTCAGTGCCTTTAACCTCCTGTTTGGCACAGTTTGCAATTTCTGCGGAAGATGAACAGGAATAGGGAGAACCAATGAGAGACTAGCTGTAGGTGTCTCCACGGGCAAATTTAACGCTCATTTCCCACCAGGAAGAGGAATTAACCAAAGGCTCAGCATGCAGAGCCGGAAGAAATTTACGGCCTGAAGCAATCCTGCGTGTTTGCGGCCAGCTCACAAGAAAGCGATTTGGAGAAAGGAGCTCAGGGGCACTGTAATTCACAAACCTGCAGAGTTATAAATGACAGCTATCGTCCAAAAATATATTGAAGGAAGGCTGCGAAGAGGACTTGAAAGCGGGGCAGAATTGCAGAAAACCATTTCAGGGCGTAGACAGGAATTGCATTTAAAGCATAGGAAAAGAGGCAGAACGTCGACAATGATGCACTTGGCCAAAAAGGGCATATCCGTTTTTTCCTGAATATATTCAGGAAAAAACGCATACGCCCTTTTTGGCCAACCAAGCAAGTATGTTAAAGAAATCTGCACTACAATGAAGTCTCACTGCCCCCCGGTCAAAAGGGCCATCTGAAAAAAGTGTAAAATCCAGAAATGCAGCACAGGCCATGGAGAACAGGGAGCCTTGTTATGCTGATGGGTGGGATGTAAATTGCCAAGAGCCACTCTGGAGAAGTGTATGGTGTTTCCTGAAACACACAGGATGATACACCATGTGACCGGGAAACGTTTTCAAATGCATCTCAGTTTTCATCCCCTTTTACTCGGGTTCACAATTCCAGACACTTTACTAACACTCTCCGCACTTGGAGAGTCACTGCCTTTAACCTGCTGTTTGGCACAGTTCGCAATTTCTGCGCAAGATGAACAGGAATAGGGAGAACCAATGAGAGACTAGCTGTAGGTGTCTGCACGGGAAAATTTAATGCTCATTTCCAACCACGAAGAGGAATTAACCAAAGGCTCAGCATGCCGTGCCGGAAAAAGATTATGGCCTGAAGCAATCCTGCGGGTTTGGTGCCAGCTCACAAGAAAGCGATTTGAAGAAAGGAGCTCAGGGGCACTGTAATTCACAAACCTGCAGAGTTATAAATGACAGCTATCGTCCAAAAATATATTGAAGGGAGCCTGCGAAGAGGACTTGAAAGCAGGGCAGAATTGCAGGAAAACGATTTCAGGGGGTAGACTGGAATTGCATTTAAAGCATAGGAAAAGAGGCAGAACATCGATAATGATGCACTTGGCCAAAAAGGGCGTATGCGTTTTTTCCTGAATATATTCAGGAAAACACGCATACGCCCTTTTTGGCCAACCAAGCAAGCATGTTAAAGAAATCTGCACTACAATGAAGTCTCACTGCCCCCTTGTCAAAAGGGCCATCTGAAAAAAGTGTAAAATCCAGAAATGCAGCACGGGCCATGGAGAACAGGGGGCCTTGTTATGCTGATGGGTGGGATGTAAATTGCCAAGAGCCACTCTGGAGAAGTGTATGGTGTTTCCTGAAACACCTAAAAAACAAAGCAACGGAGCCTACGGCACTTCCACTTATGCTCCTATAGCTTAGGGAAATTAAAATCAAAAACACACAGCCACCCGAAAGATTCAGACGGCTCTGTTTACAAGAACCTCGTCTACGGTACAAGTAAAATATCCCAGAAAGTGAAAAATGGATAAAGAAGTTGTGGTACGTACGTACAATGGAATATCACTCACCAATGAAATCTATGTCATCTGGCCCGTCGTGGCATAATGAGTGGATTCAGGTACGATGATTCTAAGTGATATAAGTCACACCGAAATTGAAACATCATAAGTTATCACTAATACACCGAATGTAATCTTAGCTACACATGAACTGAATTCCAAAACAGAACAGTGTCTCAAATGTAGAAAACCGACTTATGTTTGCGTAAGGGGAAAGGGGAGTTGGGGTGCTGCATAAAACCAGAGTTAGAAATTAGAACAGATACCATTCCATAAGTCAAATACGTAATAGTCAAGACCTACCACTTGCTCAACGAAATGGGCTAAACACCCTATATTCAACGCCTAGGAATACACCTGACTAGTAAGAATCTTCAAACCCATGGATTTATATGTCTCCATAAGAGAATCAAGCGTGTGTAGATCTGCATGAAGGCAGCAGAGAAAATCCGATAAATCCCATTATCAAAATGAATTACAAAAACAAAACACAATGACAGTGAAATAGAGAGCAATTCTTAAATAATTCATTCAGGGCTTGTGATGCAACTTGGATTTACCTCATCTACACCCAGAGCTGAGTGAGACATAAGGTTGGACAATTCGGGCTCATAGCATTGTTGAGGTTCGATGAGCAAATGCAGACCATTTGAAGTCATACTGCATGGTTCCCATTCCATTGGTCCCAAATCTCCAGGTTTAAGCGATTCTTCCTTCAGCTAAAACATGCATGGGAAACCCACAGTATGGTGCACCGTGTGACCGGGAAACGTTTTCAAATGCATCTCAGTTTTTGTCCCCTTTTACTCGGGTTCACAATTCCAGACCCTTTACTAACACTCTCCCCACTTGGAGAGTCAGGGCCTTTAATCTGCTGTTTGGCACAGTTTGCAATTTCTGCACAAGATGAACATGAATAGGGAGAACCAATGAGAGACTAGCTGTAGGTGTCTGCACGGGCAAATTTAACGCTCATTTCCCACCAGGAAGAGGAATTAACCAAAGGCTCAGCATGCCGTGCCGGAACCAGATTAGGGCCTGAAGCAATCCTGCGGGTTTGCGACCAGCTCACAAGAAAGCGATTTGAAGAAAGGAGCTCAGGGGCACTCTAATTCACAAACCTGCAGAGTTATAAATGACAGCTATCGTCCAAAAATATATTGAAGGAAGGCTGCGAAGAGGACTTGAAAGCGGGACAGAATTGCAGGAAAACGATTTCAGGGGGTAGACTGGAATTGCATTTAAAGCATAGGAATAGAGGCAGAACGTCGACAATGATGCACTTGGCCAAAAAGGGCGTATGCGTTTTTTCCTGAATATATTCAGGAAAAAACGCATACGCCCTTTTTGGCCAATCAAGCAAGCATGTTAAAGAAATCTGCACTACAATGAAGTCTCACTGCCCCCCAGTCAAAAGGGCCATCTGAAAAAAGTGTAAAATCCAGAAATGCAGCACAGGCCATGGAGAACAGGGAGCCTTGTTATGCTGATGGGTGGGATGTAAATTGCCAAGAGCCACTCTGGAGAAGTGTATGGTGTTTCCTGAAACACCTAAAAAACAAAGCAACAGAGCCTACGGCACTTCCACTTATGGTCCTATAGCTTAGGGAAATTAAAATCAAAAACACACAGCCACCCCAAAGTTTCAGACGGCTCTGTTTACAAGAACCTCGTCTACGGTACAAGTTAAATATCCCAGAAAGCAAAAAATGAATAAAGAAGTTGTGGTACGTACGTACAATGGAATATCACTCACCAATGAAATCTATGTCATCTGGCCCGTCGTGGCATAATGAGTGGATTCAGGTACGATGATTCCAAGTGAAATCAGTCACACAGAAAATGAAACATCATAAGATATCACTAATACACGGAATGTAATCTTGGCTACACATGAACTGAATTACAAAACAGAACAGGGTCTCAAATTTAGAAAACCAACTTATGTTTGCTTAAGGGGAAAGGTGAGTTGGGGTGCTGCATAAAACCAGAGATAGAAATTAGCACAGATACCATTCCATACGTCAAATATGTAATAGTCAAGACCTCCCGCTTGCTCAACGAAATGGGTTAAACACCCTATATTCAACGCCTAGGAATACACCTGACTAGTAAGAATCTTGTAACCCATGGATTTATATGTCTCCATAAGAGAAACAAGCATGTGTACAGCTGCATGAAGGAAGCAGAGAAAATCCGATAAATCCTATTATCAAAATGAATTACAAAAACAAAACACAATGACAGTGAAATAGAGAGCAATTCTTAGATAATTCATTCAGGGCTTGTGATGCAACCTGGATTTACCTCATCTAAACCCAGAGCTGAGTGAGACATAAGGTTGGACACTTCGGGCTGATAGCATTGGTGAGGTTCGATGAGCAAATGCAGACCATTTGAAGTCATACTACATGGTACCCATTCCATGGTTCCCAACTCTCCAGGTTGAAGCGATTCTTCCTTCAGCTAAAACATGCATGGGAAACCCACAGTATGGTGCACCGTGTGACCGGGAAACGTTTTCAAATGCATCTCAGTTTTTGTCCCCTTTTACTCGAGTTCACAATTCCAGACCCTTTACTAACACTCTCCCCACTTGGAGAGTCAGGGCCTTTAACCTGCTGTTTGGCACAGTTTGCAATTTCTGCACAAGATGAACAGGAATAGGGAGAACCAATGAGAGACTAGCTGTAGGTGTCTGCACGGGCAAATTTAACGCTCATTTCCCACCAGGAAGAGGAATTAACCAAACGCTCAGCATGCCGTCCCGGAACCAGATTAGGGCCTGAAGCAATCCTGCGGGTTTGCGGGCAGGTCACAAGAAAGCGATTTGAAGAAAGGAGCTCAGGGGCACTGTAATTCACAAACCTGCAGAGTTATAAATGACAGCTATCGTCCAAAAATATATTGAAGGAAGGCTGCGAAGAGGACTTGAAAGCGGGGCAGAATTGCAGGAAAACGATTTCAGGGGGTAGACTGGAATTGCATTTAAAGCATAGGAAAAGAGACAGAACGTCGACAATGATGCACTTGGCCAAAAAGGGCGTATGCGTTTTTTCCTGGGAAAAAACGCATACGCCCTTTTTGGCCAACCAAGCAAGCATGTTAAAGAAATCTGCACTAAAATGAAGTCTCACTGCCCCCTGGTCAAAAGGGCCATCTGAAAAAAGTGTAAAATCCAGAAATGCAGCACAGGCCATGGAGAACAGGGAGCCTTGTTATGCTGATGGGTGGGATGTAAATTGCCAAGAGCCACTCTGGAAAAGTGTATGGTGTTTCCTGAAACACCTAAAAAACAAAGCAACGGAGCCTACGGCACTACCACTTATGGTCCTATAGCTTAGGGAAATTAAAATCCACAACACACAGCCACCCCAAAGTTTCAGACGGCTCTGTTTACAAGAACCTCGTCTACGGTACAAGTTAAATATCCCAGAAAGCGAAAAATGAATAAAGAAGTTGTGGTACGTACGTACAATTGAATATCACTCACCAAAGAAATCTATGTCATCAGGCCCGTCATGGCATAATGAGTGGATTCAGGTACGATGATTCTAAGTGAAATAAGTCACACAGAAAATGAAACATCATAAGATATCACTAATACACCGAATGTAATCTTGGCTACACATGAACTGAATTACAAAACAGAACAGGGTCTCAAATTTAGAAAACCAACTTATGTTTGCTTAAGGGGAAAGGTGAGTTGGGGTGCTGCATAAAACCAGAGATAGAAATTAGCACAGGTACGATTCTATACGTCAACTATGTAATAGTCAAGACCTACCCCTTGCTCAACGAAATGGGCTAAACACCCTATATTCAACACCTAGGAATACACCTGACTAGTAAGAATCTTCAAACTCATGGATTTATATGTCTCCATAAGAGAATCAAGCGTGTGTACAGCTGCATGAAGGCAGCAGAGAAAATCCGATAAATCCCATTATCAAAATGAATTACAAAAACAAAACACAATGACAGTGAAATAGAGATCAATTCTTAGATAATTCATTCAGGGCTTGTGATGCAACCTGGATTTACCTCATCTACACCCAGAGCTGAGTGAGACATAAAGTTGGACACTTCGGGCTGATAGCTTTGGTGAGGTTCGATGAGCAAATGCAGACCATTTGAAGTCATACTGCATGGTACCCATTCCATGGTCCCAACTCTCCAGGTTTAAGCGATTCTTCCTTCAGCTAAAACATGCATGGGAAACCCACAGTATGGTGCACCGTGTGACCGGGAAACGTTTTCAAATGCATCTCAGTTTTCATCCCCTTTTACTCGGGTTCACAATTCCAGACACTTTACTAACACTCTCCGCACTTGGAGAGTCAGTGCCTTTAACCTGCTGTTTGGCACAGTTTGCAATTTCTGCGCAAGATGAACAGGAATAGGGAGAACCAATGAGAGACTAGCTGTAGGTGTCTGCACGGGAAAATTTAACGCTCATTTCCAACCACGAAGAGGAATTAACCAAAGGCTCAGCATGCCGTGCCGGAACCAGATTAGGGCCTGAAGCAATCCTGCGGGTTTGCGGCCAGCTCACAAGAAAGCGATTTGAAGAAAGGAGCTCCGGGGCACTCTAATTCACAAACCTGCAGAGTTATAAATGACAGCTATCGTCCAAAAATATATTGAAGGAAGGCTGCGAAGAGGACTTGAAAGCGGGGCAGAATTGCAGGAAAACGATTTCAGGGGGTAGACAGGAATTGCATTTAAAGCATAGGAAAAGAGGCAGAACTTCGACAATGATGCACTTGGCCAAAAAGGGCGTATGCGTTTTTTCCTGAATATATTCAGGAAAAAACGCATACGCCCTTTTTGGCCAACCAAGCAAGCATGTTAAAGAAATCTGCACTACAATGAAGTCTCAGTGCCCCCCGGTCAAAAGGGCCATCTGAAAAAAGTGTAAAATCCAGAAATGCAGCACAGGCCATGGAGAACAGGGAGCCTTGTTATGCTGATGGGTGGGATGTAAATTGCCAAGAGCCACTCTGGAGAAGTGTATGGTGTTTCCTGAAACACCTAAAAAACAAAGCAACGGAGCCTACGGCACTTCCACTTATGGTCCGATAGCTTAGGGAAATTAAAATCAAAAACACACAGCCACCCCAAAGTTTCAGACGGCTCTGTTTACAAGAACCTCGTCTACGGTACAAGTTAAATATCCCAGAAAGCGAAAAATGAATAAAGAAGTTGTGGTACATACGTACAATGGAATATCACTCACCAATGAAATCTATGTCATCTGGCCCGTCGTGGCATAATGAGTGGATTCAGGTACGATGATTCCAAGTGAAATCAGTCACACAGAAAATGAAACATCATAAAATATCACTAATACACGGAATGTAATCTTGGCTACACATGAACTGAATTACAAAACAGAACAGGGTCTCAAATTTAGAAAACCAACTTATGTTTGCTTAAGGGGAAAGGTGAGTTGGGATGCTGCATAAAACCAGAGATAGAAATTAGCACAGATACCATTCCATACGTCAAATATGTAATAGTCAACACCTACCCCTTTCTCAACGAAATGGGCTAAACACCCTATATTCAATGCCTAGGAATACACCTGACAAGAAAGAATCTTCAAACCCATGGATTTATATGTCTCCATAAGAGAATCAAGCGTGTGTTCAGCTGCATGAAGGCAGCAGAGAAAATCTGATAAATCCTATTATCAAAATGAATTACAAAAACAAAACACAATGACAGTGAAATAGAGAGCAATTCTTAAATAATTCATTCAGGGCTTGTGATGCAACCTGGATTTACCTCATCTACAACCAGAGCTGAGTGAGACATAAGGTTGGACACTTCGGGCTGATAGCATTGGTGAGGTTCGATGAGCAAATGCAGACCATTTGAAGTCATACTGCATGGTACCCATTCCATGGGTCCCAACTCTCCAGGTTTAAGCGATTCTTCCTTCAACTAAAACATGCATGGGAAACCCACAGTATGGTGCACCGTGTGACCGGGAAACGTTTTCAAATGCATCTCAGTTTTCCTCCCCTTTTACTCGGATTCACAATTCCAGACACTTTACTAACACTCTCCCCACTTGGAGAGTCAGTGCCTTTAACCTCCTGTTTGGCACAGTTTGCAATTTCTGCGCAAGATGAACAGGAATAGGGAGAACCAATGAGAGACTAGCTGTAGGTGTCTCCACGGGCAAATTTAACGCTCATTTCCCACCAGGAAGAGGAATTAACCAAAGGCTCAGCATGCCGAGCCGGAAGAAATTTACGGCCTGAAGCAATCCTGCGTGTTTGCGGCCAGCTCACAAGAAAGCGATTTGGAGAAAGGAGCTCAGGGGCACTGTAATTCACAAACCTGCAGAGTTATAAATGACAGCTATCGTCCAAAAATATATTGAAGGAAGGCTGCGAAGAGGACTTGAAAGCGGGGCAGAATTGCAGAAAACCATTTCAGGGGGTAGACAAGAATTGCATTTAAAGCATAGGAAAAGAGGCAGAACGTCGACAATGATGCACTTGGCCAAAAAGGGCATATGCGTTTTTTCCTGAATATATTCAGGAAAAAACGCATACGCCCTTTTTGGCCAACCAAGCAAGTATGTTAAAGAAATGTGCACTACAATGAAGTCTCACTGCCCCCCGGTCAAAAGGGCCATCTGAAAAAAGTGTAAAATCCAGAAATGCAGCACAGGCCATGGAGAACAGGGAGCCTTGTTATGCTGATGGGTGGGATGTAAATTGCCAAGAGCCACTCTGGAGAAGTGTATGGTGTTTCCTGAAACACACAGGATGATACACCATGTGACCGGGAAACGTTTTCAAATGCATCTCAGTTTTCATCCCCTTTTACTCGGGTTCACAATTCCAGACACTTTACTAACACTCTCCGCACTTGGAGAGTCACTGCCTTTAACCTGCTGTTTGGCACAGTTCGCAATTTCTGCGCAAGATGAACAGGAATAGGGAGAACCAATGAGAGACTAGCTGTAGGTGTCTGCACGGGAAAATTTAATGCTCATTTCCAACCACGAAGAGGAATTAACCAAAGGCTCAGCATGCCGTGCCGGAAAAAGATTATGGCCTGAAGCAATCCTGCGGGTTTGGTGCCAGCTCACAAGAAAGCGATTTGAAGAAAGGAGCTCAGGGGCACTGTAATTCACAAACCTGCAGAGTTATAAATGACAGCTATCGTCCAAAAATATATTGAAGGGAGCCTGCGAAGAGGACTTGAAAGCAGGGCAGAATTGCAGGAAAACGATTTCAGGGGGTAGACTGGAATTGCATTTAAAGCATAGGAAAAGAGGCAGAACATCGATAATGATGCACTTGGCCAAAAAGGGCGTATGCGTTTTTTCCTGAATATATTCAGGAAAACACGCATACGCCCTTTTTGGCCAACCAAGCAAGCATGTTAAAGAAATCTGCACTACAATGAAGTCTCACTGCCCCCTTGTCAAAAGGGCCATCTGAAAAAAGTGTAAAATCCAGAAATGCAGCACGGGCCATGGAGAACAGGGGGCCTTGTTATGCTGATGGGTGGGATGTAAATTGCCAAGAGCCACTCTGGAGAAGTGTATGGTGTTTCCTGAAACACCTAAAAAACAAAGCAACGGAGCCTACGGCACTTCCACTTATGGTCCTATAGCTTAGGGAAATTAAAATCAAAAACACACAGCCACCCCAAAGTTTCAGACGGCTCTGTTTACAAAACCTCGTCTACGGTACAAGTTAAATATCCCAGAAAGCGAAAAATGGATAAAGAAGTTGTGGTACGTACGTACAATGGAATATCACTCACCAATGAAATCTATGTCATCTGGCCCGTCGTGGCATAATGAGTGGATTCAGGTACGATGATTCTAAGAGAAATAAGTCACACAGAAAATGAAACATCATAAGATATCACTAATACACGGAATATACTTTTGGTTACACATGAACTGAATTACAAAACAGAACAGGGTCTCAAATTTAGAAAACCAACTTATGTTTGCTTAAGGGGAAAGGTGAGTTGGGGTGCTGCATAAAACCAGAGATAGAAATTAGCACAGATACCATTCCATATGTCAAATATGTAATAGTCAAGACCTACCCCTTGCTCAACGAAATGGGCTAAACACCCTATATTCAACGCCTAGGAATACACCTGACTAGAAAGAATCTTCAAACCCATGGATTTATATGTCTCCATAAGAGAATCAAGCGTGTGTACAGCTGCATGAAGGCAGCAGAGAAAATCCGATAAATCCTATTATCAAAATGAATTACAAAAACAAAACACAATGACAGTGAAATAGAGAGCAATTCTTAAATAATTCATTCAGGGCTTGTGATGCAACTTGGATTTACCTCATCTACACCGAGAGCTGAGTGAGACATAAGGTTGAAACTTCGGGCTGATAGCATTGTTGAGGTTCGATGAGCAAATGCAGACCATTTGAAGTCATACTGCATGGTACCCATTCCATGGGTCCCAAATCTCCAGGTTTAAGCGATTCTTCCTTCAGCTAAAACATGCATGGGAAACCCACAGTATGGTGCACCGTGTGACCGGGAAACGTTTTCAAATGCATCTCAGTTTTTGTCCCCTTTTACTCGGGTTCACAATTCCAGACCCTTTACTAACACTCTCCCCACTTGGAGAGTCAGGGCCTTTAACCTGCTGTTTGGCACAGTTTGCAATTTCTGCACAAGATGAACAGGAATAGGGAGTACCAATGAGAAACTAGCTGTAGGTGTCTGCATGGGCAAATTTAACGCGCATTTCCCAACAGGAAGAGGAATTAACCAAAAGCTCAGCATGCCGTGCCGGAACCAGATTAGGGCCTGAAGCAATCCTGCGGGTTTGCGGCCAGCTCACAAGAAAGCGATTTGAAGAAAGGAGCTCAGGGGCACTGTAATTCACAAACCTGCAGAGTTATAAATGACAGCTATCGTCCAAAAATATATTGAAGGAAGGCTGCGAAGAGGACTTGAAAGCGGGGCAGAATTGCAGGAAAATGATTTCAGGGGGTAGACTGGAATTGCATTTAAAGCATAGGAAAAGAGGCAGAACGTCGACAATGATGCACTTGGCCAAAAAGGGCGTATGCGTTTTTTCCTGAATATATTCAGGAAAACACGCATACGCCCTTTTTGGCCAATCAAGCAAGCATGTTAAAGAAATCTGCACTACAATGAAGTCTCACTGCCCCCCAGTCAAAAGGGCTATCTGAAAAAAGTGTAAAATCCAGAAATGCAGCACAGGCCATGGAGAACAGGGAGCCTTGTTATGCTGATCGGTGGGACGTAAATTGCCAAGAGCCACTCTGGAGAAGTGTATGGTGTTTCCTGAAACACCTAAAAAACAAAGCAACGGAGCCTACGGCACTTCCACTTATGGTTCTATAGCTTAGGGAAATTAAAATCAAAAACACACAGCCACCCCAAAGTTTCAGACGACTCTGTTTACAAGAACCTCGTCTACGGTACAAGTTAAATATCCCAGAAAGCGAAAAATGAATAAAGAAGTTGTGGTACGTACGTACAATGGAATATCACTCACCAATGAAATCTATGTCATCTGGCCCGTCGTGGCATAATGAGTGGATTCAGGTACGATGATTCTAAGTGAAATCAGTCACACAGAAAATGAAACATCATAAGATATCACTAATACACGGAATGTAATCTTGGCTACACATGAACTGAATTACAAAACAGAACAGGGTCTCAAATTTAGAAAACCAACTTATGTTTGCTTAAGGGGAAAGGTGAGTTGGGGTGCTGCATAAAACCAGAGATAGAAATTAGCACAGATACCATTCCATACGTCAAATATGTAATAGTCGAGACCTACCGCTTGCTCAACGAAATGGGCTAAACACCCTATATTCAACGCCTAGGAATACACCTGACTAGTAAGAATCTACAAACCCATGGATTTATATGTCTCCATAAGAGAATCAAGCGTGTGTACAGCTGCATGAAGGCAGCAGAGAAAATCCGATAAATCCTATTATCAAAATGAATTACAAAAACAAAACACAATGACAGTGAAATAGAGAGCATTTCTTAAATAATTCATTCAGGGCTTGTGATGCAACCTGGATTTACCTAATCTAAACCCAGAGCTGAGTGAGACATAAGGCTGCACACTTCGGGCTGATAGCATTGGTGAGGTTCGATGAGCAAATGCAGACCATTTGAAGTCATAATACATGGTACACATTCCATGGGTCCCAACTCTCCAGGTTGAAGCGATTCTTCCTTCAGCTAAAACATGCATGGGAAACCCACAGTATGGTGCACCGTGTGACCGGGAAACGTTTTCAAATGCATCTCAGTTTTTGTCCCCTTTTACTGGGGTTCACAATTCCAGACCCTTTACTAACACTCTCCCCACTTGGAGAGTCAGGGCCTTTAATCTGCTGTTTGGCACAGTTTGCAATTTCTGCACAAGATGAACATGAATAGGGAGAACCAATGAGAGACTAGCTGTAGGTGTCTGCACGGGCAAATTTAACGCTCATTTCCCACCAGGAAGAGGAATTAACCAAAGGCTCAGCATGCCGTGCCGGAACCAGATTAGGGCCTGAAGCAATCCTGCGGGTTTGCGACCAGCTCACAAGAAAGCGATTTGAAGAAAGGAGCTCAGGGGCACTCTAATTCACAAACCTGCAGAGTTATAAATGACAGCTATCGTCCAAAAATATATTGAAGGAAGGCTGCGAAGAGGACTTGAAAGCGGGGCAGAATTGCAGGAAAACGATTTCAGGGGGTAGACTGGAATTGCATTTAAAGCATAGGAATAGAGGCAGAACGTCGACAATGATGCACTTGGCCAAAAAGGGCGTATGCGTTTTTTCCTGAATATATTCAGGAAAAAACGCATACGCCCTTTTTGGCCAATCAAGCAAGCATGTTAAAGAAATCTGCACTACAATGAAGTCTCACTGCCCCCCAGTCAAAAGGGCCATCTGAAAAAAGTGTAAAATCCAGAAATGCAGCACAGGCCATGGAGAACAGGGAGCCTTGTTATGCTGATGGGTGGGATGTAAATTGCCAAGAGCCACTCTGGAGAAGTGTATGGTGTTTCCTGAAACACCTAAAAAACAAAGCAACAGAGCCTACGGCACTTCCACTTATGGTCCTATAGCTTAGGGAAATTAAAATCAAAAACACACAGCCACCCCAAAGTTTCAGACGGCTCTGTTTCCAAGAACCTCGTCTACGGTACAAGTTAAATATCCCAGAAAGCAAAAAATGAATAAAGAAGTTGTGGTACGTACGTACAATGGAATATCACTCACCAATGAAATCTATGTCATCTGGCCCGTCGTGGCATAATGAGTGGATTCAGGTACGATGATTCCAAGTGAAATCAGTCACACAGAAAATGAAACATCATAAGATATCACTAATACACGGAATGTAATCTTGGCTACACATGAACTGAATTACAAAACAGAACAGGGTCTCAAATTTAGAAAACCAACTTATGTTTGCTTAAGGGGAAAGGTGAGTTGGGGTGCTGCATAAAACCAGAGATAGAAATTAGCACAGATACCATTCCATACGTCAAATATGTAATAGTCAAGACCTCCCGCTTGCTCAACGAAATGGGTTAAACACCCTATATTCAACGCCTAGGAATACACCTGACTAGTAAGAATCTTGTAACCCATGGATTTATATGTCTCCATAAGAGAAACAAGCATGTGTACAGCTGCATGAAGGCAGCAGAGAAAATCCGATAAATCCTATTATCAAAATGAATTACAAAAACAAAACACAATGACAGTGAAATAGAGAGCAATTCTTAGATAATTCATTCAGGGCTTGTGATGCAACCTGGATTTACCTCATCTAAACCCAGAGCTGAGTGAGACATAAGGTTGGACACTTCGGGCTGATAGCATTGGTGAGGTTCGATGAGCAAATGCAGACCATTTGAAGTCATACTACATGGTACCCATTCCATGGTTCCCAACTCTCCAGGTTGAAGCGATTCTTCCTTCAGCTAAAACATGCATGGGAAACCCACAGTATGGTGCACCGTGTGACCGGGAAACGTTTTCAAATGCATCTCAGTTTTTGTCCCCTTTTACTCGAGTTCACAATTCCAGACCCTTTACTAACACTCTCCCCACTTGGAGAGTCAGGGCCTTTAACCTGCTGTTTGGCACAGTTTGCAATTTCTGCACAAGATGAACAGGAATAGGGAGAACCAATGAGAGACTAGCTGTAGGTGTCTGCACGGGCAAATTTAACGCTCATTTCCCACCAGGAAGAGGAATTAACCAAACGCTCAGCATGCCGTCCCGGAACCAGATTAGGGCCTGAAGCAATCCTGCGGGTTTGCGGGCAGGTCACAAGAAAGCGATTTGAAGAAAGGAGCTCAGGGGCACTGTAATTCACAAACCTGCAGAGTTATAAATGACAGCTATCGTCCAAAAATATATTGAAGGAAGGCTGCGAAGAGGACTTGAAAGCGGGGCAGAATTGCAGGAAAACGATTTCAGGGGGTAGACTGGAATTGCATTTAAAGCATAGGAAAAGAGACAGAACGTCGACAATGATGCACTTGGCCAAAAAGGGCGTATGCGTTTTTTCCTGGGAAAAAACGCATACGCCCTTTTTGGCCAACCAAGCAAGCATGTTAAAGAAATCTGCACTAAAATGAAGTCTCACTGCCCCCTGGTCAAAAGGGCCATCTGAAAAAAGTGTAAAATCCAGAAATGCAGCACAGGCCATGGAGAACAGGGAGCCTTGTTATGCTGATGGGTGGGATGTAAATTGCCAAGAGCCACTCTGGAAAAGTGTATGGTGTTTCCTGAAACACCTAAAAAACAAAGCAACGGAGCCTACGGCACTACCACTTATGGTCCTATAGCTTAGGGAAATTAAAATCCACAACACACAGCCACCCCAAAGTTTCAGACGGCTCTGTTTACAAGAACCTCGTCTACGGTACAAGTTAAATATCCCAGAAAGCGAAAAATGGATAAAGAAGTTGTGGTACGTACGTACAATTGAATATCACTCACCAAAGAAATCTATGTCATCAGGCCCGTCATGGCATAATGAGTGGATTCAGGTACGATGATTCTAAGTGAAATAAGTCACACAGAAAATGAAACATCATAAGATATCACTAATACACCGAATGTAATCTTGGCTACACATGAACTGAATTACAAAACAGAACAGGGTCTCAAATTTAGAAAACCAACTTATGTTTGCTTAAGGGGAAAGGTGAGTTGGGGTGCTGCATAAAACCAGAGATAGAAATTAGCACAGGTACGATTCTATACGTCAACTATGTAATAGTCAAGACCTACCCCTTGCTCAACGAAATGGGCTAAACACCCTATATTCAACACCTAGGAATACACCTGACTAGTAAGAATCTTCAAACTCATGGATTTATATGTCTCCATAAGAGAATCAAGCGTGTGTACAGCTGCATGAAGGCAGCAGAGAAAATCCGATAAATCCCATTATCAAAATGAATTACAAAAACAAAACACAATGACAGTGAAATAGAGAGCAATTCTTAGATAATTCATTCAGGGCTTGTGATGCAACCTGGATTTACCTCATCTACACCCAGAGCTGAGTGAGACATAAAGTTGGACACTTCGGGCTGATAGCTTTGGTGAGGTTCGATGAGCAAATGCAGACCATTTGAAGTCATACTGCATGGTACCCATTCCATGGTCCCAACTCTCCAGGTTTAAGCGATTCTTCCTTCAGCTAAAACATGCATGGGAAACCCACAGTATGGTGCACCGTGTGACCGGGAAACGTTTTCAAATGCATCTCAGTTTTCATCCCCTTTTACTCGGGTTCACAATTCCAGACACTTTACTAACACTCTCCCCACTTGGAGAGTCAGTGCCTTTAACCTGCTGTTTGGCACAGTTTGCAATTTCTGCGCAAGATGAACAGGAATAGGGAGAACCAATGAGAGACTAGCTGTAGGTGTCTGCACGGGAAAATTTAACGCTCATTTCCAACCACGAAGAGGAATTAACCAAAGGCTCAGCATGCCGTGCCGGAACCAGATTAGGGCCTGAAGCAATCCTGCGGGTTTGCGGCCAGCTCACAAGAAAGCGATTTGAAGAAAGGAGCTCCGGGGCACTCTAATTCACAAACCTGCAGAGTTATAAATGACAGCTATCGTCCAAAAATATATTGAAGGAAGGCTGCGAAGAGGACTTGAAAGCGGGGCAGAATTGCAGGAAAACGATTTCAGGGGGTAGACAGGAATTGCATTTAAAGCATAGGAAAAGAGGCAGAACTTCGACAATGATGCACTTGGCCAAAAAGGGCGTATGCGTTTTTTCCTGAATATATTCAGGAAAAAACGCATACGCCCTTTTTGGCCAACCAAGCAAGCATGTTAAAGAAATCTGCACTACAATGAAGTCTCAGTGCCCCCCGGTCAAAAGGGCCATCTGAAAAAAGTGTAAAATCCAGAAATGCAGCACAGGCCATGGAGAACAGGGAGCCTTGTTATGCTGATGGGTGGGATGTAAATTGCCAAGAGCCACTCTGGAGAAGTGTATGGTGTTTCCTGAAACACCTAAAAAACAAAGCAACGGAGCCTACGGCACTTCCACTTATGGTCCGATAGCTTAGGGAAATTAAAATCAAAAACACACAGCCACCCCAAAGTTTCAGACGGCTCTGTTTACAAGAACCTCGTCTACGGTACAAGTTAAATATCCCAGAAAGCGAAAAATGAATAAAGAAGTTGTGGTACATACGTACAATGGAATATCACTCACCAATGAAATCTATGTCATCTGGCCCGTCGTGGCATAATGAGTGGATTCAGGTACGATGATTCCAAGTGAAATCAGTCACACAGAAAATGAAACATCATAAAATATCACTAATACACGGAATGTAATCTTGGCTACACATGAACTGAATTACAAAACAGAACAGGGTCTCAAATTTAGAAAACCAACTTATGTTTGCTTAAGGGGAAAGGTGAGTTGGGATGCTGCATAAAACCAGAGATAGAAATTAGCACAGATACCATTCCATACGTCAAATATGTAATAGTCAACACCTAACCCTTGCTCAACGAAATGGGCTAAACACCCTATATTCAATGCCTAGGAATACACCTGACAAGAAAGAATCTTCAAACCCATGGATTTATATGTCTCCATAAGAGAATCAAGCGTGTGTTCAGCTGCATGAAGGCAGCAGAGAAAATCTGATAAATCCTATTATCAAAATGAATTACAAAAACAAAACACAATGACAGTGAAATAGAGAGCAATTCTTAAATAATTCATTCAGGGCTTGTGATGCAACCTGGATTTACCTCATCTACAACCAGAGCTGAGTGAGACATAAGGTTGGACACTTCGGGCTGATAGCATTGGTGAGGTTCGATGAGCAAATGCAGACCATTTGAAGTCATACTGCATGGTACCCATTCCATGGGTCCCAACTCTCCAGGTTTAAGCGATTCTCCCTTCAACTAAAACATGCATGGGAAACCCACAGTATGGTGCACCGTGTGACCGGGAAACGTTTTCAAATGCATCTCAGTTTTCCTCCCCTTTTACTCGGATTCACAATTCCAGACCCTTTACTAACACTCTCCCCACTTGGAAAGTCAGTGCCTTTAACCTCCTGTTTGGCACAGTTTGCAATTTCTGCGGAAGATGAACAGGAATAGGGAGAACCAATGAGAGACTAGCTGTAGGTGTCTCCACGGGCAAATTTAACGCTCATTTCCCACCAGGAAGAGGAATTAACCAAAGGCTCAGCATGCCGAGCCGGAAGAAATTTACGGCCTG
Organism: Delphinapterus leucas; assembly: GCF_059928025.1. NCBI lineage: Eukaryota > Metazoa > Chordata > Mammalia > Artiodactyla > Monodontidae > Delphinapterus > Delphinapterus leucas. Next base: position 1,440,916 of record NW_028322260.1, read on the forward strand.
AAGCAATCCTGCGTGTTTGCGGCCAGCTCACAAGAAAGCGATTTGGAGAAAGGAGCTCAGGGGCACTGTAATTCACAAACCTGCAGAGTTATAAATGACAGCTATCGTCCAAAAATATATTGAAGGAAGGCTGCGAAGAGGACTTGAAAGCAGGGCAGAATTGCAGAAAACCATTTCAGGGGGTAGACAGGAATTGCATTTAAAGCATAGGAAAAGAGGCAGAACGTCGACAATGATGCACTTGGCCAAAAAGGGCATATGCGTTTTTTCCTGAATATATTCAGGAAAAAACGCATACGCCCTTTTTGGCCAACCAAGCAAGTATGTTAAAGAAATCTGCACTACAATGAAGTCTCACTGCCCCCCGGTCAAAAGGGCCATCTGAAAAAAGTGTAAAATCCAGAAATGCAGCACAGGCCATGGAGAACAGGGAGCCTTGTTATGCTGATGGGTGGGATGTAAATTGCCAAGAGCCACTCTGGAGAAGTGTATGGTGTTTCCTGAAACACACAGGATGATACACCATGTGACCGGGAAACGTTTTCAAATGCATCTCAGTTTTCATCCCCTTTTACTCGGGTTCACAATTCCAGACACTTTACTAACACTCTCCGCACTTGGAGAGTCACTCCTTTAACCTGCTGTTTGGCACAGTTCGCAATTTCTGCGCAAGATGAACAGGAATAGGGAGAACCAATGAGAGACTAGCTGTAGGTGTCTGCACGGGAAAATTTAATGCTCATTTCCAACCACGAAGAGGAATTAACCAAAGGCTCAGCATGCCGTGCCGGAAAAAGATTATGGCCTGAAGCAATCCTGCGGGTTTGGTGCCAGCTCACAAGAAAGCGATTTGAAGAAAGGAGCTCAGGGGCACTGTAATTCACAAACCTGCAGAGTTATAAATGACAGCTATCGTCCAAAAATATATTGAAGGGAGCCTGCGAAGAGGACTTGAAAGCAGGGCAGAATTGCAGGAAAACGATTTCAGGGGGTAGACTGGAATTGCATTTAAAGCATAGGAAAAGAGGCAGAACATCGATAATGATGCACTTGGCCAAAAAGGGCGTATGCGTTTTTTCCTGAATATATTCAGGAAAACACGCATACGCCCTTTTTGGCCAACCAAGCAAGCATGTTAAAGAAATCTGCACTACAATGAAGTCTCACTGCCCCCTTGTCAAAAGGGCCATCAGAAAAAAGTGTAAAATCCAGAAATGCAGCACGGGCCATGGAGAACAGGGGGCCTTGTTATGCTGATGGGTGGGATGTAAATTGCCAAGAGCCACTCTGGAGAAGTGTATGGTGTTTCCTGAAACACCTAAAAAACAAAGCAACGGAGCCTACGGCACTTCCACTTATGGTCCTATAGCTTAGGGAAATTAAAATCAAAAACACACAGCCACCCCAAAGTTTCAGACGGCTCTGTTTACAAAACCTCGTCTACGGTACAAGTTAAATATCCCAGAAAGCGAAAAATGGATAAAGAAGTTGTGGTACGTACGTACAATGGAATATCACTCACCAATGAAATCTATGTCATCTGGCCCGTCGTGGCATAATGAGTGGATTCAGGTACGATGATTCTAAGAGAAATAAGTCACACAGAAAATGAAACATCATAAGATATCACTAATACACGGAATATACTTTTGGTTACACATGAACTGAATTACAAAACAGAACAGGGTCTCAAATTTAGAAAACCAACTTATGTTTGCTTAAGGGGAAAGGTGAGTTGGGGTGCTGCATAAAACCAGAGATAGAAATTAGCACAGATACCATTCCATATGTCAAATATGTAATAGTCAAGACCTACCCCTTGCTCAACGAAATGGGCTAAACACCCTATATTCAACGCCTAGGAATACACCTGACTAGAAAGAATCTTCAAACCCATGGATTTATATGTCTCCATAAGAGAATCAAGCGTGTGTACAGCTGCATGAAGGCAGCAGAGAAAATCCGATAAATCCTATTATCAAAATGAATTACAAAAACAAAACACAATGACAGTGAAATAGAGAGCAATTCTTAAATAATTCATTCAGGGCTTGTGATGCAACTTGGATTTACCTCATCTACACCGAGAGCTGAGTGAGACATAAGGTTGAAACTTCGGGCTGATAGCATTGTTGAGGTTCGATGAGCAAATGCAGACCATTTGAAGTCATACTGCATGGTACCCATTCCATGGGTCCCAAATCTCCAGGTTAAAGCGATTCTTCCTTCAGCTAAAACATGCATGGGAAACCCACAGTATGGTGCACCGTGTGACCGGGAAACATTTTCAAATGCATCTCAGTTTTTGTCCCCTTTTACTCGGGTTCACAATTCCAGACCCTTTACTAACACTCTCCCCACTTGGAGAGTCAGGGCCTTTAACCTGCTGTTTGGCACAGTTTGCAATTTCTGCACAAGATGAACAGGAATAGGGAGTACCAATGAGAAACTAGCTGTAGGTGTCTGCATGGGCAAATTTAACGCGCATTTCCCAACAGGAAGAGGAATTAACCAAAAGCTCAGCATGCCGTGCAGGAACAAGATTAGGGCCTGAAGCAATCCTGCGGGTTTGCGGCCAGCTCACAAGAAAGCGATTTGAAGAAAGGAGCTCCGGGGCACTGTAATTCACAAACCTGCAGAGTTATAAATGACAGCTATCGTCCAAAAATATATTGAAGGAAGGCTGCGAAGAGGACTTGAAAGCGGGGCAGAATTGCAGGAAAATGATTTCAGGGGGTAGACTGGAATTGCATTTAAAGCATAGGAAAAGAGGCAGAACGTCGACAATGATGCACTTGGCCAAAAAGGGCGTATGCGTTTTTTCCTGAATATATTCAGGAAAAAACGCATACGCCCTTTTTGGCCAATCAAGCAAGCATGTTAAAGAAATCTGCACTACAATGAAGTCTCACTGCCCCCCAGTCAAAAGGGCTATCTGAAAAAAGTGTAAAATCCAGAAATGCAGCACAGGCCATGGAGAACAGGGAGCCTTGTTATGCTGATCGGTGGGACGTAAATTGCCAAGAGCCACTCTGGAGAAGTGTATGGTGTTTCCTGAAACACCTAAAAAACAAAGCAACGGAGCCTACGGCACTTCCACTTATGGTTCTATAGCTTAGGGAAATTAAAATCAAAAACACACAGCCACCCCAAAGTTTCAGACGACTCTGTTTACAAGAACCTCGTCTACGGTACAAGTTAAATATCCCAGAAAGCGAAAAATGAATAAAGAAGTTGTGGTACGTACGTACAATGGAATATCACTCACCAATGAAATCTATGTCATCTGGCCCGTCGTGGCATAATGAGTGGATTCAGGTACGATGATTCTAAGTGAAATCAGTCACACAGAAAATGAAACATCATAAGATATCACTAATACACGGAATGTAATCTTGGCTACACATGAACTGAATTACAAAACAGAACAGGGTCTCAAATTTAGAAAACCAACTTATGTTTGCTTAAGGGGAAAGGTGAGTTGGGGTGCTGCATAAAACCAGAGATAGAAATTAGCACAGATACCATTCCATACGTCAAATATGTAATAGTCGAGACCTACCGCTTGCTCAACGAAATGGGCTAAACACCCTATATTCAACGCCTAGGAATACACCTGACTAGTAAGAATCTACAAACCCATGGATTTATATGTCTCCATAAGAGAATCAAGCGTGTGTACAGCTGCATGAAGGCAGCAGAGAAAATCCGATAAATCCTATTATCAAAATGAATTACAAAAACAAAACACAATGACAGTGAAATAGAGAGCATTTCTTAAATAATTCATTCAGGGCTTGTGATGCAACCTGGATTTACCTAATCTAAACCCAGAGCTGAGTGAGACATAAGGCTGCACACTTCGGGCTGATAGCATTGGTGAGGTTCGATGAGCAAATGCAGACCATTTGAAGTCATAATACATGGTACACATTCCATGGGTCCCAACTCTCCAGGTTGAAGCGATTCTTCCTTCAGCTAAAACATGCATGGGAAACCCACAGTATGGTGCACCGTGTGACCGGGAAACGTTTTCAAATGCATCTCAGTTTTCGTCCCCTTTTACTCGAGTTCGCAATTCCAGACCCTTTACTAACACTCTCCCCACTTGGAGAGTCAGTGCCTATAACCTGCTGTTTGGCACAATTTGCAATTTCTGCGCAAGATGAACAGGAATAGGGAGAACCAATGAGAGACTAGCTGTAGGTGTCTGCACGGGAAAATTTAACGCTCATTTCCAACCAGGAAGAGGAATTAACCAAACGCTCAGCATGCCGTGCTGGAACCAGATTAGGGCCTGAAGCAATCCTGCGGGTTTGCGGCCAGCTCACAAGAAAGCGATTTGAAGAAAGGAGCTCAGGGGCACTGTAATTCACAAACCTGCAGAGTTATAAATGACAGCTATCGTCCAAAAATATATTGAAGGAAGGCTGCGAAGAGGACTTGAAAGCGGGGCAGAATTGCAGAAAACCATTTCAGGGGGTAGACAGGAATTGCATTTAAAGCATAGGAAAAGAGGCAGAACGTCGACAATGATGCACTTGGCCAAAAAGTGCGTATGCGTTTTTTCCTTAATATATTCAGGAAAAAACGCATACGCCCTTTTTGGCCAACCAAGCAAGTATGTTAAAGAAATCTGCACTACAATGAAGTCTCACTGCCCCCAGGTCAAAAGGGCCATCTGAAAAAAGTGTAAAATCCAGAAATGCAGCACAGGCCATGGAGAACAGGGAGCCTTGTTATGCTGATGGGTGGGATGTAAATTGCCAAGAGCCACTCTGGAGAAGTGTATGGTGTTTCCTGAAACACCTAAAAAACAAAGCAACGGAGCCTACGGCACTTCCACTTATGCTCCTATAGCTTAGGGAAATTAAAATCAAAAACACACAGCCACCCGAAAGTTTCAGACGGCTCTGTTTACAAGAACCTCGTCTACGGTACAAGTAAAATATCCCAGAAAGTGAAAAATGGATAAAGAAGTTGTGGTACGTACGTACAATGGAATATCACTCACCAATGAAATCTATGTCATCTGGCCCGTCGTGGCATAATGAGTGGATTCAGGTACGATGATTCTAAGTGATATAAGTCACACCGAAATTGAAACATCATAAGTTATCACTAATACACCGAATGTAATCTTAGCTACACATGAACTGAATTCCAAAACAGAACAGTGTCTCAAATTTAGAAAACCGACTTATGTTTGCGTAAGGGGAAAGGTGAGTTGGGGTGCTGCATAAAACCAGAGTTAGAAATTAGAACAGATACCATTCCATAAGTCAAATACGTAATAGTCAAGACCTACCACTTGCTCAACGAAATGGGCTAAACACCCTATATTCAACGCCTAGGAATACACCTGACTAGTAAGAATCTTCAAACCCATGGATTTATATGTCTCCATAAGAGAATCAAGCGTGTGTAGATCTGCATGAAGGCAGCAGAGAAAATCCGATAAATCCCATTATCAAAATGAATTACAAAAACAAAACACAATGACAGTGAAATAGAGAGCAATTCTTAAATAATTCATTCAGGGCTTGTGATGCAACTTGGATTTACCTCATCTACACCCAGAGCTGAGTGAGACATAAGGTTGGACAATTCGGGCTCATAGCATTGTTGAGGTTCGATGAGCAAATGCAGACCATTTGAAGTCATACTGCATGGTTCCCATTCCATTGGTCCCAAATCTCCAGGTTTAAGCGATTCTTCCTTCAGCTAAAACATGCATGGGAAACCCACAGTATGGTGCACCGTGTGACTGGGAAACGTTTTCAAATGCATCTCAGTTTTTGTCCCCTTTTACTCGGGTTCACAATTCCAGACCCTTTACTAACACTCTCCCCACTTGGAGAGTCAGGGCCTTTAATCTGCTGTTTGGCACAGTTTGCAATTTCTGCACAAGATGAACATGAATAGGGAGAACCAATGAGAGACTAGCTGTAGGTGTCTGCACGGGCAAATTTAACGCTCATTTCCCACCAGGAAGAGGAATTAACCAAAGGCTCAGCATGCCGTGCCGGAACCAGATTAGGGCCTGAAGCAATCCTGCGGGTTTGCGACCAGCTCACAAGAAAGCGATTTGAAGAAAGGAGCTCAGGGGCACTCTAATTCACAAACCTGCAGAGTTATAAATGACAGCTATCGTCCAAAAATATATTGAAGGAAGGCTGCGAAGAGGACTTGAAAGCGGGGCAGAATTGCAGGAAAACGATTTCAGGGGGTAGACTGGAATTGCATTTAAAGCATAGGAATAGAGGCAGAACGTCGACAATGATGCACTTGGCCAAAAAGGGCGTATGCGTTTTTTCCTGAATATATTCAGGAAAAAACGCATACGCCCTTTTTGGCCAATCAAGCAAGCATGTTAAAGAAATCTGCACTACAATGAAGTCTCACTGCCCCCCAGTCAAAAGGGCCATCTGAAAAAAGTGTAAAATCCAGAAATGCAGCACAGGCCATGGAGAACAGGGAGCCTTGTTATGCTGATGGGTGGGATGTAAATTGCCAAGAGCCACTCTGGAGAAGTGTATGGTGTTTCCTGAAACACCTAAAAAACAAAGCAACAGAGCCTACGGCACTTCCACTTATGGTCCTATAGCTTAGGGAAATTAAAATCAAAAACACACAGCCACCCCAAAGTTTCAGACGGCTCTGTTTACAAGAACCTCGTCTACGGTACAAGTTAAATATCCCAGAAAGCAAAAAATGAATAAAGAAGTTGTGGTACGTACGTACAATGGAATATCACTCACCAATGAAATCTATGTCATCTGGCCCGTCGTGGCATAATGAGTGGATTCAGGTACGATGATTCCAAGTGAAATCAGTCACACAGAAAATGAAACATCATAAGATATCACTAATACACGGAATGTAATCTTGGCTACACATGAACTGAATTACAAAACAGAACAGGGTCTCAAATTTAGAAAACCAACTTATGTTTGCTTAAGGGGAAAGGTGAGTTGGGGTGCTGCATAAAACCAGAGATAGAAATTAGCACAGATACCATTCCATACGTCAAATATGTAATAGTCAAGACCTCCCGCTTGCTCAACGAAATGGGTTAAACACCCTATATTCAACGCCTAGGAATACACCTGACTAGTAAGAATCTTGTAACCCATGGATTTATATGTCTCCATAAGAGAAACAAGCATGTGTACAGCTGCATGAAGGCAGCAGAGAAAATCCGATAAATCCTATTATCAAAATGAATTACAAAAACAAAACACAATGACAGAGAAATAGAGAGCAATTCTTAGATAATTCATTCAGGGCTTGTGATGCAACCTGGATTTACCTCATCTAAACCCAGAGCTGAGTGAGACATAAGGTTGGACACTTCGGGCTGATAGCATTGGTGAGGTTCGATGAGCAAATGCAGACCATTTGAAGTCATACTACATGGTACCCATTCCATGGGTCCCAACTCTCCAGGTTTAAGCGATTCTTCCTTCAGCTAAAACATGCATGGGAAACCCACAGTATGGTGCACCGTGTGACCGGGAAACGTTTTCAAATGCATCTCAGTTTTTGTCCCCTTTTACTCGAGTTCACAATTCCAGACCCTTTACTAACACTCTCCCCACTTGGAGAGTCAGTGCCTATAACCTGCTGTTTGGCACAATTTGCAATTTCTGCGCAAGATGAACAGGAATAGGGAGAACCAATGAGAGACTAGCTGTAGGTGTCTGCACGGGCAAATTTAACGCTCATTTCCCACCAGGAAGAGGAATTAACCAAACGCTCAGCATGCCGTCCCGGAACCAGATTAGGGCCTGAAGCAATCCTGCGGGTTTGCGGGCAGGTCACAAGAAAGCGATTTGAAGAAAGGAGCTCAGGGGCACTGTAATTCACAAACCTGCAGAGTTATAAATGACAGCTATCGTCCAAAAATATATTGAAGGAAGGCTGCGAAGAGGACTTGAAAGCGGGGCAGAATTGCAGGAAAATGATTTCAGGGGGTAGACTGGAATTGCATTTAAAGCATAGGAAAAGAGGCAGAACGTCGACAATGATGCACTTGGCCAAAAAGGGCGTATGCGTTTTTTCCTGAATATATTCAGGAAAAAACGCATACGCCCTTTTTGGCCAATCAAGCAAGCATGTTAAAGAAATCTGCACTACAATGAAGTCTCACTGCCCCCCAGTCAAAAGGGCTATCTGAAAAAAGTGTAAAATCCAGAAATGCAGCACAGGCCATGGAGAACAGGGAGCCTTGTTATGCTGATCGGTGGGACGTAAATTGCCAAGAGCCACTCTGGAGAAGTGTATGGTGTTTCCTGAAACACCTAAAAAACAAAGCAACGGAGCCTACGGCACTTCCACTTATGGTTCTATAGCTTAGGGAAATTAAAATCAAAAACACACAGCCACCCCAAAGTTTCAGACGACTCTGTTTACAAGAACCTCGTCTACGGTACAAGTTAAATATCCCAGAAAGCGAAAAATGAATAAAGAAGTTGTGGTACGTACGTACAATGGAATATCACTCACCAATGAAATCTATGTCATCTGGCCCGTCGTGGCATAATGAGTGGATTCAGGTACGATGATTCTAAGTGAAATCAGTCACACAGAAAATGAAACATCATAAGATATCACTAATACACGGAATGTAATCTTGGCTACACATGAACTGAATTACAAAACAGAACAGGGTCTCAAATTTAGAAAACCAACTTATGTTTGCTTAAGGGGAAAGGTGAGTTGGGGTGCTGCATAAAACCAGAGATAGAAATTAGCACAGATACCATTCCATACGTCAAATATGTAATAGTCGAGACCTACCGCTTGCTCAACGAAATGGGCTAAACACCCTATATTCAACGCCTAGGAATACACCTGACTAGTAAGAATCTTCAAACCCATGGATTTATATGTCTCCATAAGAGAATCAAGCGTGTGTAGATCTGCATGAAGGCAGCAGAGAAAATCCGATAAATCCCATTATCAAAATGAATTACAAAAACAAAACACAATGACAGTGAAATAGAGAGCAATTCTTAAATAATTCATTCAGGGCTTGTGATGCAACTTGGATTTACCTCATCTACACCCAGAGCTGAGTGAGACATAAGGTTGGACAATTCGGGCTCATAGCATTGTTGAGGTTCGATGAGCAAATGCAGACCATTTGAAGTCATACTGCATGGTTCCCATTCCATTGGTCCCAAATCTCCAGGTTTAAGCGATTCTTCCTTCAGCTAAAACATGCATGGGAAACCCACAGTATGGTGCACCGTGTGACTGGGAAACGTTTTCAAATGCATCTCAGTTTTTGTCCCCTTTTACTCGGGTTCACAATTCCAGACCCTTTACTAACACTCTCCCCACTTGGAGAGTCAGGGCCTTTAATCTGCTGTTTGGCACAGTTTGCAATTTCTGCACAAGATGAACATGAATAGGGAGAACCAATGAGAGACTAGCTGTAGGTGTCTGCACGGGCAAATTTAACGCTCATTTCCCACCAGGAAGAGGAATTAACCAAAGGCTCAGCATGCCGTGCCGGAACCAGATTAGGGCCTGAAGCAATCCTGCGGGTTTGCGACCAGCTCACAAGAAAGCGATTTGAAGAAAGGAGCTCAGGGGCACTCTAATTCACAAACCTGCAGAGTTATAAATGACAGCTATCGTCCAAAAATATATTGAAGGAAGGCTGCGAAGAGGACTTGAAAGCGGGGCAGAATTGCAGGAAAACGATTTCAGGGGGTAGACTGGAATTGCATTTAAAGCATAGGAATAGAGGCAGAACGTCGACAATGATGCACTTGGCCAAAAAGGGCGTATGCGTTTTTTCCTGAATATATTCAGGAAAAAACGCATACGCCCTTTTTGGCCAATCAAGCAAGCATGTTAAAGAAATCTGCACTACAATGAAGTCTCACTGCCCCCCAGTCAAAAGGGCCATCTGAAAAAAGTGTAAAATCCAGAAATGCAGCACAGGCCATGGAGAACAGGGAGCCTTGTTATGCTGATGGGTGGGATGTAAATTGCCAAGAGCCACTCTGGAGAAGTGTATGGTGTTTCCTGAAACACCTAAAAAACAAAGCAACAGAGCCTACGGCACTTCCACTTATGGTCCTATAGCTTAGGGAAATTAAAATCAAAAACACACAGCCACCCCAAAGTTTCAGACGGCTCTGTTTACAAGAACCTCGTCTACGGTACAAGTTAAATATCCCAGAAAGCAAAAAATGAATAAAGAAGTTGTGGTACGTACGTACAATGGAATATCACTCACCAATGAAATCTATGTCATCTGGCCCGTCGTGGCATAATGAGTGGATTCAGGTACGATGATTCCAAGTGAAATCAGTCACACAGAGAATGAAACATCATAAGATATCACTAATACAAGGAATGTAATCTTGGCTACACATGAACTGAATTACAAAACAGAACAGGGTCTCAAATTTAGAAAACCAACTTATGTTTGCTTAAGGGGAAAGGTGAGTTGGGGTGCTGCATAAAACCAGAGATAGAAATTAGCACAGATACCATTCCATACGTCAAATATGTAATAGTCAAGACCTCCCGCTTGCTCAACGAAATGGGTTAAACACCCTATATTCAACGCCTAGGAATACACCTGACTAGTAAGAATCTTGTAACCCATGGATTTATATGTCTCCATAAGAGAAACAAGCATGTGTACAGCTGCATGAAGGCAGCAGAGAAAATCCGATAAATCCTATTATCAAAATGAATTACAAAAACAAAACACAATGACAGAGAAATAGAGAGCAATTCTTAGATAATTCATTCAGGGCTTGTGATGCAACCTGGATTTACCTCATCTAAACCCAGAGCTGAGTGAGACATAAGGTTGGACACTTCGGGCTGATAGCATTGGTGAGGTTCGATGAGCAAATGCAGACCATTTGAAGTCATACTACATGGTACCCATTCCATGGTTCCCAACTCTCCAGGTTGAAGCGATTCTTCCTTCAGCTAAAACATGCATGGGAAACCCACAGTATGGTGCACCGTGTGACCGGGAAACGTTTTCAAATGCATCTCAGTTTTTGTCCCCTTTTACTCGAGTTCACAATTCCAGACCCTTTACTAACACTCTCCCCACTTGGAGAGTCAGGGCCTTTAACCTGCTGTTTGGCACAGTTTGCAATTTCTGCACAAGATGAACAGGAATAGGGAGAACCAATGAGAGACTAGCTGTAGGTGTCTGCACGGGCAAATTTAACGCTCATTTCCCACCAGGAAGAGGAATTAACCAAACGCTCAGCATGCCGTCCCGGAACCAGATTAGGGCCTGAAGCAATCCTGCGGGTTTGCGGGCAGGTCACAAGAAAGCGATTTGAAGAAAGGAGCTCAGGGGCACTGTAATTCACAAACCTGCAGAGTTATAAATGACAGCTATCGTCCAAAAATATATTGAAGGAAGGCTGCGAAGAGGACTTGAAAGCGGGGCAGAATTGCAGGAAAATGATTTCAGGGGGTAGACTGGAATTGCATTTAAAGCATAGGAAAAGAGGCAGAACGTCGACAATGATGCACTTGGCCAAAAAGGGCGTATGCGTTTTTTCCTGAATATATTCAGGAAAAAACGCATACGCCCTTTTTGGCCAATCAAGCAAGCATGTTAAAGAAATCTGCACTACAATGAAGTCTCACTGCCCCCCAGTCAAAAGGGCTATCTGAAAAAAGTGTAAAATCCAGAAATGCAGCACAGGCCATAGAGAACAGGGAGCCTTGTTATGCTGATCGGTGGGACGTAAATTGCCAAGAGCCACTCTGGAGAAGTGTATGGTGTTTCCTGAAACACCTAAAAAACAAAGCAACGGAGCCTACGGCACTTCCACTTATGGTTCTATAGCTTAGGGAAATTAAAATCAAAAACACACAGCCACCCCAAAGTTTCAGACGACTCTGTTTACAAGAACCTCGTCTACGGTACATGTTAAATATCCCAGAAAGCGAAAAATGAATAAAGAAGTTGTGGTACGTACGTACAATGGAATATCACTCACCAATGAAATCTATGTCATCTGGCCCGTCGTGGCATAATGAGTGGATTCAGGTACGATGATTCTAAGTGAAATCAGTCACACAGAAAATGAAACATCATAAGATATCACTAATACACGGAATGTAATCTTGGCTACACATGAACTGAATTACAAAACAGAACAGGGTCTCAAATTTAGAAAACCGCTACACATGAACTGAATTACAAAACAGAACAGGGTCTCAAATTTAGAAAACCAACTTATGTTTGCTTAAGGGGAAAGGTGAGTTGGGGTGCTGCATAAAACCAGAGATAGAAATTAGCACAGATACCATTCCATACGTCAAATATGTAATAGTCGAGACCTACCGCTTGCTCAACGAAATGGGCTAAACACCCTATATTCAACGCCTAGGAATACACCTGACTAGTAAGAATCTTCAAACCCATGGATTTATATGTCTCCATAAGAGAATCAAGCGTGTGTAGATCTGCATGAAGGCAGCAGAGAAAATCCGATAAATCCCATTATCAAAATGAATTACAAAAACAAAACACAATGACAGTGAAATAGAGAGCAATTCTTAAATAATTCATTCAGGGCTTGTGATGCAACTTGGATTTACCTCATCTACACCCAGAGCTGAGTGAGACATAAGGTTGGACAATTCGGGCTCATAGCATTGTTGAGGTTCGAAGAGCAAATGCAGACCATTTGAAGTCATACTGCATGGTTCCCATTCCATTGGTCCCAAATCTCCAGGTTTAAGCGATTCTTCCTTCAGCTAAAACATGCATGGGAAACCCACAGTATGGTGCACCGTGTGACTGGGAAACGTTTTCAAATGCATCTCAGTTTTTGTCCCCTTTTACTCGGGTTCACAATTCCAGACCCTTTACTAACACTCTCCCCACTTGGAGAGTCAGGGCCTTTAATCTGCTGTTTAGCACAGTTTGCAATTTCTGCACAAGATGAACATGAATAGGGAGAACCAATGAGAGACTAGCTGTAGGTGTCTGCACGGGCAAATTTAACGCTCATTTCCCACCAGGAAGAGGAATTAACCAAAGGCTCAGCATGCCGTGCCGGAACCAGATTAGGGCCTGAAACAATCCTGCGGGTTTGCGACCAGCTCACAAGAAAGCGATTTGAAGAAAGGAGCTCAGGGGCACTCTAATTCACAAACCTGCAGAGTTATAAATGACAGCTATCGTCCAAAAATATATTGAAGGAAGGCTGCGAAGAGGACTTGAAAGCGGGGCAGAATTGCAGGAAAACGATTTCAGGGGGTAGACTGGAATTGCATTTAAAGCATAGGAATAGAGGCAGAACGTCGACAATGATGCACTTGGCCAAAAAGGGCGTATGCGTTTTTTCCTGAATATATTCAGGAAAAAACGCATACGCCCTTTTTGGCCAATCAAGCAAGCATGTTAAAGAAATCTGCACTACAATGAAGTCTCACTGCCCCCCAGTCAAAAGGGCCATCTGAAAAAAGTGTAAAATCCAGAAATGCAGCACAGGCCATGGAGAACAGGGAGCCTTGTTATGCTGATGGGTGGGATGTAAATTGCCAAGAGCCACTCTGGAGAAGTGTATGGTGTTTCCTGAAACACCTAAAAAACAAAGCAACAGAGCCTACGGCACTTCCACTTATGGTCCTATAGCTTAGGGAAATTAAAATCAAAAACACACAGCCACCCCAAAGTTTCAGACGGCTCTGTTTCCAAGAACCTCGTCTACGGTACAAGTTAAATATCCCAGAAAGCAAAAAATGAATAAAGAAGTTGTGGTACGTACGTACAATGGAATATCACTCACCAATGAAATCTATGTCATCTGGCCCGTCGTGGCATAATGAGTGGATTCAGGTACGATGATTCCAAGTGAAATCAGTCACACAGAAAATGAAACATCATAAGATATCACTAATACAAGGAATGTAATCTTGGCTACACATGAACTGAATTACAAAACAGAACAGGGTCTCAAATTTAGAAAACCAACTTATGTTTGCTTAAGGGGAAAGGTGAGTTGGGGTGCTGCATAAAACCAGAGATAGAAATTAGCACAGATACCATTCCATACGTCAAATATGTAATAGTCAAGACCTCCCGCTTGCTCAACGAAATGGGTTAAACACCCTATATTCAACGCCTAGGAATACACCTGACTAGTAAGAATCTTGTAACCCATGGATTTATATGTCTCCATAAGAGAAACAAGCATGTGTACAGCTGCATGAAGGCAGCAGAGAAAATCCGATAAATCCTATTATCAAAATGAATTACAAAAACAAAACACAATGACAGAGAAATAGAGAGCAATTCTTAGATAATTCATTCAGGGCGTGTGATGCAACCTGGATTTACCTCATCTAAACCCAGAGCTGAGTGAGACATAAGGTTGGACACTTCGGGCTGATAGCATTGGTGAGGTTCGATGAGCAAATGCAGACCATTTGAAGTCATACTGCATGGTACCCATTCCATGGTCCCAAATCTCCAGGTTGAAGCGATTCTTCCTTCAGCTAAAACATGCATGGGAAACCCACAGTATGGTGCACCGTGTGACCGGGAAACGTTTTCAAATGCATCTCAGTTTTTGTCCCCTTTTACTCGAGTTCACAATTCCAGACCCTTTACTAACACTCTCCCCACTTGGAGAGTCAGGGCCTTTAACCTGCTGTTTGGCACAGTTTGCAATTTCTGCACAAGATGAACAGGAATAGGGAGAACCAATGAGAGACTAGCTGTAGGTGTCTGCACGGGCAAATTTAACGCTCATTTCCCACCAGGAAGAGGAATTAACCAAACGCTCAGCATGCCGTCCCAGAACAAGATTAGGGCCTGAAGCAATCCTGCGGGTTTGCGGGCAGGTCACAAGAAAGCGATTTGAAGAAAGGAGCTCAGGGGCACTGTAATTCACAAACCTGCAGAGTTATAAATGACAGCTATCGTCCAAAAATATATTGAAGGAAGGCTGCGAAGAGGACTTGAAAGCGGGGCAGAATTGCAGGAAAATGATTTCAGGGGGTAGACTGGAATTGCATTTAAAGCATAGGAAAAGAGGCAGAACGTCGACAATGATGCACTTGGCCAAAAAGGGCGTATGCGTTTTTTCCTGAATATATTCAGGAAAAAACGCATACGCCCTTTTTGGCCAATCAAGCAAGCATGTTAAAGAAATCTGCACTACAATGAAGTCTCACTGCCCCCCAGTCAAAAGGGCTATCTGAAAAAAGTGTAAAATCCAGAAATGCAGCACAGGCCATGGAGAACAGGGAGCCTTGTTATGCTGATCGGTGGGACGTAAATTGCCAAGAGCCACTCTGGAGAAGTGTATGGTGTTTCCTGAAACACCTAAAAAACAAAGCAACGGAGCCTACGGCACTTCCACTTATGGTTCTATAGCTTAGGGAAATTAAAATCAAAAACACACAGCCACCCCAAAGTTTCAGACGACTCTGTTTACAAGAACCTCGTCTACGGTACAAGTTAAATATCCCAGAAAGCGAAAAATGAATAAAGAAGTTGTGGTACGTACGTACAATGGAATATCACTCACCAATGAAATCTATGTCATCTGGCCCGTCGTGGCATAATGAGTGGATTCAGGTAGGATGATTCTAAGTGAAATCAGTCACACAGAAAATGAAACATCATAAGATATCACTAATACACGGAATGTAATCTTGGCTACACATGAACTGAATTACAAAACAGAACAGGGTCTCAAATTTAGAAAACCAACTTATGTTTGCTTAAGGGGAAAGGTGAGTTGGGGTGCTGCATAAAACCAGAGATAGAAATTAGCACAGATACCATTCCATACGTCAAATATGTAATAGTCGAGACCTACCGCTTGCTCAACGAAATGGGCTAAACACCCTATATTCAACGCCTAGGAATACACCTGACTAGTAAGAATCTACAAACCCATGGATTTATATGTCTCCATAAGAGAATCAAGCGTGTGTACAGCTGCATGAAGGCAGCAGAGAAAATCCGATAAATCCTATTATCAAAATGAATTACAAAAACAAAACACAATGACAGTGAAATAGAGAGCATTTCTTAAATAATTCATTCAGGGCTTGTGATGCAACCTGGATTTACCTAATCTAAACCCAGAGCTGAGTGAGACATAAGGCTGCACACTTCGGGCTGATAGCATTGGTGAGGTTCGATGAGCAAATGCAGACCATTTGAAGTCATAATACATGGTACACATTCCATGGGTCCCAACTCTCCAGGTTGAAGCGATTCTTCCTTCAGCTAAAACATGCATGGGAAACCCACAGTATGGTGCACCGTGTGACCGGGAAACGTTTTCAAATGCATCTCAGTTTTCGTCCCCTTTTACTCGAGTTCGCAATTCCAGACCCTTTACTAACACTCTCCCCACTTGGAGAGTCAGTGCCTATAACCTGCTGTTTGGCACAATTTGCAATTTCTGCGCAAGATGAACAGGAATAGGGAGAACCAATGAGAGACTAGCTGTAGGTGTCTGCACGGGCAAATTTAACGCTCATTTCCAACCAGGAAGAGGAATTAACCAAACGCTCAGCATGCCGTGCCGGAACCAGATTAGGGCCTGAAGCAATCCTGCGGGTTTGCGGCCAGCTCACAAGAAAGCGATTTGAAGAAAGGAGCTCAGGGGCACTGTAATTCACAAACCTGCAGAGTTATAAATGACAGCTATCGTCCAAAAATATATTGAAGGAAGGCTGCGAAGAGGACTTGAAAGCGGGGCAGAATTGCAGAAAACCATTTCAGGGGGTAGACAGGAATTGCATTTAAAGCATAGGAAAAGAGGCAGAACGTCGACAATGATGCACTTGGCCAAAAAGGGCATATGCGTTTTTTCCTGAATATATTCAGGAAAAAACGCATACGCCCTTTTTGGCCAACCAAGCAAGTATGTTAAAGAAATGTGCACTACAATGAAGTCTCACTGCCCCCCGGTCAAAAGGGCCATCTGAAAAAAGTGTAAAATCCAGAAATGCAGCACAGGCCATGGAGAACAGGGAGCCTTGTTATGCTGATGGGTGGGATGTAAATTGCCAAGAGCCACTCTGGAGAAGTGTATGGTGTTTCCTGAAACACCTAAAAAACAAAGCAACGGAGCCTACGGCACTTCCACTTATGCTCCTATAGCTTAGGGAAATTAAAATCAAAAACACACAGCCACCCGAAAGTTTCAGACGGCTCTGTTTACAAGAACCTCGTCTACGGTACAAGTAAAGTATCCCAGAAAGTGAAAAATGGATAAAGAAGTTGTGGTACGTACGTACAATGGAATATCACTCACCAATGAAATCTATGTCATCTGGCTCGTCGTGGCATAATGAGTGGATTCAGGTACGATGATTCTAAGTGATATAAGTCACACCGAAATTGAAACATCATAAGTTATCACTAATACACCGAATGTAATCTTAGCTACACATGAACTGAATTCCAAAACAGAACAGTGTCTCAAATGTAGAAAACCGACTTATGTTTGCGTAAGGGGAAAGGTGAGTTGGG
The DNA here is from genome assembly GCF_059928025.1 of Delphinapterus leucas. NCBI lineage: Eukaryota > Metazoa > Chordata > Mammalia > Artiodactyla > Monodontidae > Delphinapterus > Delphinapterus leucas. Next base: position 1,458,428 of record NW_028322260.1, read on the forward strand.
GTGCTGCATAAAACCAGAGTTAGAAATTAGAACAGATACCATTCCATAAGTCAAATACGTAATAGTCAAGACCTACCACTTGCTCAACGAAATGGGCTAAACACCCTATATTCAACGCCTAGGAATACACCTGACTAGTAAGAATCTTCAAACCCATGGATTTATATGTCTCCATAAGAGAATCAAGCGTGTGTAGATCTGCATGAAGGCAGCAGAGAAAATCCGATAAATCCCATTATCAAAATGAATTACAAAAACAAAACACAATGACAGTGAAATAGAGAGCAATTCTTAAATAATTCATTCAGGGCTTGTGATGCAACTTGGATTTACCTCATCTACACCCAGAGCTGAGTGAGACATAAGGTTGGACAATTCGGGCTCATAGCATTGTTGAGGTTCGATGAGCAAATGCAGACCATTTGAAGTCATACTGCATGGTTCCCATTCCATTGGTCCCAAATCTCCAGGTTTAAGCGATTCTTCCTTCAGCTAAAACATGCATGGGAAACCCACAGTATGGTGCACCGTGTGACTGGGAAACGTTTTCAAATGCATCTCAGTTTTTGTCCCCTTTTACTCGGGTTCACAATTCCAGACCCTTTACTAACACTCTCCCCACTTGGAGAGTCAGGGCCTTTAATCTGCTGTTTGGCACAGTTTGCAATTTCTGCACAAGATGAACATGAATAGGGAGAACCAATGAGAGACTAGCTGTAGGTGTCTGCACGGGCAAATTTAACGCTCATTTCCCACCAGGAAGAGGAATTAACCAAAGGCTCAGCATGCCGTGCCGGAACCAGATTAGGGCCTGAAGCAATCCTGCGGGTTTGCGACCAGCTCACAAGAAAGCGATTTGAGAAAGGAGCTCAGGGGCACTCTAATTCACAAACCTGCAGAGTTATAAATGACAGCTATCGTCCAAAAATATATTGAAGGAAGGCTGCGAAGAGGACTTGAAAGCGGGGCAGAATTGCAGGAAAACGATTTCAGGGGGTAGACTGGAATTGCATTTAAAGCATAGGAATAGAGGCAGAACGTCGACAATGATGCACTTGGCCAAAAAGGGCGTATGCGTTTTTTCCTGAATATATTCAGGAAAAAACGCATACGCCCTTTTTGGCCAATCAAGCAAGCATGTTAAAGAAATCTGCACTACAATGAAGTCTCACTGCCCCCCAGTCAAAAGGGCCATCTGAAAAAAGTGTAAAATCCAGAAATGCAGCACAGGCCATGGAGAACAGGGAGCCTTGTTATGCTGATGGGTGGGATGTAAATTGCCAAGAGCCACTCTGGAGAAGTGTATGGTGTTTCCTGAAACACCTAAAAAACAAAGCAACAGAGCCTACGGCACTTCCACTTATGGTCCTATAGCTTAGGGAAATTAAAATCAAAAACACACAGCCACCCCAAAGTTTCAGACGGCTCTGTTTATAAGAACCTCGTCTACGGTACAAGTTAAATATCCCAGAAAGCAAAAAATGAATAAAGAAGTTGTGGTACGTACGTACAATGGAATATCACTCACCAATGAAATCTATGTCATCTGGCCCGTCGTGGCATAATGAGTGGATTCAGGTACGATGATTCCAAGTGAAATCAGTCACACAGAAAATGAAACATCATAAGATATCACTAATACACGGAATGTAATCTTGGCTACACATGAACTGAATTACAAAACAGAACAGGGTCTCAAATTTAGAAAACCAACTTATGTTTGCTTAAGGGGAAAGGTGAGTTGGGGTGCTGCATAAAACCAGAGATAGAAATTAGCACAGGTACGATTCTATACGTCAACTATGTAATAGTCAAGACCTACCCCTTGCTCAACGAAATGGGCTAAACACCCTATATTCAACACCTAGGAATACACCTGACTAGTAAGAATCTTCAAACTCATGGATTTATATGTCTCCATAAGAGAATCAAGCGTGTGTAGATCTGCATGAAGGCAGCAGAGAAAATCCGATAAATCCCATTATCAAAATGAATTACAAAAACAAAACACAATGACAGTGAAATAGAGAGCAATTCTTAGATAATTCATTCAGGGCTTGTGATGCAACCTGGATTTACCTCATCTACACCCAGAGCTGAGTGAGACATAAAGTTGGACACTTCGGGCTGATAGCTTTGGTGAGGTTCGATGAGCAAATGCAGACCATTTGAAGTCATACTGCATGGTACCCATTCCATGGTCCCAACTCTCCAGGTTTAAGCGATTCTTCCTGCAGCTAAAACATGCATGGGAAACCCACAGTATGGTGCACCGTGTGACCGGGAAACGTTTTCAAATGCATCTCAGTTTTCATCCCCTTTTACTCGGGTTCACAATTCCAGACACTTTACTAACACTCTCCGCACTTGGAGAGTCAGTGCCTTTAACCTGCTGTTTGGCACAGTTCGCAATTTCTGCGCAAGATGAACAGGAATAGGGAGAACCAATGAGAGACTAGCTGTAGGTGTCTGCACGGGAAAATTTAATGCTCATTTCCAACCACGAAGAGGAATTAACCAAAGGCTCAGCATGCCGTGCCGGAAAAAGATTATGGCCTGAAGCAATCCTGCGGGTTTGGTGCCAGCTCACAAGAAAGCGATTTGAAGAAAGGAGCTCAGGGGCACTGTAATTCACAAACCTGCAGAGTTATAAATGACAGCTATCGTCCAAAAATATATTGAAGGGAGCCTGCGAAGAGGACTTGAAAGCAGGGCAGAATTGCAGGAAAACGATTTCAGGGGGTAGACTGGAATTGCATTTAAAGCATAGGAAAAGAGGCAGAACGTTGACAATGATGCACTTGGCCAAAAAGGGCGTATGCGTTTTTTCCTGAATATATTCAGGAAAACACGCATACGCCCTTTTTGGCCAACCAAGCAAGCATGTTAAAGAAATCTGCACTACAATGAAGTCTCACTGCCCCCTTGTCAAAAGGGCCATCTGAAAAAATTGTAAAATCCAGAAATGCAGCACAGGCCATGGAGAACAGGGGGCCTTGTTATGCTGATGGGTGGGATGTAAATTGCCAAGAGCCACTCTGGAGAAGTGTATGGTGTTTCCTGAAACACCTAAAACACAAAGCAACGGAGCCTACGGCACTTCCACTTATGGTCCTATAGCTTAGGGAAATTAAAATCAAAAACACACAGCAACCCCAAAGTTTCAGACGGCTCTGTTTACAAGAACCTCGTCTACGGTACAAGTTAAATATCCCAGAAAGCGAAAAATGGATAAAGAAGTTGTGGTACGTACGTACAATGGAATATCACTCACCAACGAAATCTATGTCATCTGGCCCGTCGTGGCATAATGAGTGGATTCAGGTACGATGATTCTAAGAGAAATAAGTCACACAGAAAATGAAACATCATAAGATATCTCTAATACACCGAATGTAATCTTGGCTACACATGAACTGAATTACAAAACAGAACAGTGCCTCAAATTTAGAAAACCAACTTATGTTTGCTTAAGGGGAAAGGTGAGTTGGGGTGCTGCATAAAACCAGAGATAGAAATTAGCACAGATACCATTCCATACGTCAAATATGTAATAGTCAAGACCTACGCCTTGCTCAACGAAATGGGCTAAACACCCTATATTCAACGCCTAGGAATACACCTGACTAGTAAGAATCTTCAAACACATGGATTTATATGTCTCCATAAGAGAATCAAGCGTGTGTACAGCTGCATGAAGGCAGCAGAGAAAATCCGATAAATCCCATTATCAAAATGAATTACAAAAACAAAACACAATGACAGTGAAATAGAGAGCAATTCTTAAATAATTCATTCAGGGCTTGTGATGCAACCTGGATTTACCTCATCTAAACCCAGAGCAGAGTGAGACATAAGGTTGGACACTTCGGGCTGATAGCATTGGTGAGGTTCGATGAGCAAATGCAGACCATTTGAAGTCATACTACATGGTACCCATTCCATGGGTCCCAACTCTCCAGGTTTAAGCGATTCTACCTTCAGCTAAAACATGCATGGGAAACCCACAGTATGGTGCACCGTGTGACCGGGAAACGTTTTCAAATGCATCTCAGTTTTCGTCCCCTTTTACTCGGGTGCACAATTCCAGACCCTTTACTAACACTCTCCCCACTTGGAGAGTCAGTGCCTTTAACCTGCTCTTTGGCACAGTTTGCAATTTCTGCGCAAGATGAACAGGAATAGGGAGAACCAATGAGAGACTAGCTGTAGGTGTCTGCACGGGAAAATTTAACGCTCATTTCCCACCAGGAAGAGGAATTAACCAAACGCTCAGCATGCCGTGCCGGAACCAGATTAGGGCCTGAAGCAATCCTGCGGGTTTGCGGCCAGCTCACAAGAAAGCGATTTGAAGAAAGGAGCTCTGGGGCACTCTAATTCAAAGCCTGCAGAGTTATAAATGACAGCTATCGTCCAAAAATATATTGAAGGAAGGCTGCGAAGAGGACTTGAAAGCGGGGCAGAATTGCAAGAAAACGATTTCAGGGGGTAGACTGGAATTGCATTTAAAGCATAGGAAAAGAGGCAGAACGTCGACAATGATGCACTTGGCCAAAGGGAGTATGCGTTTTTTCCTGAATATATTCAGGAAAAAACGCATACGCCCTTTTTGGCCAACCAAGCAAGCATGTTAAAGAAATCTGCACTACAATGAAGTCTCACTGCCCCCCGGTCAAAAGGGCCATCTGAAAATGTGTAAAATCCAGAAATGCAGCACAGGCCATGGAGAACAGGGAGCCTTGTTATGCTGATGGGTGGGATGTAAATTGCCAGCAGCCACTCTGGAGAAGTGTATGGTGTTTCCTGAAACACCTAAAAAACAAAGCAACGGAGCCTACGGCACTTCCACTTATGGTCCTATAGCTTAGGGAAATTAAGATCAAAAACACACAGCCACCCCAAAGTTTCAGACGGCTCTGTTTACAAGAACCTCGTCTACGGTACAAGTTAAATATCCCAGAAAGCGAAAAATGGATAAAGAAGTTGTGGTACGTACGTACAATGGAATATCACTCACCAATGAAATCTATGTCATCTGGCCCGTCGTGGCATAATGAGTGGATTCAGGTACGATGATTCTAAGTGAAATAAGTCAAACCGAAAATGAAACATCATAAGATATCACTAATACACCGAATGTAATCTTGGGTACACATGAACTGAATTACTAAACAGAACAGGGTCTCAAATTTAGAAAACCGACTTATGTTTGCTTAAGGGGAAAGGTGAGTTGGGGTGCTGCATAAAACCAGAGATAGAAATTAGCACAGGTACGATTCTATACGTCAACTATGTAATAGTCAAACCTACCCCTTGCTCAACGAAATGGGCTAAACACCCTATATTCAACACCTAGGAATACACCTGACTAGTAAGAATCTTCAAACACATGGATTTATATGTCTCCATAAGAGAATCAAGCGTGTGTACAGCTGCATGAAGGCAGCAGAGAAAATCCGATAAATCCCATTATCAAAATGAATTACAAAAACAAAACACAATGACAGTGAAATAGAGAGCAATTCTTAGATAATTCATTCAGGGCTTGTGATGCAACCTGGATTTACCTCATCTACACCCAGAGCTGAGTGAGACATAAAGTTGGACACTTCGGGCTGATAGCTTTGGTGAGGTTCGATGAGCAAATGCAGACCATTTGAAGTCATACTGCATGGTACCCATTCCATGGTCCCAACTCTCCAGGTTTAAGCGATTCTTCCTGCAGCTAAAACATGCATGGGAAACCCACAGTATGGTGCACCGTGTGACCGGGAAACGTTTTCAAATGCATCTCAGTTTTCATCCCCTTTTACTCGGGTTCACAATTCCAGACACTTTACTAACACTCTCCGCACTTGGAGAGTCAGTGCCTTTAACCTGCTGTTTGGCACAGTTTGCAATTTCTGCACAAGATGAACAGGAATAGGGAGAACCAATGAGAGACTAGCTGTAGGTGTCTGCACGGGAAAATTTAACGCTCATTTCCAACCACGAAGAGGAATTAACCAAAGGCTCAGCATGCCGTGCCGGAACAAGATTAGGGCCTGAAGCAATCCTGCGGGTTTGGTGCCAGCTCACAAGAAAGCGATTTGAAGAAAGGAGCTCAGGGGCACTGTAATTCACAAACCTGCAGAGTTATAAATGACAGCTATCGTCCAAAAATATATTGAAGGGAGCCTGCGAAGAGGACTTGAAAGCAGGGCAGAATTGCAGGAAAACGATTTCAGGGGGTAGACTGGAATTGCATTTAAAGCATAGGAAAAGAGGCAGAACGTCGATAATGATGCACTTGGCCAAAAAGGGCGTATGCGTTTTTTCCTGAATATATTCAGGAAAACACGCATACGCGCTTTTTGGCCAACCAAGCAAGCATGTTAAAGAAATCTGCACTACAATGAAGTCTCACTGCCCCCTTGTCAAAAGGGCCATCTGAAAAAAGTGTAAAATCCAGAAATGCAGCACAGGCCATGGAGAACAGGGGGCCTTGTTATGCTGATGGGTGGGATGTAAATTGCCAAGAGCCACTCTGGAGAAGTGTATGGTGTTTCCTGAAACACCTAAAAAACAAAGCAACGGAGCCTACGGCACTTCCACTTATGGTCCTATAGCTTAGGGAAATTAAAATCAAAAACACACAGCAACCCCAAAGTTTCAGACGGCTCTGTTTACAAGAACCTCGTCTACGGTACAAGTTAAATATCCCAGAAAGCGAAAAATGGATAAAGTTGTGGTACGTACGTACAATGGAATATCACTCACCAACGAAATCTATGTCATCTGGCCCGTCGTGGCATAATGAGTGGATTCAGGTACGATGATTCTAAGAGAAATAAGTCACACAGAAAATGAAACATCATAAGATATCTCTAATACACCGAATGTAATCTTGGCTACACATGAACTGAATTACAAAACAGAACAGTGCCTCAAATTTAGAAAACCAACTTATGTTTGCTTAAGGGGAAAGGTGAGTTGGGGTGCTGCATAAAACCAGAGATAGAAATTAGCACAGATACCATTCCATACGTCAAATATGTAATAGTCAAGACCTACGCCTTGCTCAAGGAAATGGGCTAAACACCCTATATTCAACGCCTAGGAATACACCTGACTAGTAAGAATCTTCAAACACATGGATTTATATGTCTCCATAAGAGAATCAAGCGTGTGTACAGCTGCATGAAGGCAGCAGAGAAAATCCGATAAATCCCATTATCAAAATGAATTACAAAAAAAAAACACAATGACAGTGAAATAGAGAGCAATTCTTAAATAATTCATTCAGGGCTTGTGATGCAACCTGGATTTACCTCATCTAAACCCAGAGCAGAGTGAGACATAAGGTTGGACACTTCGGGCTGATAGCATTGGTGAGGTTCGATGAGCAAATGCAGACCATTTGAAGTCATACTACATGGTACCCATTCCATGGGTCCCAACTCTCCAGGTTTAAGCGATTCTACCTTCAGCTAAAACATGCATGGGAAACCCACAGAATGGTGCACCGTGTGACCGGGAAACGTTTTCAAATGCATCTCAGTTTTCGTCCCCTTTTACTCGGGTGCACAATTCCAGACCCTTTACTAACACTCTCCCCACTTGGAGAGTCAGTGCCTTTAACCTGCTCTTTGGCACAGTTTGCAATTTCTGCGCAAGATGAACAGGAATAGGGAGAACCAATGAGAGACTAGCTGTAGGTGTCTGCACGGGAAAATTTAACGCTCATTTCCCACCAGGAAGAGGAATTAACCAAACGCTCAGCATGCCGTGCCGGAACCAGATTAGGGCCTGAAGCAATCCTGCGGGTTTGCGGCCAGCTCACAAGAAAGCGATTTGAAGAAAGGAGCTCTGGGGCACTCTAATTCAAAGCCTGCAGAGTTATAAATGACAGCTATCGTCCAAAAATATATTGAAGGAAGGCTGCGAAGAGGACTTGAAAGCGGGGCAGAATTGCAAGAAAACGATTTCAGGGGGTAGACTGGAATTGCATTTAAAGCATAGGAAAAGAGGCAGAACGTCGACAATGATGCACTTGGCCAAAGGGAGTATGCGTTTTTTCCTGAATATATTCAGGAAAAAACGCATACGCCCTTTTTGGCCAACCAAGCAAGCATGTTAAAGAAATCTGCACTACAATGAAGTCTCACTGCCCCCCGGTCAAAAGGGCCATCTGAAAATGTGTAAAATCCAGAAATGCAGCACAGGCCATGGAGAACAGGGAGCCTTGTTATGCTGATGGGTGGGATGTAAATTGCCAGCAGCCACTCTGGAGAAGTGTATGGTGTTTCCTGAAACACCTAAAAAACAAAACAACGGAGCCTACGGCACTTCCACTTATGGTCCTATAGCTTAGGGAAATTAAGATCAAAAACACACAGCCACCCCAAAGTTTCAGACGGCTCTGTTTACAAGAACCTCGTCTACGGTACAAGTTAAATATCCCAGAAAGCGAAAAATGGATAAAGAAGTTGTGGTACGTACGTACAATGGAATATCACTCACCAATGAAATCTATGTCATCTGGCCCGTCGTGGCATAATGAGTGGATTCAGGTACGATGATTCTAAGTGAAATAAGTCAACCCGAAAATGAAACATCATAAGATATCACTAATACACCGAATGTAATCTTGGGTACACATGAACTGAATTACTAAACAGAACAGGGTCTGAAATTTAGAAAACCGACTTATGTTTGCTTAAGGGGAAAGGTGAGTTGGGATGCTGCATAAAACCAGAGATAGAAATTAGAACAGATACCATTCCATACGTCAAATATGTAATACTCAAGACCTACCCCTTGCTCAACGAAATGGGCTAAACACCCTATATTCAATGCCTAGGAATACACCTGACTAGTAAGTATCTTCAAACCCATGGATTTATATGTCTCCATAAGAGAATCAAGCGTGTGTACAGCTGCATGAAGGCAGCAGAGAAAATCCGATAAATCCTATTATCAAAATGAATTACAAAAACAAAACACAATGACAGTGAAATAGAGAGCAATTCTTAAATAATTCATTCAGGGCTTGTGATGCAACCTGGATTTACCTCATCTAAACCCAGAGCTGAGTGAGACATAAGGTTGGACACTTCGGGCTGATAGCATTGGTGAGGTTCGATGAGCAAATGCAGACCATTTGAAGTCACACTCCATGGTACACATTCCATGTGTCCCAACTCTCCAGGTGTAATCGATCCTTCCTCAGCTAAAACATTCATGGGAATCCCAAAGTACGGTGCACCGTGTGACCGGGAAACATTTTCAAATGCATCTCAGTTTCCGTCCCCTTTTACTCGGGATCACCAATCCAGACCCTTTACTAACCCTCTCCCCACTTGGAGAGTCAGTGTCTTTAACCTCCTGTTTGGCACAGTTTGCAATTTCTGCGCAAGATGAACAGGAATAGGGAGAACCAATGGGAGACTAGCTGGAGGTGTCTGCACGGGCAAATTTAACGCTCATTTCCCACCAGGAAGAGGAATTAACCAAACGCTCACAATGCCGTGCCAGAAACAGATTAGGGCCTGAAACAATCCTGCGGATTTGCGGCCTACTCTCAAGAAAGCGATTTGAAGAAAGGAGCTCAGGGGCACTGTAATTCACAAACCTGCAGAGTTATAAATGACAGCTATCTTCCAAAAATATATTGAAGGTAGGCTGCGAAGAGGACTTGAAAGCGGAGCAGAATTGCAGGAAAACGATTTCAGGGCGTAGACTGGAATTGCATTTAAATCATAGGAAAAGAGGCAGAACGTCGACAATGATGCACTTGGCCAAAAAGGGCGTATGCGTTTTGTCCTGAATATATTCAGGAAAAAACGCATACGCCTTTTTTGGCCAACCAAGCAAGCATGTTAAAGAAATCTGCACCACAATGAAGTCTCACTGCCCCCCGGTCAAAAGAGCCATCTGAAAAAAGTGTAAAATCCAGAAATGCAGCACAGGTCATGGAGAACAGGGAGCCATGTTATGCTGATGGGTGGGATGTAAATTGCCAAGAGCCACTCTGGAGAAGTGTATGGTGTTTCCTGAAACACCTAAAAAACAAAGCAACGGAGCCTACGGCACTTCCACTTATGGTCCGATAGCTTAGGGAAATTAAAATCCACAACAAACAGCCACCCCAAAGTTTCAGACGGCTGTGTTTACAAGAACCTCGTCTACGGTACAAGTTAAATATCCCAGAAAGCGAAAAATGGATAAAGAATTTGTGGTAAGTACGTACAATGGAATATCACTCACCAATGAAATCTATGTCACCTGGCCCGTCGTGGCATAATGAGTGGATTCAGGTACGATGATTCTAAGTGAAATAAGTCACACAGAAAATGAAACATCATAAGATATCACTAATACACCGAATGTAATCTTGGCTACACATGACCTGAATTACAAAACAGAACAGGGTCTCAAATTTAGAAAACCAACTTATGTTTGCTTAAGGGGAAAGGTGAGTTGGGGTGCTGCCTCAAACCAGAGATTGAAATTAGTACAGACACCGTTCCATAAGCCAAATATATAATAGACTAGACCTACTCCTTGCTCAACGAAATGGACTCAACACCCCATATTCAATGCGTGGGAATATACCTGACAAGTAAGAATCTTAAAACCCATGGATTTATATGTCTGCATAAGTAAATCAAGCGTGTGTACAGCGGCCTTTACGCAGCAGTGAAAATCCGATAAATCCAATTATCAAAATAAATTTCAAAAACAAAACACAATGACAGTGAAATAGAGAGCAATTCTTAAATAATTCATTCAGGGCTTCTGATGCAACCTGGATTTACCTAATCTACACCCAGAGCTGAGTGAGACATAAGGCTGGACACTTCTGGCTGATAGCATTGGTGAGGTTCGGTGAGCAAACGCAGACCCTTTGAAGTCGTACTGCATGGTACCCATTCCATGGGTCCCAACTCTCCAGGTTTAAGGGATTCTTCCCTCAGCTAAAACATGCATGGGAAACCCAGAGTATGGTCCACCGTGTGATTGGGAAACGTTTTCAAATGCATCTCAGGTTTCGTCCCCTGGTACTCGGGTGCACCGTTCCAGACGCTTTACTAACACTCTCCCCACTTAGAGAGTCAGTGCCTTTAACCTCCTGTTTGGCACAGTTTGCAATTTCTGCGCAAGACGAAAAGGAATAGGGAGAACCAATGAGAGACTAGCTGTAGGTGTCTGCACGGGCAAATGGAACGCCCATTTCCCACCAGGAAGGGGAATTAACCAAAGGATCAGTGTGCCCTGCCAGAACCAGATAAGGGCCTGAAGCAATCCTGCGGTTTTGCTGCCAGCTCACAAGAAAGAGAGTTGAAGAAAGGAGCTCAGGGGCACTGTCATTCACAAACCTGCAGAGTTATGAATGACAGGTATCGTCCAAAAATATATTGAAGTAAGTCTTTGAAGAGGACTTGAATGCGGGGCAGAATTTCAGGAAAACGATTTCAGGGGGGCGACAGGAATTGCACTTAAAGCATAGGAAAAGAGGCAGAATGTCCACAATGATGCACTTGGCCAAAAAGGGCGAATGCGTTTTTTCCTGAATATATTCAGGAAAAAACGCATACGCCCATTTTGGCCAACCAAGCAAGCGTCTAAAGGAAATCTGCACTACAATGAAGTCTCACTGCCCCCCGGTCAAAAGGGCCATCTGAAAAATGTGTAAAATCCAGAAAGGCAGGACAGGTCATGGAGAACAGGGAGCCTTGTTATGCTGATGGGCGGGATGTAAATTGCCAACAGCCACTCTGGAGAAGTGTACGGTGTTTCCTGAAACATGTAGGAAACAGAGCAACACAGCCTATGGCACTTCCACTTAGGGTCCTATAGCTTAGGGAAATTAAAATCAAAAACACACAGCCACCCCAAAGTTTGGGACGGCTCTGTTTACAAGAACCTCGTCTACGGTACAAGTTAAATATCCGTGAAAGCAAAAAATGGATAAAGAAGTTGTGGTACGTACGTACAATGGAATATCACTCAGCAATGAGATCTACGTCATCAGGCCCGTAGCGGCATAATGAGTGCATTCAGGTACGACGATTCTACGAGAAATAAGTCACACAGAAAAAGAAACATCATAAGATATCACTAATACACGGAACGTAAACTTGGCTACACATGAACTGAATTACAAAACAGAACAGGGTCTCAAATTTAGAAAACCAACTTATGCTTGCTTATGGGGAAAGGTGAGTTGGGGTGCTGCATCAAAGCAGAGATTGAAATTAGCAAAGATACCGTTCCATAAGCCAAATATATAATAGACAAGACCTACTCCTTGCTCAACGAAATGGACTCAACACCCCATATTCAATGCCTGGGAATATACCTGACAAGTAAGAATCTTAAGACCCATGGATTTATATGTCTCCATAAGGAAATCAAGCGTGTGTACAGCGGCCTAAACGCAGCAGTGAAAATCCGATAAATCACATTATCAAAATAAATTTCACAAACAAAACACAATGACAGTGAAATAGAGAGCAATTCTTAAATAATTCATTCAGGGCTTGTGATGCAACCTGGATTTACCACATCTACACGCAGAGCAGTTTGAGACATAAGGCTGGACACTTTGGGCTGATAGCATTGGTGAGGTTCGGTGAGCAAAGGCAGACCCTTTGAAGTCATACTGCATGGTACACATTCCATGGGTCCCAACTCTCCAGGTTTAAGGGATTCTTCCTTCAGCTAAAACATGCATGGGAAACCCAGAGTATGGTCCACCGTGTGATTGGGAAACGTTTTCAAATGCATCTCAGGTTTCGACCCCTGGTACTCGGGTGCAACGTTCCAGACGCTTTACTAACACTCTCCCCACTTGGAGAGTCAGTGCCTTTAACCTCCTGTTTGGCACAGTTTGCAATTTCTGCGCAAGATGTACAGGAACAGAGAGAACCAATGAGAGACTAGCTGTAGGTGTCTGCACGGGCAAATGGAACGCTCATTTCCCACCAGGAAGAGGAATTAACCAAATGCTCAGCGTGCCCTGCCCTAACCAGGTTAGGGCCTGAAGCAATCCTGCGGTTTTGCGGCCAGCTCACAAGGTAGCGAGTTTAAGAAAGGAGCCCAGGGGCACTGTAATTCACAAAACTGCAGAGTTATGAATGACAGCTATCGTCCAAAAATGTATTGAAGTAAGTCTTCGAAGAGGACTTGAAAGCGGGGCAGAATTTCAGGAAAACGATTTCATGGGGTAGACTGGAATTGCACTTAAAGCATAGGAAAAGAGGCAGAATGTCGACAATGATGCAATTGGCCAAAATGTGCGTATGCGTTTTTTCCTGAATATATTCAGGAAAAAGCGCATACGCCCTTTTTGGCCAACCAAGCAAGCGTGTAAAGGAATTCTGAACTACAATGAAGTCTCTCTGCCCCCCGGTCAAAAGGGCCATCTGAGAAATGTGTAAAATCCAGAAAGTCAGGACAGGTCATGGAGAACGGGGAGCCTTGTTATGCTGATGGGCGGGATGTAAATTGCCAACAGCCACTCTGGAGAAGTGTATGGTGTTTCCTGAAACACGTAGGAAACAAAACAACACAGCCTATGGCACTTCCACTTAGGGTCCTGTAGCTTAGGGAAATTAAAATCAAAAACACACAGCCACCCCAAAGTTTGGGACGGCTCTGTTTACAAGAACCTCGTCTACGGTACAAGTTAAATATCCGAGAAAGCAAAAAATGGATAAATAAGTTGTGGTACGTACGTACAATGGAATATCACTCAGCAATGAGATCTACGTCATCAGGCCCGTAGCGGCATAATGAGTGGTTTCAGGTACGACGATTCGACGAGAAATAAGTCACACAGAAAAAGAAACATTAAGATATCACTAATACACCGAATGTGAACTTGGCTACACATGAACTGAATTACAAAACAGAACAGGGTCTCAAATTTAGAAAACCATCTTATGCTTGCTTAAGGGGAAACGTGAGTTGGGGTGCTGCATAAAACCAGAGATTGAAATTAGAACAGATACCATTCCATAAGCCAAATATTTAATACTGAAGACCTACTCCTTGCTCAACGAAATGGACTAAACAACCCATATTCAATGCCTAGGAATACACCTGCCAAATAAGAATCTTAACACCCATGGATTTATGTCTCCGTAAGAGAATCAGACATGTGTTCAGCGCCATAAATGCAGCCGTGAAAATCCGATAAATCCCATTATCAAAATAAATTACAAAAACAAAACACAATGACAGTGAAATAGAGAGCAATTCTTAAATAATTCATTCAGGGCTTGTGATGCAACCTGGCGTTACCACATCTACACCTAGAGCTGGGTGAGACATAAGGCTGGACACTTCGGGCGGATACCATTGGTGAGGTTCGGTGAGCAAATGCAGACCCTTTGAAGTCATACTGCATGGTACACATTCCATGGGTCCCAACTCTCCAGGTTTAAGGGATTCTTCCTTCAGCTAAAACATGCATGGGAATCCCAGAGTATGGTCCACCGTGTGACGGGGAAACGTTTTTAAATGCGTCTCAGTTTTCGTCCCCTGGTACTCAGGTTCACCATTCCAGACGCTTTACTTACACTGTCCCTACCTGGAGAGTCAGTGCCTTTAACCTCCTGTTTGGCACAGTTTGCAATTTCTGCGCAAGATGAACAGGAATAGGGAGAACCAATGAGAGACTAGCTGTAGGTGTCTGCACGGGCAAATTTAACGCTCATTACCAACCAGGAAGAGGAATTAGCCAAAGGCTCAGCATGCCGTGCCAGAACCAGGTTAGGGCCTGAAGCAATCCTGCGGTTTTGCGGCCAGCTCACAAGAAAGCGAGTTGAAGAAAGGAGCTCAGGGGCACTGTAATTCACAAACCTGCAGAGTTATAAATGACAGCTATCATCCAAAAATATATTGAAGTAAGGCTACAAAGAGGACTTGAACGTGGGGCAGAATTCCAGGACTACGATTTCAGGAGGTAGACGGGAAATCCTCTGAAAGTATAGGAAAGGAGTCAGAATGTCGACAATGATGCACTTGGTCAAAAAGGGCATATGCGTTTTTTCCAGGGCCCTCATTAAAGATGGTAGGAGGCTCCAGGTATGCTTCAGTGGCCAACAGAAGACCCACGTCGCCAAGGCGACGTGAGCCAGCCATGCAGGAGTGACCTCACATCAGAGGGCCCACCTCACAGAAGGGTAAGGAACCCAGGAAGGATCAGACCCTCACCAGAGTGCCCACAAGAGCAAGGGGCTGGGAACCAGGCAGGAGTGTCCTCACACCCATGGGACCACATCATCGAAAGCTGAGGTACCCAGCACATGTGGCCTCAAACCAGAGGACCCACATCCCCATGGGTCTCGGAGCGAGGCAGGCAGGATTAACCTCCCAACACATGGCCCATTGTATAAAAAAGGTGAGGAATCCAGCCGTTGGAACATCCCAGCAGGCGGCCCAGATCACCGAGGCTATGGGATCCAGGCAGTGATGAACTCACAACAGAGGGCCCTCATCGTGATACTGTAAGCAACCCAGCCGTTGTGACCTCAGAGCACAAGGCCCACATCCCCATGGGGGAGGGAACCAAGCAGGAGTGTCATCGCACCAGTGGGCACACATCAGAAAATGTGGGGAGCCCAGCAGTTAGGGCCAGACGCCAGAGGGCCCTCATCACTGAGGAGAGGAGGCTCCCAGCAAGCTCCAACTGCTACCAGAGGGCTGACGTCACCAATGCGGTGTGTGCCAGCCAGGCAGGAGTGACCTCAGAGCAGAGGGCCAACCACACAAAAGTGTGAGGAACCCAAAGAGGATCAGACTCTCACCAGAGGGCCCACATCACCAAGGGAATGGAAACCAGGCAGGAGTGTCCTCACACCAGTGGGGCCACATCACCGAAATGTGATGGACCCAGCACACGTGGCCTCAAACTAGAGGACACACATCACCAAGGGGCCGGGGGTGAGGCAGGCAGGAGGAGCCTCAAAACAGAGGGCCCATAGAATAAAAAAGGTGAGGAATCCCGCAGTTGGAACCTCCCAGCAGGCGGCCAGGAGCAGCGAGGATATGGGATCCAGGCCTGACTGAACACAAAACAGAGGGCTCTCATCATGAAACTGTGAGCAACCCAGCCGTTGGGACCTCAGAGCAGAAGGCCCACATTCCCATGTGGTTGGGAACCTGGCAGGAGTGTACTCGCACGACAGGGCGCACATCAGAAAATTTTGGGAGCCCAGAAGTTAGGGCCTGACGCCAGAGGGCCCTCATCACCGAGGAGAGGAAGCTCCCAGCAGGCTCCAACTGCCACAAGAGGGCCGACGTCGCCAAGGTGGGGTGTGCCAGCCAGGCAGGAGTGACCTCACAGCAGAGGGTCCACCTCACAGAAGGGTGAGGAATCCAGCCAGGATCAGGCTCTCACCAGAGGGCCCCCATCACCAAGTGGATGGGAACCAGGCAGGAGTGTCCTCACACCAGTGGGGCCACATCAATAAAGGTGAGGAAACCGGCACATGTGGCCTCAAACCAGAGGACCTACATCACAAAGGGGCTGGGAGTGAGTCAGGAAGGAGGAGCATGAAAACACAGGACCCAAAGAATAGAAAAGGTAAGGAATTCAGCAGTAGGAACCTCCCAGCAGGCGGCTCAGAGCACAGAGTCTATGGGATCTAGGCCTGAGTGAACTAACACCAGAGAGCCAACATCATGAAACGGTGAACAACACAGGTGTTGGGACCTTAGAGCAGAAGGCCCACATGCCCATGGGGATGGGAACCTGGCAGGAGTGCCCTCGCACCACTTAGCACGTATCAGAAAATGTGGGAACCCAGCAGTTAGGGCCTGATGCCAGAGGGCCTCATCACCGAGGGGAGGAGGCTCCCAACAGGCTCCAACTGCCACCAGAGGTCCGACGTCGCCAAGGCGGGGTGTGCTAGCCAGGCAGGAGTGACCTCAGAGAAGAGGGCCCACCTCACAGAAGTGTGAGGAACCCAACCAGGATCAGACTCTCGCCGGAGGGACCACATCACCAAGGGGATGGGAAGCAGGCAGGAGTGTCCTCACACCAGTGGGGCCACATCATCAAAAGATGAGGAACCCATCACATGTGGCCTCAAACCAGAGGACACACATCACCAAGGGGCTGGGAGTGAGGCAGGTGTCTGGAGGGGCACATTTAACTCTAATTTCCCACCAGGAAGAGGAATTAACCAAAGGCTCAGAGTGCCGTGCCACACCCTAATTATGGCCTGAAGCAAACCTGCGCTTTTGTGGCCAGCTTTCAAGGAAGCGAGTTAAGAAAGGAAATCACGGGCACTGTAATTCACAAACCTGCAGAGTTATAAATGACAGCTATTGGCAAAAATATATTGAAGTAAGTCTGCAAAGAGGACTTGAAAACGAGGCAGAATTGAGGAATCATATTTCAGGAGGTAGACTGGAATTGCATTTAAAACATGTGAAAAGCGGCAGATCTTTGACAGTGATGCACTTGGACGAACAGTGCGTATACATTTTTTCCTGAATATATTCAGGAAAAAACGCATATGCCCTTTTTGGCCAACCAAGCACTCGAGCAATGGAAATCCGTACTACAATGAAGTCTCATTTCCCATTCGTCAAAAGGGCCATCTGAAAAAAGTGCAAAAACCAGAAACACAGAACAGGCCATGGAGAACAGGGAGCCTTGTTATGCTGATGGGCGGGATGTAAATTGCCAACAGACACTCTGGAGATGTTTATGGTGTATCCTGAAACATCTGAAAAACAAAGCTACAGACCCTAGGGCACTTCCACTTTTGGCCCTATAGCTTAGGAAAATTAAAATCAACAAGACACAGCCAACACAAAATTTAGGGCTGCTGTGTTTACAAGAACCTCGAATCCAGTACAAATTAAATATCCCAGAAAGAAAAAAATGGATAAAGGAGTTGTGCTACTTACGTACAACGGAATATCACTCAGCAATGAAATCAATGTCATCAGGCCTGTAGCAGCAAATTGAGTGGATTTAAGTATGATGATTCTAAGAGAAATATGTCACACAGAGAAAGATAATTATCATAAGATATCACTAATAGAGGGAGTGTAAACTTGGCTACACATAAACTGAATTACAAAACCGAACAGTCTCACATTTAGATAAAAACTTATGCTTGCTTAAGGGGAAAGTTGAGTTGGGGTGCTGTATAAAACCAGAGATTGAAATTAGCACACATACCATTCCATAAGCCAAATATGTAATAGACAAGACCTACTCTTTGCTCAACGAAATAGACTCATCCATGGTGTATCACCTCACACCTGTTAGAATGAGCATCATCTGAAAATCTACAAACAACAAATGCTGGAAAGGGTGTGGAGATAAGGAACCCTCTTCCACTACTGTTGGGAATGTAAATTGATACAGTCACTGTGGAGAACATTATGGAGTTTCTTATAAAACTAAGAATAGAATTACCATATGATACAGCAATCCCACTACTGGGCATATACCCAGACAAAACCATAAATCAAAAAGAGACATTCACCTCAATGTTCATTGCATCACTATTTACAATATCCAGGTAATGGAAGCAACCTAAATGCCCACAGACAGACGAATGCATAAAGATGTGGTACAAATATAAAATGGAATATTACTAAGCCATAAAAAGGAATGAAATTGGGTCATTTGTAGAGACGTTGATGGATCTAGAGACTGTCATACAGAGTGAAGTAAGTCAGAAATAGAAAAACAAATCTTGTATATTAATGCATATATGTGGAACCTAGAAAAATTATACAGATGAACCGTTTTTTAAGGCAGAAATAGAGCAACAGATGTAGACAACAAACGTATGGACACCAAGGGGGGAAAGCTGTTGGGGGGTGGTGGTGGGAGGATTGAGAGATTGGGATTGGCATGTATACATTTATATGTATAAAATAGATAACCAAAAAGAACCTGCTGTATAAAAAAATAAAATAAAATTCAAAATTACAAAAAGTAAAACAGAAAAAATATTCTTCCCTTCACATACATGTATTTATATGAATAAATTATTTCCATGCTTATATCTGTAAATACAAAAAAGAGGAATAAAATCTACCTTGAACCAAAAATGAAAAAAAGAAAAAAAAAACAGAACCCACCAGTTACACAGAGGAAAACCGTATCAGGGCACTTGCTCCAGTTGTAAACAATTCTGTAGTTGGCCAGTGGTGGGGAATCATCTCCCATTCAGCCAGCAGGCCCCACGCAACAAGCGTCCTCATTGCAAAGCTGGGGGACCGTGCCAAGGCATCTGTGAGTAAATGTGGGCCGAGCCCCAGGCCAGCTGCTGCTGAAATGTTCCCACCCTTCCCAGGTAAAACACCTGAATATGTACAAGGACTTGAAAGCCTAGAGGAAGGGCCATGGAGCCACATGAGCGACAGCATGCCAGCCGATTTGGTGCCTGCAGGCCAGCCAGGGTGGTCCTGGCCCTGGGTGCTCTTCTGGAAGCTTTCCATTTCCCTGCCTGAGATACCCCTGCTGTCCGGGCCCCCACTGCTCTCTTCCTCACTCACCTCTGCCCAGGGAGAAATTCCAGCGGCAGGTATGGGTGACACATCCTCTTCTTTAGCAGGTGGCATCTTGGTAACTGCTGCAGAAAGTCCAGCAGAGCCCCACTCACACTGGGCCACCCACAAAGCCGTGGCCTCTCACTCCCTCCCACCAGTCCAGCACCGAGACTGCTGACAGGGCAGAGAAAATGGCGTCAGGCACAGCTGCAGGGGCTCTTGCTGCCTGGAGCGGTGTTTATATTGATCTGAACCCAGGCACACCTGGGGAGGTCTGGCCGGCACGGTCGGGCTTCCCAGGCCAGCCAATAATCACCCCTCAGGGGCTCACAGTTGCAGAAACTGGAACTTGCTGAATCGGCCAGGTCCAAGGAACAGGTGTGGGCTCCTGAGAGTCAGGATAGACAAGGGGTTGCAGCTCTGGCTTGTTTTCTAATTATATTATCTGGCCCATGAGTGGGAGACAACTTCAAGAAAACCCTCTCCTAATGAGAGGAACCCAGGAGTCAGGGAGGGGAGGGGTGGGTGGTGGGTGGAGGCAGAGGCCTGGTGCCCCGGGTGCAGTGGAAGTCTCTGGAAGACCAGGTGGAGGGAGGCCACACAGAGTGATGCCCAGGGTCACAGACCTGTTGGAGCTGCTGTTTCTTAGTTCAAGTCCTGCTCTGAGGTGCTCTGTGTCAGATCTGAGTGACAGGTGAGTTGGAAGTGCTCTGCAATGAGGGCAATGTGCACGGTACCTGTGTGCCCAGCCCTGCCAGGGTAACTGCAAGGGTAGCTCTGTATCCAGGGAGGGGCCTGACCATGAGAGCCCCATGGGCTACAGGGGAACCTGCCCAGGGAACCCCATATCCTGGGAGGGGCATGAACAGGAGAGCACCGTGGGCTGCGGTGGGGGTGAGGTACCTGCCCAGGTGAGCTCCATATCCTGGGATTGGCCTGACCTCGAGAGCCCCATGGGCTGCTGGAGTCCTGGTAAAGGATGTCAGGACAGTCAGTGAAGCCACCGAGGATATACCTCCAGTAGTTCCTAAATCCTACACCCTGCTGGTCATTCTACCAACCACCGGGACATGGTATTCTGTATTAGTCTTCAATGATGCCTTCTTTTGTATTCTATTAGTCCCAGAGTCACAAGAAATTTTGGCTTGTGAGTGGCAGGACTCAACATACAACTAAAACAATACTTCTGGGCCGTGTTGCCCCAAGGGTTCAAAAATTCCCACACCATCTTTGGGGAAAGCTCAGTTAAAGACCTAAAAGTTCTACCTCTGGAAAAGGAAACACTCCTTCAATATGCAGACGACATTCTGATCACCAGCCCTACTAAGGAGACCTCTGAACTACCAAGCCAATAAAGGATAGAAGTTGTCAAATAAAAAGCTCAAATATCACAGACTACGGTGACCTGCCTGGGCTTCATTCTCACAGAAGGTCGGAGAAGCCCATCTCAGGAAAGGGAAGAAACAATTTACAGCCTTACCCATTTCTAAAACTAGAAGACAGCTTAGGGGTTCCTGGGGAGGCCAGGGTTGGTGCTTCTGGATCCCTAACTACAGTCTACTAGCTGGGCCTCTATATGAAACACTGAAAGGAAAAGATGATGATCCTTTTGAATAGAATCCAGAAGTGGCCTTTCAAGAATGGAAAGAGCAGTCAATTCAGACCCTTGCCCTGGAACTCCCTAATTTAGCTAAACCCTTTGACCTTTACATTCCTGGTGAATGGTGAATCGCTATTGGAGTATTAGTGCAAAAACTGGGACCACTTGAAATGGAACAATGCAAGAATGCCATCCCGGTAGGATAAACTACGGTCACCAATGGGCTTGGCCCACCGCCACATCTGACCAAGATACTGGCGGTATCTGAAAACCTGGAAATCAGCAGCACAAAAGGCCACCTCCCTCCTAAGGGAAAAGGACCCCACGTGGTGATCCTAGGCCCCAACCATGCCCTGAAGTTGCAGGGTTTGCTCCGTGGGCACACTGACCTCGAGTGAGGAGGCCCTCCAACTCCAACCTCCAGAGAGATAACCGGGGTAAAGGGGCACCATGACGACTCATGTGACCATCACTTGACCTGGAGTTTCTCTCATAAAACAACAAGAGTGTGTCCCAAAAGAGTAGACTACTGCTTGCAGGACTTACTGCACCCAGAGCGGACCTAATAATCTTGGCGGGGGAAACGTATATCACGCTGTCACCATAGAAGAGCCTACAGACACTGTGATGATGGTGGCCAATAAGACCGGCTGGACTCCTGTTTACTTCAAAAGGCTGTTGACTCAGTGGCCATCATGGTCCTTCATCACCACTGACCCTGGACTGTCTGGGAGTTGAGCAGGCAGGGTCCTGACACCTGGTGCTGTTTTTACGTTAATTCAGGGGCCTAATTGAAGAAAGTGCAGACTACTGGTCAGAGCATCTAGGCTGGCAGAAACGGTCAGCCTAAGGTGGCCGAACAAATGCAGGGCGGGGTGAAACTGGACCTCACAGCGTCACTGCACATCTCCTTCCTGGACCCTTAAAGGTCATTAGAATCTATAACGCTTCCAATACTGGTGCTCAGGCGGACGAGCGGGGAGGCAGGAGGCCTGGGGACAATCAACGTCACCTGGAGGCTGCTGGGGAGAAGTTCTGACCCTCGCCCACGGGTATGAGGGCTCCTAACTCAGCACTCAGCAGTTACAGAAGAAGGGTCTGCACCCTCAGCACTCTAAGAATGAGGAAGGGGAAAAAAGGCAGAAGAGGGCTTTTTCCCAGGCAAAGCCCCTTAAAAATCCCTGGGAGATAAAAATAGAATCTGGGCAATAAAATAAAGTCTAACCTTTTTTATCCTTTGTGCTTTGTCTAATTTCACGTGCTCCTAGGGTCCCGCATACAGAGGTTCAACAGCCGGCACTTCAGACCAGATTTCCTAGTGCAGAATGGCTGGGTCGACACTTCAGCTCCTGGGACACAGTGCACACTCCGCGATATAGAGCCTGAGCTGCAGCCAACCGGGCCCTCGAGAGCTCCGCCCCCTCCCTCCCACTGACTCTGACAGGATCTCTACACAGCAGCCCAGCCCACAGCCCACGGGGTAGCACATGCTCTCACCTCTCCATTCTCTGATCAAAATATAAAGTTTCCTTTGCTTCTGAACCAAACTCAGTCTCAATCTGTTGGCTCCAATGACACTGGGCAGGGGGACACTTGTTGGGGTCCACTCTGGAGGATCAGTAACAGAAATTGAGAACATTGTAACTTCAATGAACAGATGTTTGAGCCAAACTGTAATTAACATAGAACAGTGTATAAGGCTCGGGTAAAATAAGATGTTTCTAACACTCCCATTTGATATTTCCATCACTTTATTATAAGCAAGTTCAGTGAAAAGGTTTGTCTTATTTGTCAGGTCAATATTAGAGAAACGAAGTGATTTCTTTCCAAGGATGTACATCTAAAAATCTTGGTTAAAGCTTCAATCTTGTTTTAAATGCATTTCCATTGAAAATGATACCTCTCTTTCAGTTCCCCCAATTCTGAGAAGTATGAAATCTTATAATTTATTATTACCAAAGGGGAAAGGTGGGAGGAGGGATAAATTAACAGTTTGGGATTAACACATACACACTGCTATGTATAAAATCGATCATCAACAAGGAACTACTGTATAGCACCGGGAACTACACTCAATATTTTACAATAACCTATAAGGGGAAATAATCTGAAAAAGAATAGATATTTTTATTGACATCATCTATTAATGACAGTTAAAATGGAACCTAAGAGAAGCTGGTGGTGAGTGCTTCTGACCCTGAAGACTTCAATCATCTAAAGTTTGGACTCTGCCTACTTCCCAAGGCCCTTAATGAACATATGTGTAGCCGTAGCTTAAAAAATTCCCCAGTTTGGGTTGTGGAGAGACACTGATTTTGTAAAAGCCCTGGTGTTCTCCTCACATGAATGGGACACTTCCTACAGCTAAAACATGCCTGTCACACCCAGAGGATGGTATACCGTCTGATCGGGAAGAGTTTGGAAAAGGCATCTCATCTCCTCATCTCCTGGTGCTCGGGTTCACCCCTCCAGCGTCTTTACGAACAGTCTCCCCACTTGGAGATGTCAGCACTGTCAACATCCTGTTGCAGACAGTTTGGAATTTGTCCAGAGGATGAAGCAGAAGGAGGAGGAACAATGAGAGACAAGTCCTAGGTGTTCGGACAGGCACATGTCACTCTTATTTCCAATCAGGAAGACGAATTGACCAAAGGCTAGGGTTGCCCATGGAAACAGAATAGGGCTTGAGGAAATCCCGCTGCTTTGTGGCCAGTTCCCATAAACACAAGTTGAAAAATGGAACTCAGGGACACTAAAATTCACGAAACTGCAGAGTTGAAAATATCTATCACTGAAAAATGTCTTGAGGAAAGTCAGAGGAAAGGACTTGTAAGCAACGGAGAATGGCAGGAAAGGGATTGGAAGAGGTAGAAAGGACTCGCCATTAAGCACAAGAAAAAGGGCTGAACATTGCCAACATTGCAATTGGCCAAAAAGGGTGTATGCGTCTTTTTCTGTATGTATTCAAGAAAAGGACATACACTTTTTTAGCCAACCAAACAGGTGGGCACTGGAAATCAATACTACAAAACATATCACTTCGCATCAGTCAGAAGAGCCTTCCTCATAAAGTGTAAACACCAGAAATGCAGGACAGGGCAAGGAGAAAAGGGAGCCCTCTGAGGCTTATACTGGAAATGTATATTGCCAACGGTCACTCTGGAGAAGTGTATTGTGTTTACTAAAGCATCTAAAAAATGAGCTACAGAGCACAGGGCACTTGCACTCATGGACGTATATCTTGGGAAAAACAAAAATCGAGAGGACACAGGCACCCCAATATTTACCGCCTCTATGTTTAAAAGATCCTCGACTAGGATATAATTTATAAGTCTCTGGAGGGAAAAAATGGATAGAGATGTGGGACTTATGTAGAGTGGAATATTACTCAGCCTGGAAATCAAAGAAATATGGCCAGTTGTAACAACCACAGAGGAGTTACGTATGATCATTCGAAGTCACATAATTCAAAAAGAAAAAGAAACACGATATTACTAATACATGGAATGTAAACGTGGCTACAAATGAACTGAATTACAAAACAGAACGGGGTCTCAAATTTAGAAAACCAACATATGCTTGCTTAAGGATAAAGGAGAGTTGGGGTGCTGCATAAAACCAGAGATAGAAATTAGCACAGATACCTTTCCATAAGCCAAATATGTAATAGTCAAGACCTACCAGTTGCTCAACGAAATGGACTAAACACCCCATATTCAACGCCTAGGAATACACCTGACTAGTAAGAATCTTCAAACCCATGGATTTATATGTCTCCGTAAGAGAATCAAGCGTGTGTATAGATTTATGAACGCAGGAGAGAAAATCCGATAAATCCAATTATCAAAATGAATTACAAAAACAAAACGCAATGACAGTGAAATAGAGAGCTATGCTTAAATAATTCATTCAGAGCTTGTGATGCAACCTGGATAAACCACATCTGCACCAAGAGCTGAGTGAGACATAAGGTTGGACACTTCGGGCGGATAGCACTGGTGAGGTACGATGAGCAAATGCAGACCCTTTGAAGTCATACTGCATGGTACCCATTCCATGGGTCCCAACTCTCCAGGTTTAAGAGATTCTTCCTTCAGCTAAAACATGCATGGGAAACCCAAAGTATGGTCCGTGTGACTGGGAAGCGTTTACAAATGCATCTCAGTTTTCGTCCCCTTTTACACGGGTTCAACATTCCAGACCCTTTACTAACACTCTCTCCACTTGGAGAGTCAGTGCCTTTAACCTCCTGTTTGGCACAGTTTGGAAATTCTGCGCAAGGTGAACAGGAATAGGGAGAACCAATGAGAGACTAGCTGTAGGTGTCTGCACGGGCAAATTTAATGCTCATTTCCCACCAGGAAGAGGAATTAACCAAATGCTCAGCATGCCGTGCCGGAACCAGATTAGGGCCTGAAGAAATCATGTGGGTTTGCGGCCAGCTCACAAGAAAGCGAGTTGAAGAAAGTAGCTCAGGGGCACTGTAATTCACAAAACTGCAGAGTTATGAATGACAGTTATCGTCCAAAAATGTATTGAAGTAAGTCTTCGAAGAGGACTTGAAAGCGGGGCAGAATTTCAGGAAAACGATTTCAGGGGGTAGACTGGAATTGCACTTAAAGCATAGGAAAAGAGGCAGAATGTCGACAATGATGCACTTGGCCAAAAAGGGCGTATGCGTCTTTTCCTGAAAATATTCAGAAAAAAACGCATACGCCCTTTTTGGCCAACCAAGCAAGCGTGTAAAGGAAATCTGCACTACAATGAAGTCTCACTGCCCCCCGGTCAAAAGGGTCATCAGAAAAAAGTGTAAAATCCAGAAAGGCAGCACAGGTCATGGAGAACAGGGAACCTTATTATGCTGATGGGAGGGATGTAAATTTTCAACAGCCACTCTGGAGAAGTGTATGGTGTTTCCTGAAACACGCAGGAAACAGAGCAACACAGCATATGGCACTTCCACATAAGGACCTATAGCTTAGGGAAATTAAAATCAAAAACACACAGCCACCCCAAAGTTTGGGACGGCTCTGTTTACAAGAACCTCGTCTACGGTAAAAGTTAAATATCCGAGAAAGCAAAAAATGGATAAAGAAGTTGTGGTACGTACATACAATGTAATATCACTCAGCAATGTGATCTACGTCATCAGGCCCGTAGCGGTATAATGAGTGGATTCAGGTACGACGATTCTACGAGAAATAAGTCCACAGAAAATGAAACATCATAAGATATCACTAATACACCGAATGTAAACTTGTCTACACATGAACTGAATTACAAAACAGAACAGGGTCTCAAATTTAGAAAACCAACTTATGCTTGCTTATGGGGAAAGGTGAGTTGGGGTGCTGCATCAAACCAGAGATTGAAATTAGTACAGATACCATTCCATAAGCCAAATATATAATAGAATAGACCGACTCCTTGCTCAACGAAATGGACTCAACACCCCATATTCAACGCGTGGGAATATACCTGACAAGAAAGAATCTTAAAACCCATGGATTTATATGTCTGCATAAGGAAATCAAGCGTGTGTACAGCGGCCTAAACGCAGCAGTGAAAATCCGATAAATCCAATTATCAAAATAAATTTCACAAACAAAACACAATGACAGTGAAATAGAGAGCAATTCTTAAATAATTCATTCAGGGCTTGTGATGCAACCTGGATTTACCAAATCTACACCCAGAGCTGAATGAGACATAAGGCTGGACACTTTGGGCTGATAGCATTGGTGAGGTTGGGTGAGCAAACGCAGATCCTTTGAAGTCATACTGCATGGTATCCATTCCATGGGTCCCAACTCTCCAGGGTTAAGGGATCCTTCCTTCAGCTAAAACATGCATGGGAAACCCAGAGTATGGGCCACCGTGTGATTGGGAAACGTTTTCAAATGCTTCTCAAATTTCCTCGCCTGGTACTCGGGTTCACCATTCCAGACGCTTTACTAACACTCTCCGCACTTGGAGAGTCAGTGCCTTTAACTTCCTGTTTGGCACAGTTTGCAAATTCTGTGCAAGATGAACAGGAATAGGGAGAACCAATGAGAGACTAGCTGTAGGTGTCTGCACGGGCAAATGGAACGCTCATTTCCCACCAGGAAGAGGAATTAACCAAAGGATCAGTGTGCCCTGCCGGAACCAGATAAGGGCCTGAAGCAATCCTGCGGTTTTGCTGCCAGCTCACAAGAAAGAGAGTTGAAGAAAGGAGCTCAGGGGTACTGTCATTCACAAACCTGCAGAGTTATGAATGACAGCTATCGTCCAAAAATATATTGAAGTAAGTCTTTGAAGAGGACTTGAATGCGGGGCAGAATTTCAGGAAAACGATTTCAGGGGGGCGACTGGAATTGCACTTAAAGCATAGGAAAAGAGGCAGAATGTCCACAATGATGCACTTGGCCAAAAAGGGCGTATGCGTTTTTTCCTGAATATATTCAGGAAAAAACGCATACGCCCTTTTTGGCCAACCAAGCAAGCGTGTAAAGGAAATCTGCACTACAATGAAGTCTCACTGCCCCCCGGCCCAAAGGGCCATCTGAAACAAGTGTAAAATCCAGAAAGGCAGGACAGGTCATGGAGAACAGGGAGCCTTGTTATGCTGATGGGCGGGATGTAAATTGCCAACAGCCACTCTGGAGAAGTGTATGTTGTTACCTTAAACACGTAGGAAACAAAGCAACACAGCCTATGGCACTTCCACTTATGGTCCTATAGCTTAGGGAAATTAAAATCAAAAACACACAGCCACCCAAATATTTGGGACTGGGAGGTAAATTGCCAACAGCCACTCTGGAGAAGTGTATGGTGTTTCCTGAAACACGTAGGAAACAAAGCAACACAGCCTATGGCACTTCCACTTAGGGTCCTATAGCTTAGGGAAATTAAAATCAAAAACACACGGCCACCCCAAAGTTTGGGATGGCTCTGTTTACAAGAACCTCGTCTACGGTACAAGTTAAATATCCGAGAAAGCAAAAAATGGATAAAGAAGTGGTGGGACGTACGTACAATGGAATAGCACTCAGCAATGAGATCTACGTCATCAGGCCTGTAGCGGCATAATGAGTGGATTCAGGTACGACGATTCTATGAGAAACAAGTCACACAGAAAAAGAAACATCATAAGATATCACTAATACACGGAACGTAAACTTGGCTACACATGAACTGAATTACAAAACAGAACAGGGTCTCAAATTTAGAAAACCAACTTATGCTTGCTTATGGGGAAAGGTGAGTTGGGGTGCTGCATCAAACCAGAGATTGAAATTAGCACAGATACCGTTCCATAAGCCAAATATATAATAGACAAGACCTACTCCTTGCTCAACGAAATGGACTCAACACCCCATATTCAACGCCTGGGAATATACCTGACAAGTAAAAATCTTAAGACCCATGGATTTATATGTCTCCATAAGGAAATCAAGCGTGTGTACAGCGGCCTAAACGCAGCAGTGAAAATCCGATAAATCCCATTATCAAAATAAATTTCAAAAATAAAACACCATGACAGTGAAATAGAGAGCAATTCTTAAATAATTCATTCAGGTCTTGTGATGCAACCTGGATTTACCACATCTACACCCAGAGCTGGGTGAGACATAAGGCTGGACACTTCGGGCTGATAGCATTGGTGAGGTTCGGTGAGCAAACGCAGACCCTTTGAAGTCATACTGCATGGTAGCCATTCCATGGGTCCCAACTCTCCAGGTTTAAGGGATTCTTCCTTCAGCTAAAACATGCATGGGAAACCCAGAGTATGGTCCACCGTGTGATTGGGAAACGTTTTCAAATACATCTCAGGTTTCGTCCCCTGGTACTCGGGTTCACCATTCCAGACGCTTTACTAACACTCTCCCCACTTGGAGAGTCAGTGCCTTTAACCTCCTGTTTGTCACAGTTTGCAATTTCTGCGGAAGATGAACAGGAATAGGGAGAACCAATGAGAGACTAGCTGTAGGTGTCTGCACGCGCAAATGGAACGCTCATTTCCCACCAGGAAGAGGAATTAACCAAAGGCTCAGCGTGCCCTGCCGGAACCAGATTAATGCCTGAAGCAATCCTGCGGTTTTGCGGCCAGCTCACAAAAAAGCGAGTTGAAGAAAGGAGCTCAGGGGCACTGTAATTCACACACCTGCAGAGTTATGAATAACAGCTATCGTCCAAAAATATATTGAAGTAAGTCTTCGAGAGGAATTGAAAGCGGGGCACAATTTCAGGAAAACGATTTCAGGGGGTAGACTGGAATTGCACTTAAAGCATAGGAAAAGAGGCAGAATGTCGACAATGATGCACTTGGCCAAAAAGGGCGTATGCGTTTTTTTCTGAATATATTCAGGAAAAAACGCATACGCCCTTTTTGGCCAACCAAGCAAGCGTGTAAAGGAAATCTGCACTACAATGAAGTCTCACTGCCCCCAGGTCAAAAGGGCCATCTGAAAAAAGTGTAAAATTCAGAAAGGCAGGACAGGTCATGGAGAACAGGGAGCCTTGTTATGCTGATGGGCGGGATGTAAATTGCCAACAGCCACTCTGGAGAAGTGTACGGTGTTTCCTGAAACACGTAGGAAACAAAGCAACACAGACTACGGCACTTCCCCTTATGGTCCTATAATTTAGGAAATTAAAATCAAAAACACACAGCCACCGCGAAATTTGGGACGGCTCTGTTTACAAGAACCTCCTCTACGGTACATGTTAAATATCCGAGAAAGCAAAAAATGGATAAAGAAGTTGTGGTACGTACGTACAATGGAATATCACTCAGCAATGCGATCTACGTCATCAGGCCCGTAAATGCATAATGAGTGGATTCAGGTACGACGATTCTACGAGAAATAAGTCACACAGAAATAGAAACATCATAAGATATCACTAATACATGGAACGTAAACTTGGCTACACATGAACTGAATTACAAAACAGAACAGGGTCTCAAATTTAGAAAACCAACTTATGCTTGCTTATGGGGAAAGGTGAGTTGGGGTGCTGCATCAAAGCAGACATTGAAATTAGCACAGATACCGTTCCATAAGCCAAATATATAATAGACAAGTCCTACTCCTTGCTCAACGAAATGGACTCAACACCCCATATTCAACGTCTGGGAATATACCTGACAAGTAAGAATCTTAAGACCCATGGATTTATATGTCTCCATAAGGAAGTCAAGCGTGTGTACAGTGGCCTAAACGCAGCAGTGAAAATCCGATAAATCCCATTAACAAAATAAATTTCAGAAACAAAACACAATGACAGTGAAATAGAGAGCAATTCTTAAATAATTCATTCAGGGCTTGTGATGCAACCTGGATTTACCACATCTACACCCAGAGCAGTTTGAGACATAAGGCTGGACACTTCGGGCTGATAGCATTGCTGAGGTTCGGTGAGCAAACGCAGACCCTTTGAAGTCATACTGCATGGTACACATTCCATGGGTCCCAACTCTCCAGGTTTAAGGGATTCTTCCTTCAGCTAAAACATGCATGGGAAACCCGGAGTATGGTCCACCGTGTGATTGGGAAACGTTTTCAAATGCATCTCAGGTTTCGACCCCTGGTACTCGGGTGCACCGTTCCAGACGCTTTACTAACACTCTCCCCACTTGGAGAGTCAGTGCCTTTAACCTCCTGTTTGGCACAGTTTGCAATTTCTGCGCAAGATGTACAGGAACAGGGAGAACCAATGAGAGACTAGCTGTAGGTGTCTGCACGGGCAAATGGAACGCTCATTTCCCACCAGGAAGAGGAATTAACCAAATGCTCAGCGTGCCCTGCCGTAATCAGGTTAGGGCCTGAAGCAATCCTGCGGTTTTGCGGCCAGCTCACAAGATAGCGAGTTTCAGAAAGGAGCCCAGGGGCACTGTAATTCACAAACCTGCAGAGTTATGAATGACAGCTATCGTCCAAAAATGTACTGAAGTAAGTCTTCGAAGAGGACTTGAAAGCGGGGCAGAATTTCAGGAAAACGATTTCATGGGGTAGACTGGAATTGCACTTAAAGCATAAGAAAAGAGGCAGAATGTCGACAATGATGCACTTGGCCAAAAAGGGCGTACGCTTTTTTTCCTGAATATATTCAGGAAAAAATGCATATGCCCATTTTGGCCAACCAAGCAAGCGTGTAAAGGAAATCTGCACTACATTGAAGTCTCACTGCCCCCCGGTCAAAAGGGCCATCTGAAAAAGTGGAAAATCCAGAAAGGCAGGACAGGTCATGCAGAACAGGGAGCCTTGTTATGCTGATGGGCGTGATGTAAATTGCCAACAGCCACTCTGGAGAAGTGTATGGTGTTTCCTGAAACACGTTGGAAACAAAGCAACACAGCCTATGTCACTTCCACTTAAGGTCCTATAGCTTAGGGAAATTAAAATCAAAAACACACAGCCAGCCCAAAGTTTGGGACAGCTCTGTTTACAAGAACCTCGTCTACGGTACAAGTTAAATATCCGAGAAAACAAAAAATGGATAAAGAAGTTGTGGTACGTATGTACAATGGAATATCACTCAGCAATGAAATCTACGTCATTAGGCCTGTAGCGGCATAATGAGGTGATTCAGGCATGACGATTCTACGGGAAATAAGTCACACAGAAAAAGAAACATCATAAGATATCACTAATACACGGAACGTAACCTTGTCTACACATGAACTGAATTACAAAACAGAACAGGGTCTCAAATTTAGAAAACCAACTTATGCTTGCTTATGGGGAAAGGTGAGTTGGGGTGCTGCATATAACCAGAGATGGAAATTAGCACAGATACCGTTCCATAAGCCAAATATATAATAGACAAGAGCTACTGTTGCTCAACGAAATGGACTCAACACCCCATATTCAACGTCTGGGAATATACCTGACAAGTAAGAATCTTAAGACCCATGGATTTACATGTCTCCATAAGGAAGTCAAGCGTGTGTACAGTGGCCTAAACGCAGCAGTGAAAATCCGATAAATCCCATTAACAAAATAAATTTCAAAAACAAAACACAATGACAGTGAAATAGAGAGCAATCCTTAAATAATTCATTCAGGGCTTGTGATGCAACCTGGATTTACCACATCTACACCCAGGGCTGGGTGAGACATAAGGCTGAACACGTCGGGCTGATAGCATTGGTGAGGTTTGGTGAGCAAACGCAGACCCTTTGAAGTCATACTGCATGGTACCCATTCCATGGGTCCCAACTCTCCAGGTTTAAGGGATTCTTCCTTCAGCTAAAACATGCATGGGAAACACAGAGTATGGTCCACCGTGTGATTGGGAAACGTTTTCAAATGCATCTCAGGTTTCATCCCCTGGTACTCGGGTGCACCGTTCCAGACGCTTTACTAACAGTCTCCCCTTTGGAAAGTCAGTGCCTTTAACCTCCTGTTTGACACAGTTTGCAATTTCTGCGCAAGATGAACAGGAATAGGGAGAACCAATGAGAGACTAGCTGTAGGTGTCTGCACGGGAATATGGAACGCTCATTCCCCACCAGGAAGAGGAACTAACCAAAGGCTCAGCATGCCCTGCCAGAACCAGATTAGGGCCTGAAGCAATCCTGCGGTTTTGCTGCCAGAACACAAGAAAGCGAGTTGAAGAAAGGAGCTCAGCGGCACTGTAATTCACAAACCTGAAGAGTTATGAATGACAGCTATCGTTCCAAAATGTATTGAAGTAAGTCTTCGAAGAGGACTTGAAAGCGGGGCAGAATTTCAGGAAAACGATTTCATGGGGTAGACTGGAATTGCACTTAAAGCATAGGAAAAGAGGCAGAATGTCGACAATGATGCACTGGGCCAAAAAGGGCGTATGCGTTTTTTTCTGAATATCTTCAGGAAAAAACGCATACGCTCTTTTTGGCCAACCAAGCAAGCGTGTAAAGGAAATCTGCACTACAATGAAGTCTCACTGCCCTCAGGTCAAAAGGGCCATCTGAAAAAAGTGTAAAATCCAGAAAGGCAGGACAGGTCATGGAGAACAGGGAGCCTTGTTATGCGGATGGGCGGGATATAAATTGCCATCAGCCACTCTGGAGAAGTGTACGGTGTTTCCAGAAACACGTAGGAAACAAAGCAACACAGACTACGGCACTTCCCCTTATGGTCCTATAATTTAGGAAACTAAAATCAAAAACACACAGCCACCGCGAAATTGGGGACGGCTCTGTTTACAAGAACCTCGTCTACGGTACATGTTAAATATCCGAGGAAGCAAAAAATGGATAAAGAAGTTGTGCTACGTACGTACAATGGAATATCACTCAGCAATGTGATGTACGTCATCAGGCCCGTAGCGGCATAATGAGTGGATTCAGGTACGACGATTCTACGAGAAATAAGTCACACAGAAAACGAAACATCATAAGATATCACTAATACACAGAACGTAAATTTGGCTACACATGAACTGAATTACAAAACAGAAGAGGGTCTCAAATTTAGAAAACCAACTTATGCTTGCTTATGGGGAAAGGTGAGTTGGGGTGCTGCATAAAACCAGAGATTGAAATTAGCACAGATACCGTTCCATAAGCCAAATATATAATAGACAAGACCTACTCCTTGCTCAACGAAATGGACTCAACACCCCATATTCAACGCCTTGGAATATACCTGACAAGTAAGAATCTTAAGACCCATGGATTTATATGTCTCCATAAGGAAATCAAGCGTATGTACAGCGGCCTAAACGCAGCAGTGAAAATCCGGTAAATCCCATTATCAAAATAAATATCAAAAACAAAACACCATGACAGTGAAATAGAGAGCAATTCTTAAATAATTCATTCAGGGCTTGTGATGCAACCTGGATTTACCACATCTACACCCAGAGCTGGGTGAGACATAAGGCTGGACACTTCGGGTTGATAGCATTGGTGAGGTTCGGTGAGCAAACGCAGACCCTTTGAAGTCATACTGCATGGTACCCATTCCATGGGTCCCAACTCTCCAGGATTAAGGGATTCTTCCTTCAGCTAAAACATGCATGGGAAACCCAGAGTATGGTCCACCGTGTGATTGGGAAACGTTTTCAAATGCATCTCAGGTTTCGTCCCCTGGTACTCGGGTTCACCTTTCCAGACGCTTTACTAACACTCTCCGCACTTGGAGAGTCAGTGCCTTTAACCTCCTGTTTGGCACAGTTTTGCAATTTCTGCGCAAGATGAACAGGAATAGGGAGAACCAATGAGAGACTAGCTGTAGGTGTCTGCACGGGCAAATGGAACGCTCATTTCCCACCAGGAAGAGGAATTAACCAAAGGCTCAGCGTGCCCTCCCGGAACCAGATTAGGGCCTGAAGCAATCCTGCGGGTTTGCGGCCAGCTCACAAGAAAGCGAGTTGAGGAAATGAGGTCAGGGGCACTTTAATTCACACACCTGCAGAGTTATGAATGACAGCTATCGTCCAAAAATGTATTGAAGTAAGTCTTCGAAGAGGAGTTGAAAGCGGGCCAGAATTTCAGGAAAACGATTTCGGGGGTAGACTGGAATTGCACTTAAAGCATAGGAAAAGAGGCAGAATGTCGACAATGATGCACTTGGCCAAAAAGGGCGTATGCGTTTTTTTCTGAATATATTCAGGAAAAAATGCATACGCCCTTTTTGGCCAACCAAGCAAGCGTGTAAAGGAAATCTGCACTACAATGAAGTCTCACTGCCCCACGGTCAAAAGGGCCATCTGAAAAAAGTGTAAAATCCAGAAAGGCAGGACAGGTCATGGAGAACAGGGAGACTTGTTATGCTGGTGGGCGGGATGTAAATTGCCAGCAGCCACTCTGGAGAAGTGTACGGTGTTTCCTGAAACATGTAGGAAACAAAGCAACACAGCCCATGGCACTTCCACTTAGGGTCCTATAGCTTAGGGAAATTAAAATCAAAAACACACAGCCACCCCAATGTTTGGGACAGCTCTGTTTACAAGAACCTCGTTTACGGTACAAGTTAAATATCCGAGGAAGCAAAAAATGGATAAAGAAGTTGTGGTACGTACGTACAATGGAATAGCCCTCAGCAATGAGATCTATGTCATCAGGCCCATAGAGGCATAATGAGTGGATTCAGGTACAGCGATTCTACGAGAAATAAGTCACACAGAAAAAGAAACATCATAAGATATCACTAATACATGGAACGTAAACTTGGCTACACATGAACTGAATTACAAAACAGAACAGGGTCTCAAATTTAGAAAACCAACTTATGCTTGCTTATGGGGAAAGATGAGTTGGGGTGCTGCATCCAACCAGAGATTGAAATTAGCACAGATACCGTTCCATAATCCAAATATATAATAGACAAGACCTACTCCTTGCTCAACGAAATGGACTCAAAACCCCATATTCAACGCCTGGGAATATACCTGACATGTAAGAATCTTAAGACGCATGGATTTATATGTCTCCATAAGG
Source organism: Delphinapterus leucas (assembly GCF_059928025.1). NCBI lineage: Eukaryota > Metazoa > Chordata > Mammalia > Artiodactyla > Monodontidae > Delphinapterus > Delphinapterus leucas. Next base: position 1,493,953 of record NW_028322260.1, read on the forward strand.
AAATCAAGCATATGTACAGCGGCCTAAACGCAGCAGTGAAAATCCGATAAATCCCATTATCAAAACAAATTTCAAAAACAAAACACCATGACAGTGAAATAGAGAGCAATTCTTAAATTATTCATTCAGGGCTTGTGATGCAACCAGGATTTACCACATCTACACGCAGAGCTGGGTGATACATAAGGCTGGACACTTCGGGCTGATAGCATTGGTGAGGTTCGGTGAGCAAACGCAGACCCTTTGAAGTCATACTGCATGGTACCCATTCCATGGGTCCCAACTCTTCAGGTTTAAGGGATTCTTCCTTCAGCTAAAACATGCATGGGAAACCCAGAGTATGGTCCACCGTGTGATTGGGAAACGTTTTCAAATGCATCTCATGTTTCGTCCCATGGTACTCGGGTTCACCTTTCCAGACGCTTTACTAACACTCTCCCCACTTGGAGAGTCAGTGCCTTTAACCTCCTGTTTGTCACAGTTTGCAAATTCTGCACAAGATGTACAGGAATAGGGAGAACCAATGAGAGACTAGCTGTAGGTGTCTGCACGGGCAAATGGAACGCTCACTTCCCACCAGGAAGAGGAATTAACCAAAGGCTCATCGTGCCCTGCCAGAACCAGATTAATGCCTGAAGCAATCCTGCGGTTTTGCGGCCAGCTCACAAGAAAGCGAGTTGAAGAAATGAGCTCAGGGGCACTGTAATTCACAAACCTGCAGAGTTATGAATGACAGCTATCGTCCAAAAATGTATTGAAGTAAGTCTTCGAAGAGGACTGGAAATTGGGGCAGAATTTCAGGAAAACGATTTCAGGGGGTAGACTGGAATTGCACTTAAAGCATAGGAGAAGAGGCAGAATGTCCACAATGATGCACTTGGCCAAAAAGTGCGTATGCGTTTTTTCCTGAATATATTCAGGAAAAAACGCATAGCACTTTTTGGCCAACCAAGCAAGCGTGTTAATGAAATCTCCACTACAATGAAGTCTCACGGCCCCCGGTCAAAAGGGCCATCTGAAAAAAGTGTAAAATCCAGAAAGACAGGACAGGTCATGGAGAACAGGGAGCCTTGTTATGCTGATGGGCGGGATGTAAATTGCCAACAGCCACTCTGGAGAAGTGTATGGTGTTTCCTGAAACACGTAGGAAACAAAGCAACACAGCCTATGACACTTCCATTCAGGGTCCTATAGCTTGGGGAAATTAAAATCAAAAACACACAGCCACCCCAAAGTTTGGGACGGCTCTGTTTACAAGAACCTCGTCTACGGTACAACTTAAATATCCGAGAAAGCAAAAAATGGATAAAGAAGTTGTGGTACGTACCTACAATGGAATATCACTCAGCAATGAGATCTACGTCATCAGGCGCGTAGCGACATAATGAGTGGATTCAGTTACGACGATTCTACGAGAAATAAGTCACACAGAAAAAGAAACATCATAAGATATCACTAATACATGGAACGTAAACTTGGCTACACATGAACTGAATTACAAAACAGAACAGGGTCTCAAATTTAGAAAACCAACATATGCTTGCTTATGGGGAAAGGTGAGTTGGGGTGCTGCATAAAACCAGAGATTGAAATTAGCACAGATACCATTCCATAAGCCAAATATATAATAGACAAAGCTACTGTTACTCAACGAATTGGACTCAACACCCCATATTCAACGCCTGGGAATATACCTGACAAGTAAGAATCTTAAGACCCATGGATTTATATGTCCCCATAAGGAAATCAAGCGTGTGCACAGCAGCCTAAACGCAGTAGTGAAAATCCGATAAATCCCATTATCAAAATAAATTTCAAAAACAAAACACCATGACAGTGAAATAGAGAGCAATTCTTAAATAATTCATTCAGGGCTTGTGATGCAACCTGGATTTACCACATCTACACCCAGAGCTGGGTGATACTCAAGGCTGGACACTTCGGGCTGATAGAATTAGTGAGGTTCGGTGAGCAAATGCAGACGCTTTGAAGTCATACTGCATGGTACCCATTCCATGATTCTCAACTCTCCAGGTTTTAGGGATTCTTCCGTCAGCTAAAACATGCATGGGAAACCCAGAGTATGGTCCACCGTGTGATTGGGAAACGTTTTCAAATGCATCTCAGGTTTCGTCCCCTGGTACTCGGGTTCACCTTTCCAGACGCTTTACTAACACTCTCCTCACTTGGAAGGTCAGTGCCTTTAACCTCCTGTTTGGCAAAGTTTGCAATTTCTGCGCAAGATGAACAGGAATAGGGAGAACCAATGAGAGACTAGCTGTAGGTGTCTGCACGGGCAAACGGAAGGCTCATTTCCGACCAGGAAGAGGAATAAACCAAAGGCTTAGCGTGCCCTGCCGGAACCAGATTAGGGCCTGAAGCAATCCTGCGGTTTTGCGGCCAGCTCACAAGAAAGCGAGTTGAAGAAAGGAGCTCAGGGGCACTGTCATTCACAAACCTGCAGAGATATGAATGACAGCTATCATCCAAAAATGTATTGAAGTAAGTCTTCGAAGTGGACTTGAGGGCGGGGCAGAATTTCAGGAAAACGATTTCAGGGGGTAGACTGGAATTGCACTTAAAGCATAGGAAAAGGGGCAGAATGTCGACAATGATGCACTTGGCCAAAAAGGGCGTATGCGTTTTTTCCTGAATATATTCAGGAAAAAACGCATACGCCCTTTTTGGCCAACCAAGCAAGCGTGTAAAGGAAATCTGGACTACAATGAAGTCTCACTGCCCCCCGGTCCAAAGGGCCATCTGAAACAAGTGTAAAATCCAGAAAGGCAGGACAGGTCATGCAGTACAGGGAGCCTTGTTATGCTGATGGGCGGGATGTAAATTGCCAACAGCCACTCTGGAGAAGTGTATGGTGTTTCCTAAAACACGTAGGAAACAAAGCAACACAGCCTATGGCACTTCCACTTATGGTCCTATAGCTTAGGGAAATTAAAATCAAAAACACACAGCCACCCCAATGTTTGGGACGGCTCTGTTTACAAAAACCTCGTCTACGGTACAAGTAAAATATCCGAGAAAGCAAAAAATGGATAAAGAAATTGTGGTATGTACGTACAATGGAATATCACTCAGCAATGAGATCTACGTCATCAGGCCCGTAGCAGCATAATGAGTGGATTCAGGTACGGCATTCTACGAGAAATAAGTCACATAGAAAAAGAAACATCATAAGATATCACTAATACACGGAACGTAAACTTGGCTACACATGAACTGAATTACAAAACAGAACAGTGTCTCAAATTTAGAAAACCAACTTATGCTTGCTTATGGGGAAAGGTGAGTTGGGGTGCCGCATAAAACCAGAGTTTGAAATTAGCACAGATACCATTCCATAAGCCAAATATATAATAGACAAGACCTACTACTTGCTCAACGAAATGGACTCAACACCCCATATTCAACGCCTGGGAATATACCTGACAAGTAAGAATCTTAAGACCCATGGATTTATATGTCTCCATAAGGAAATCAAGCGTGTGTACAGTGGCCTAAACGCAGCAGTGAAAATCCGATACATCACATTATCAAAATAAATTTCAAAAATAAAACACAATGACAGTGAAATAGGGAACAATTCTTAAATAATTCATTCAGGGCTTTTGATGCAACCTGGATTTAGCACATCTACAACCAGAGCTGTGTGAGACATAAGGCTGGACACTTCGGGCTGATACCATTGGTGAGGTTCGGTGAGCAAACGCAGACCCTTTGAAGTCATACTGCATGGCACCCATTCCATGGGTCCCAACTCTCCAGGGTTAAGGGATCCTTCCTTCAGCTAAAACATGCATGGGAAACCCAGAGTATGGTCCACCGTGTGACTGGGAAACGTTTTCAAATACATCTCAGGTTTCGTCCCCTGGTACTCGGGTTCACCATTCCAGACGCTTTACTAACACTCTCCCCACTTGGAGAGTCAGTGCCTTTAACCTCCTGTTTGTCACAGTTTGCAATTTCTGCGCAAGATGAACAGGAATAGGGAGAACCAATGAGAGACTAGCTGTAGGTGTCTGCACGGGCAAATGGAACGCTCATTCCCATCAGGAAGAGGAATTAACCAAAGGCTCAGCGTGCCCTGCCGGAACCAGATTAGGGCCTGAAGCAATCCTGCGGTTTTGCGGTCAGCTCAAAACAAAGCGAGTTGAAGAAAGGGGCTCAGGGGCACTGTAATTCACAAACCTGCAGAGTTATGAATGACAGCTATCGTCCAAAGATGTATTGAAGTAAGTCTTCCAAGAGGACTTGAAAGCGGGGCAGAATTTCAGGAAAACGATTTCAGGGGTAGACTGGAATTGCACTTAAAGCATAGGAAAAGAGGCAGAATGTCGACAATGATGCACTTGGCCAAAAAGGGCGTATGCGTTTTTTTCTGAATATATTCAGGAAAAAACGCATACGCCCTTTTTGGCCAACCAAGCAAGCGTGTAAAGGAAATCTGCACTACAATGAAGTCTCACTGCCCCCCGGCCCAAAGGGCCATCTGGAACAAGTGTAAAATCCAGAAAGGCAGGACAGGTCATGGAGAACAGGGAGCCTTGTTATGCTGATGGGCGGGATGTAAATTGCCAACAGCCACTCTCTAGAAGTGTATGGTGTTACCTTAAACACGTAGGAAACAAAGCAACACAGCCTATGGCACTTCCACTTATGGTCCTATAGCTTAGGGAAATTAAAATCAAAAACACACAGGCACCCCAAAGTTTGGGACCGGGAGGTAAATTGCCAACAGCCACTCTGGAGAAGTGTATGGTGTTTCCTGAAACGCCTAGGAAACAAAGCAACACAGCCTATGGCACTTCCACTTAGGGTCCTATACCTTAGGGAAATTAAAATCAAAAACACATAGCCACCGCGAAATTTGGGACGGCTCTGTTTACAAGAACCTCGCCTACGGTACAAGTTAAATATCCGAGAAAGCAAAAAATGGATAAAGAAGTTGTGGTACGTACGTACAATGGAATATCACTCAGCAATGTGATCTACGTCATCAGGCCCGTAGCTGCATAATGAGTGGATTCAGGTACGACGATTCTACAAGAAATAAGTCACACAGAAAAAAACATCATAAGATATCACTAATACACGGAACGTAAACTTGGCTACACATGAACTGAATTACAAAACAGAACAGGGTCTCAAATTTAGAAAACCAACTTATGCTTGCTTATGGGGAAATGTGAGTTGGGGTGCTGCATAAAACCAGAGATTGAAATTAGCACCGATACCGTTCCATAAGCCAAATATATAATAGACAAGACCTACTCCTTGCTCAACGAAATGGACTCAACACCCCATATTCAACGCCTGGGTTTATACCTGAAGAGTAAGAATCTTAAGACCCATGGATTTATATGTCTCCATAAGGAAGTCAAGCGTGTGTACAGTGGCCTAAACGCAGCAGTGAAAATCCGATAAATCCCATTAACAAAATAAATTTCAAAAACAATTCACAATGAAAGTGAAATAGAGAGCAATTCTTAAATAATTCATTCAGGGCTTGTGATGCAACCTGGATTTACCACATCTACACCCAGAGGTGGGTGAGACATAAGGCTGGACACTTCGGGCTGATAGCATTGCTGAGGTTCGGTGAGCAAACACAGAGCCTTTGAAGTCATACTGCATGGTACCCATTCCATGGTTCCCAACACTTCAGTTTTAAGGGATTCTTCCTTCAGGTAAAACATGCATGGGAAACTCAGAGTATGGTCCACCGTGTGATTGGGAAACGTTTTCAAATGCATCTCAGGTTTCGTCCCCTGGTACTCGGGTTCACCGTTCCAGACCCTTTACTAACACTCTCCCCACTTGGAGAGTCAGTGCCTTTAACCTCCTGTTTGGCACAGTTTGCAATTTCTGCGCGACATGTACAGGAATAGGGAGAACCAATGAGAGACTAGCTGTAGGTGTCTGCACGGGCAAATGGAATGCTCATTTCCCACCAGGAAGAGGAATTAACCAAATGCTCAGCGTGCCCTGCCGGAAACAGATTAATGCCTGAAGCAATCCTGCGGTTTTGCGGCC